>NW_024962273.1:11035707-11097371 GCF_019238085.1 Lagopus leucura | reverse complement strand
CTCTTCTCTTCTCTTCTCTTCTCTTCTCTTCTCTTCTCTTCTCTTCTCTTCTCTTCTCTTCTCTTCTCTTCTCTTCTTTTCTCTTCTTTTCTCTTCTTTTCTCTTCTTTTCTCTTCTTTTTTTTCGTTTTTTTGTACCTTTAATGCTGGATAATAGTGATTGTAAAACTCGATTGCCTTGTCCGTTGGTAGATCTGATGT
This sequence comes from Lagopus leucura, assembly GCF_019238085.1. Taxonomy (NCBI): domain Eukaryota; kingdom Metazoa; phylum Chordata; class Aves; order Galliformes; family Phasianidae; genus Lagopus; species Lagopus leucura. The sequence continues at coordinate 11,097,171 of NW_024962273.1, read as the reverse complement.
AAACATACCTATCTGAAATGATAGCCAGTGTGCTGCGTATAAATTCAGGGTTCCTTCTCGATGCCTCTGGCAGCTGAGATCCCACTCTCACTGCTCATGATGCTTCTCTCCTGCTTCTCTCCAACCCCATCCTTGCCTCTGCCAGTGATTCTTGTATTTGGGGCTGTTCTGGATAATTCTGAGAGCTGGACTGAGGTGGATTTTCCTACTGGAGCCCCAGATTCTTTCCTTCTCTGCTGCAGAGGATAAATTTATTTCCCTGGCTTTTCTGTATTTTTCTGTGTTACAGTGCCAGGCTAACACAAACTTTTTTCATGGAGATTTTCAGTGTCATTTTTTGGTTGCATGGAGGTGTGTTCAGCTCTTATCTTTCATCTTGCTTTCCATGGCACAGTGCCTATGCTTTTAACAGATTTATGTTTGTCTCACCTTCTGGATTCCTTTTGCTCAAGTCTCTGCTATACTTGTTCTTCTGTGATAGTTCTTCTTGCTCTGGTGCCTTTTTTTCAGCAGTTTTGTGCTTTTTGTTCAGAGGCATTTGTATGTGTGTTTGAGCTGTTTCTCTCAATCAGCGTTTCAATTGTTTCAATAGTTCATATCATGAATGATCTCATCTGTGTTTAGCGAATCCTTTATGCCTGTGAGGTAGATGTGTATACCAAGCTTTGAAGTAGTGCATTGCAAACATAGATTTTCTTTACAGATTCCTGTTGCCAAAATATTATTCACCAGTCAAAATCAGTATTTATCAAATGCACTTGTTGTCTATTCATCAATTATTTTAGGCAACTTTGTCTCATTCCTTGTGTGTGCGTGTGTGTAATTCAAGGTAGAAGGACATCAAAGTGTTCATTTTTAAAACATTTCCTTATTTTTATAGTTTTGATGATGATGATCTACTCTGATCCTGGACAGAATTTTTCCTTCCATGTTTAGTCAGGGTTTGAGGCCTTAACGTTGAACTTTTCTGTAGGTTGGAGTTCCTTCTTTGCTTTGTGCTCTGTAATGTTCTTACTTTCTTGATGTCAATCCTAATGCCTCTCACTGGGTTGAAAGATATTGTACACTATTTGCCAACTAAAATAATACAAGATGACTCCAGTTTGCTAAATGTGTTTGGCTTATGATAAAAATGCCTATATGCAGAGATTCATGGCTAATTACCAATTATATCCTGTACACAGTCATTTATCTAACTAACCTTCACGCTCATGTGAGAGGAAGCTCACTCTTCCAGACTCCTTCCTCCTGTATGCTGTGTTCCTGCCCTCTCAACTCCATGGAGGTTCCTGAAAATGCAGCTGAAGCCACACACCTCTGAAGATACAGCAGTATCTGTTCTGTCTCCTCACTGCTACTGCTGTTAATGTCTGTGATGCAGTTGTTCGTTTTTTTTCTTTGGTTGAGGATTAAATGATGTGGCTGCTCAGATACGGGAAACCTATTAGACATGTAAAATTGATTAAATGCAAAAGTATTCATATAGAGAGTAGATCACACAGAAACAGAGTTGCAGGGAACTCAAAGCTATGAAACAAGGAAATCATATGGTACTTATTCCAGAAGTATTTGATCTGTCTGAGGACCTCACACAGGTGGATGAGAGCCACAGGTTCTTGGCCCCAAGGCCACCCTCTGAAGGGGAGTAATCAATATTTTTGAGTTTTCAAGTGAAGAAAACATCCTACACAATGCAAACTAAAGAAAAAACACAGTCCTGTCTTTGAAAGAATGTATTTTCAAGACATTGCAGGGGAAGTGATACAGAAAAAGGCAGGTTTTTACTGGGTCAGGTTTCCCATAAGCTGGATGTGTTGTGCACTGCTCTATTTGATTTGGTGCATGTTTCATAATGTTACAGTTTTGATTTGATTGTCTGCATTATCCTAAACTCTAAAATTCTAATGTAGAGGAATGTCCAGTGTGCACAGACAAAACAAAAAAAAACATCTCTACCTTCTGAGTTTACTTTCTAAGTAGGAACTTCAAGAACACGTCCTGCCTGAGATGCCTTTATGTTAGACGTGTGGTCTGTGACCAATGGAATTCACTAAGAAGAATTTACAAACTTACAGAGATGCATACGTCCTTATCATAACTGTGCAAAAGTCTAATGAAATCTTGAACTAATAGTACGTAAATCGTTCCACTCAAGCAGTAAATCTGGAGGTATGGAAGTGTAGTATCATAATAAAGGTTGTATTCAGAGGTTGGGTTGGTGGTGGTGTTTTTTAATATCTTCACTTGAGCTGTGCCCAACTCCTCAGCTGATATATCCCCAATCTCTGACTGTGCACTCATTAATGTAAAACTCACTTCATGCATTTTGAGCATGAAATAAAACAGAAATTTAATACTGTACTCATTTTAGATCTCTATTTCAAGTTGTTTATACAAAAAAAAAAAAGGAAGTTGATTTTTTTTTTTTAAGGAAAATTGACAAGTTGCTCTGAAGAGTTGCTTTGAGGCTAAGTTATTAGTTTTGCTGTGGTTTTAAGGAAAAGGTGAAGACAGAAGATGAAATTAGATCAGCAATAGGCTGAAGTCCTTTCCCAGAACACCTGGAGAAGTTAAATAAACTGCATGTGGCCCACACTGGATTTCCACATTGTTATGACTTTGAGGAGTTAGGGAAAAGTAGGTAGACTGCTAACTTGCCATCTTAAGGAAAAAGCATCTGTGGGGACTACTATCATAGTCTGAGATAAAAGTAATATATAATGAGATATTTATCAGGATTATAAAAGCCAAAACTTTAATCTGACCAAAGTGTCAGTGAGTCTAGGGACTGTCCTGCATGCAAAATCCTGAAAGCTAACTCATACAAGGTGAACTTTTTGTTTGATTTTACTTGCAGTGTGGGGAATTTGTGGGTTTTTTTATGCTGGGGGGACAACATGTTTGTTTGTTTTTTTTTTTGCTAAGTTACAAATGCCCTGACTCCCTATGGGCTTGCAACAACATCGGAGTTTGCTGGTGCCTTGAAATAAATGGCAATCATGGTATGCTTTCACTCAGGCATTCAGGGCATCGCAGTTGGCTCACTGAAGTACCATTTGATGCTATACACTGACAATGTGCTTTTGTTTGTAACAAACTCTGAAGCCACAATCCTCACCCTTCTAGTGTTAATCCAAGATCTTGGCTTGCTTTCAGGCTATAGAATTAACTGGGAAAAGTTGGAACTGATTGAGGTCTCCCAGCTGCCTTGCACAACAGCTTTTCTTCTCGTTCAACTCCTGAAGGCAGTCAGAGGCAGTTAAATGTTTGAGGAATTAAATACTAAGGAATTTTGAAAAACTTGCAGAGGTGAATTTAAAACCCACCATCCTTCATTGCTAGATGACAACAAGTGGTAGCAAATGATTTATTTGTTTCTTCTGGGGAAAATTAACGTAGCTACGTTTTGCTTAGATAATTTTTGTATATTTCAAGTCGGTTAGTATTCTCCATATTACAATCTTGGGGTGATTTTTTTCAACTATTCTGGAGTACGTGTAGACTCCCTACTGCTGGAAATAGTTGCTGAGTATGTAGAGCTTTTACTATTCTACAGATTGTGTATTGGGCCCTTCACTGACCCCACCAAACATATAACATTTGCCCACAGGAAGGGAGTAAAAAGAGAATTAAAGCAGATTTTCATCCAAAAAGCCTGGGTTCTTCATCTGTGCAGAGAGTCTAAATTGTTCTTGCTGATGGATTGCATCTCATATTATGCAAAACTGTTTTTGAAAGTAATTTTTCCATAGGATGTTCACTGTCAACATTTATGGAAGGAACTGGTTGAAGAGAATATCTTTATTCCAGGTTGTGTCTTATAGCTCCCAGCTATATATAGTACAGGTGCATCTGAAACATTTATTATCTTTGACCTTTTAGTATACAGTATGTCTGCAGCTCCAAGTTCGTCTTGAGTTTAGCCATCCTGTGTTCTAATGACAGAAAAAAATATTTCTGACTTCTGTAAGTGCTTCTGAAAAGTAGAAGTGTGAATTCTTAGAAAATAAGCCCATGATTTTGTGCAGTATGTCCATATTAGCCTTAAAGCATGCATGTCTGATAGTTGTGTAATGCAGCGTATTTTTTAAATGAACTCTAGGCAATGAAAGTGAAGCAGTAAAGACACATGATGCCTTATGTGATGTGATTGCATCTGAGTACTGAAAGACATTGAAGAAGCAGCCCAACGTAAGGGTAGCTGTGTGAATGGCACATGGGGGAGGCTGGTGAAGAGGCAGCATTCAAGGACTCCTACCAGGAGTGGAGATCTGTTGTATTTAGACAACGCAGCAACACATAGCCAGGTACACTGACTATCCAAAACTCTGAAGAGTTAAGGGAGGCACAAAACTATAGCAGAAACAAGCACTCTGAAAGAATGCAACCAAATATGAAGTCCCATATCTGTGATGAGCAAAGAACGTAGGTCAAACTTAAAAGTGGAGGCTTTTGTCATGAATGCAATGACATGAAAAGGAGGTTGAGGTAATGACAGAAGCCTATGTGACTCTGGGCTGCCAAATAGATGCTGACTTGTAAAATGACCAGTTTGATTATTGATTATCTAGGGAGCAGAGAGACAGGAAGACAACTTCTGGTATATTGGAGCTCAACTTTACAATATGTGTGGAAAAAATAGAAACAGAGTTTAGGACAGAGCTACTGTAATGAGCTGAGAACTGGAAAGATGTTTTTATCAGTGAGAAAAGTGGCAAAGTGGTGTTTTGTTACCAGTGGAGATATGGCATAAACTTACTGATAGACTTCTGACGGGCACAAAACTCTTGAGTTCCCAGTCTGATGCATTCCATGTGGTTAGATGGTATCTTTCCTTCGCGGACAATGCTGGGGAGGATTAGGGTATGTACTCTTGCACAAGACTTCCCTCGTATGTTTTGTTTTTCAGCTTAATGAGAAGATGCCAATATTTGAGCTTTGTGTGGAGGTTAAACCCAGATTTTAGCTTTGAAGTCTTAACCTTTCTCAACTATATATGGAAGAGAATAAGAATCTCAATGTTCTAGTTTCTTATACAAAATCAGTGGTAGCTAGCACTTAGGTTCTCAAAAGAGGTGCTTAAAAAAAATCTCAAAAGTCAAAGCTTTCTATTGTGTTTCCAGATAGAATAATAGATGAAAGCTAAGAAGATATGCCAAGTAATTCCAGAATCAACTTTAAAGCACACGATCATGTCTTGGCAATCTGAAAGCAGTGTGTGGAGAAGAGAAAAGGGTTGGCAGAGGAATGAAGAAAAGAAGTATTCTACAAAAAAGAAATGGCATGTCTTGGCAGAGAGACAATGTTTGCTAACCTGTTGAAGGGTTCAGTCGTAAAAGAACTGTGTTCATGAGAACTGAAATAGAGCAGAAACCATTTACCACTTGATGTTTTAAAGCAAACTGCCAAATAAAATTCTGAAAGGTTTCACTTTGCAGATCAACTCGACCTTATCATGTGATAACAGAGCAGGAAAATCTGTGTTATCACTAGGTTTCTTAATAATGCATCTGAGAAGACGACAAGTCACATTCTGCTCTCAGTTACAGTGGAGTAAGCCATAATATATTTGCTGAATTCATATTTATTTTGGCGAAATTGAAGAGGAGGTAATCTAAAGGTGCAGAAAGAACAAAATCAATCACTTGGGTGACAAATTAGGACTATAAATTAGGAGCCAGATGTTGAGAAGCACAAGTATCAATCTGTGGTGTGGTTGATCTTAAAAGTGCAGAGGATGTTTATTCATATCTGGTCTTGCTCATCAATTTCCGAAGTGTTTGTTTTTCAGACCTAGACTATTAGTTTGCCTCTTCTTTATGTCACTTTCTAGACCATCTTCTATACAAATGTGTTGCATGCAACTAGACAAACTCAAGAGAAAAGGCAACCTCTATGTAGCAGCAAAGGTGGTGAAAACCACCTGAAAGACTCCTGAAATGACCATGACCAGAAATGTGTGGGGAAGGTGAGTCTCCAGCAGCCTGGCAGACTCGCTGTGCGGGTGGCAGTGGCTGTGGCTATCTTGTGCAGACGCTGGCACAGCGGGCAGTGCGGCTGCGTTTCTGCCGCAACAGCAAGAATGCCAGAACACACTGCCACTCACCTCTGATAGGTTTTAAATATATATTATTTAGACTAAGGTTTTACTAATCAAGCAGAGAGCAGCTGAACTTTACCCATGCAGACAGAAGCACTCTTACCCCCATCTGATGACAGATAGCCCTACTTTTTCCTCGCCCAAGCAGTGTGCAGGCAGGCACTGATGCAGTGTTCAGATACACCAGGCTTTTGGCTGGCTTGAAAGATGCCTGCAACTGGGCACAGCATTTAACTTTGCTGTTATCTGTGTTGGGTGTACAGCTCGGCTGTGAGTGTCCTCGGCAGGGCTCTGCTTGGAGAACAAAGCAAGGATGTAGGTGGGATGTATGCAGTAAGGCTGCCTCGTATAGACTGGTGTTGGTGTGCAAGGTGTTTCTTGAATGACCCACGTTTCTGCATAGCAGAAAAGATAAAAGAAGGGTTAACGTGAGCTCTAAATCATTGCTCTCTTCTCCGAGCTCCAAGACTGAGAGTTACACATCGGACCTCTGTAGCTGCACAGTGCCACACTATTCTGAACAAGATGCTGAAGGCACTTGAGTTTCTTTTGCTCTCCCCTCCCCTCCGCCCCAGATTTAACCTAGTTTTATGGCATGAACAGCCCCAAAGAAAGTCGGAGAGAAAAGAGATGAAGGCCAGAGAGCAGAGGAGGACCAATGAAAGAAGCAGTAACCATTCTGTCATTCCTTTGGAGAGCAACACTAGACACCTTTAAATGCAGAGAGTGTCCTCTGCCTTTTTGCCAAAGCCCTTTTATCTGTATGAATAAAAAGGGAGGCAGGTCAGCCTAGTTTCTGTTGCCAAATAAAAGCATGAATAAATTAGGCTATTCTTAGTAGGCAAGTGAAAGGGGGGGGGGGGGGGGAGTCAGTATCTATTTCTAAAGCAATTTCATATTCTGCCCCAACTGTTTGCACATGATAGAAAGGGGCTGGAGCTGCCTACTATTATGATTAGTACTATTGTTGTCCCTGAAGGGCCTCATTGTTCTAGAAGATGTTAGGTTTGCATGATTCACAATCCGTCTCTATTCATCCAGGAAAGGTTAGGAGAGAGGATCTGATATTCTGCAAAGGGTTTTCTCCCCCTTCCCTCCCCCTGGCTTCTCCTTCACTGGCTTAAGGCAGAAAGCAGGCAGAAGGTCTCCTATTAACTAGAATTAGGAAACAGGGATCTAGGTGCCTGGGAACAGCCGCTCCGTAGCTCTAATCCCAGTGAGGACCTTAATTGTATCTGGTTTAACAGTTATTCATGCAGTTTTACTGCAGGCAGGCACGGTGATTAGGGACATTGGTGGAAAAATCTGTTCATTAGCCTAATAAAGGCTGCCTAAGCCTGCTTGTTCAGCCACTAATAATCCAACTATTAGTGCCACGCTAGAAGCCGTGGTATTAATATATGTAGTTTGCTAGTGTCACAACTGCAGTATGGGTCAGTTTAGTCGTTCTTTGGTTTCACGGTAAGGCATCCTGTGCTGTGAGGGTGAGAGAAACTGAATGAAGGAGTTAGTATGACAAAACAGATCGCACCCTATAGCGAACCCCCAATAAGTTTTTGTCTTCCGTTCAGAAGCCTTAGGAACAGGGTTGTCTGAGGACAAGGAAATCAGCCCCTTACGGTGATGGATGTTCTTGAAAAGCAGTTCATTTTTTTTCATAGGTGGCTCGCTCCTTTTCTGCACAGAGGCACTTTGGCTGTATATCAAATATTAACAGAGGGCAATTGTTGGGGGAGCAGGCGTTCGCCGTTCCAGCGGCATCGCGCAGTGCACAGGCACATACACCTCCTGGCATGCTCTGAGACCAACTCCCAGCTTGGGGATACCCAGATTGTCCTTGGAGGAGAGGAGGTATAATTGTCTTTTTCTCTGCTTCCTTCATTTGCCTCGGCTGACCGAAACTTTTCCTTTCCTGATAGAAAGAGGGAAAAACGCTACTCACACTTTAGGCGATTCATCTGCCCTAAGCATAATCCTTGGGTTGCTAATTAGAGTGTCAGTGGCTCCTTCAGTAATAAAATCTTGTCATTCATCTTTCTCTTTTATTTATGGAAATTATGCGTTGCAATTCCAATGGAAGATGAAAAAGACGTTAATTTATAAGTAAATTGTTGTCAGATGTGTTTCCAAAAGAACTATCTCTAAGGAAGAATTTGGTATGAAATTAGAAAAGGAATGAAGGTATATTAATGCTGTTTCCTTCTATATATGATCTTTCACCTGCTTGCTTTCAATACGTTTTCCTGTGAGGCACTCTGTAACCAAAATCTGCCTTGACTTTGAAATAAACTAGGTTCCTAGCAACAAACAGAAGGCACAGAATTGAGCAGGTGTACATAGCGTGGGTCTGTTAGTAGCAAAGACATCTATAATAAAATGCCATAAATAAAAAAACAGGTAGGTGACCTGTCAGTATGTGTAGATACCCACCAAAACCAAAGGGTGTGCATTCCACTGCCTTCTTATAAATATCTCTTAAAACAGAAATGGTAAAATAAAAACAGAAAAACAAAAAACATTTAAATGGAGGAAAAGTGCACTCCTTTATCTTTATTGTCCCTCACCTACTCTCCTCCAAATGCAGAAAAAATAACTCAAGCCTTTTGGCAAGAGCCAGAATTTGTCTTTGTTGAGTGCTGGTCTATCTATGTACGAATGATCCTGTGTAATAGCAGCAGTGAGATATTGCTTGGTACCTTTAGAATAGGCAAATACTGCATATCTTAATGCATCCCTTTTCAGCTAACGTTATTTCCTAATCTAGGTGTTAATGTTAATTGCAATTGCTTCATGTCTGCTTGCAAAAAGATTTTTTTTAATCCACTTGATTAGTGACTCGGGTTTTGTGTTAACTCCATCCATTTTTTTTTTTATACTATTGCATCAGAACTGTTTGTTTAGTGAGGTTAAAGGAGAGTGTGTACTGTTCACTGCTGTGCCCATGTGTAACAAATATCTACGGATGGGATGGTGGTGGTATGCTAAGTGGTGCTATGCATTTCATAATTTTCAGTCAAGTGAATAAGAGTATTTTTCACGCTTCTGTGAACATCGGCTTCAATTCTGTGCTCTGAAATGCTGCTTCCTGAACTACTGCTGCAGGTACATAGATTCAGGCAGGTTTGAGGGATGTGTTCCTCCTTGCTCACAATAACTTGATTTGGAAAACAGGTAAATAATATTATTCCCCAATGAAAGATATTGGTGATGGGTTTTATATATGGTGCCCTCTAATATTTGTGACTGGAATTTGAAGTTTTTTAGTCTTAAATCTGGACTGTTTCCAGGACTTTACTGAGAAAAATAGTGTGTGCCCATAATTCAGAAATGACAGATTTGATCTTTTTAGGCAATTGTCATAGTAATTCAGAAAATATTATTATTAAAATAATTTTTTCCTCTATACAGAATTAGACACTGACAGTTGTTTAACCGTAGCGAAACTTCAGGAGTAGAAATAGCCTGTTTCTGTATAATTCCTGCTGTCTCCCTGCCTGAGGGATATTTTATATTGTAATATGTTCTAAAATATTTTATATAACTTCAGAAGAAATCAAGTTGGTTTGATGTGGCTGAAGGGCAAGACATTGAAGAAACTGCTTCTGAGAATGAGATACTCATAGTATCTAGGCTTGGATTTCAGCTATTACCAGAAATTTGGTTTTGTTCTTTGACATTTAGCTCTGTATCTGTCAGACCTACATTAAAAATTAAAAAAAAAAATAAAAAAATAAAAAAATAAAAAAATCAGCAATGATCAATATATCCTAGAGACTAAATAGAAATAGAATCTGGAAAGAAATTTAACCACGTTTTTACATAAAGGTAAAGTAGAAATGTTGCTACAGATGTTGCTCTTGTTGGGAATAATTCTGTAGTGAGGACTGGAAAGGCAGCTGTCTTGTACTCTGCTTCCAATGCTGACATTGCGTGTGAAAAGTCTGGCAAGAAAAATGACCTCTTCATTACTAGCTTCCAAAATCTGTAGAGTGATTACAATGGCACTTGCAGTCCCCTCAGGATCTCATAAGACCAAAATATCTCAGGAACTCTGGATGAAATGATTGTGTAAAACAATTTTTTTTTTACTGGTCACTTCTCTTGGGAAACCGATACCTTTATTTCATGAACAAACCACTTTGTTACTGATTTGTTTAATGAGATGACTGTATTTGAGATGTAAGGATGCAGGGACAGCCTTGTATGGGACTTGTATTGTATGGGACTTGTATTGTATGGGACAGCCCTGGCTGCTTTTTAGCAAAGTGAAAATAAATTGCTCTATTAAAGAACTCAGGGAATTAATGTGACAAAGTCTTTCAGCTAGTGTTAGAACTTTTGCAGTGAATATTATAGGCTCTTACATGAATTTAAGCCACTGAGGATATCATTTCTGCCTTCCATATTGTCACTTCTCAGCAGTCATTTAGTGAAAAAATGGCATGCCTCTAGGCCTCCTATGGGGACTGCATAGAGATCTTGAGGAAGAAGGAGGTTTTGGAGTGGTGAAACCTTGGCTGCTCCTTCTTGTCCAAAGAAGGACAATGAAGCTGTGTAGGGTCTGGAGCACAAGACTTACAATGAGTGGCTGAGGGATTGTTTAGTCTGGAGAGGAGGCTCATGGGAGACCTTATCACTCTCTACAACCGCCTGAAACGAAGCTGTAGCGGGGTGAGTGTTGGTATCTTTTCCCAGGTAACTGATAGGATGAGAGATAACAGCCCCAGGTTGTGTCAAAGGAAAGTTCAGATTGGATAATAGGAAAAACTTCTTTCTCAGAAAGAATGGTGAGCCACTGGAACAGGATGCCCCAGGAGGTGCTGGAGTCACTGTCCCTGGAGGCGTTCAAGTAAACAGTAGATGTGGCACTGAGGGACATGGTTTAGTGAGCATGGTGGTGACTGATTGATGGTTGCACTAGATGATCTTAGAAGTCTTTTCCAACCTTAATGATTCTATGATCCTGTTGAATAACGCAAACAGAACTTCTCTGGCACCTAACTTTTGCTGATGGTTGACAACCTGCTGCATTAGTGACATCTCTTGGGAATACCGTAATATGCACAGCAGTAGGAACAATTACCCATGCGTAGCACATGGTAGAGATAATAAATTTCTGATTATTGAAGATTGTACAGTAGAATGGGCCACAACTTGTTCCGTTTCAAACCTGCTTCTTGTAGGATGCAAGACTAGGATAGAGTAGCTAAAATGAAGGAAAAAGCCTAAATTTTGGAGGAACATTTCAGTTAGGCAGATTGGAAAGCTACACAGACCATGGCGATTTAAGCGGTTCTGATGTCCCTTTAGTTCTTCAGCAAATAACATCAGTATTCATTAATGAAACTGAGAAACTCATGGTGTCTTTATTAGGACAACCATTATGAATGTGGATATTCAAGCAAGGAAGGGATACCAACTGCAGCAATAGTTAGATAATAGGGAAAAAAAACACACAACGTTGTGTTTCAGTTGTATTGTGTTTATGAGCATTAAATGACACTTCAAAAAGAGAAATCTAGCATTTTTCACCAGTAATAGATGCCTTCAGTGCATCTTTCAAGTATTAATTCTTGCTACCAGTAGTTCATGAAAAGATAATTCACTAGACTTTGGTACAGTTTTAATTGGATTCTGTGGATTTCAGATAAGCTTATGTCTGGAAGCCTAATTCTAAGAGCCCTTAAGGAGCAGGAAATGGTAACTTTTATTTCGACACCTGCTGAAGAATGCCTATGGAGATGTCCAAAAATTAACTTACACATGTGCCTTCCACATGCATCTGGTTGGAGGAAAAAAAAAAAACCATAAATCACTTTGCTGGTGGGTTTGAAGTTTGGAAATGTATAGCAATCTTCATAATGTTTTTCTGGAGCAACTCTTGTCCACTTCATTGTTTGCCATAGAGGTGATTATAAATTCAGGTCTTGAGACAAAAATGCATAGACCAAAACCATTTGTATGAACGTCTTCTATGACCTTATTCTGCCTCTAATAAATAAGGAAGGAGTGGACTCTGCCTCTAATAAATAAGGAAGGAATGGACATAATTTTACCTGTTAGCAGCTTAAGAATGGCTATTTCTTAGCCACTTTTACCGCGGATGAAATCTTCCAGGCTTTCTATGTACCACCAGTAATTATCTTCTCCATTATATAAGGACACAGATATCTGGAGTAAGGAATGTAACTTGTGGCAGGCTGCTGAAAGAGCATACGAACAGAGAGTTACTGTGAAGGATTGTACTATCTGATGGTGAGGACAGGGATCCAGGAGACCTGCCGTCTATTCCCAGCTCTGTCTTGAGCCTGTTGAATGACCTTCAGCAAGTCACTTTCTCTCTCTTGTCTCAGCTATCATTTTACCTGTTAAAATGTGATAATGAAACACTTTTTTTTTTTCATAAACTGCCAGGTGCTGATGAACAGCACTGATGAAAAGTACTGTGCAAAAGCTAAGTGGTATTGAATACTTGATTGCACTTGGCTTCATTGAACTGCGGCTGATAATACAGATATTGATCAGCAAGTAGCTTTATTGGTCCAGTAGATATTATTATATGTATGATTATATAATAGTCAAAGTTTCTAGTTGTTGTTGTTGCTTTTTTATTCCTAAGATTACTGCGTTATTGATGGCACTGATTTTGCTTTTTGTGCTGTAGCCTCACAGAGAAACTAAAATCTTGAGATTTTTTTCCTTAGCCTTTATTCTGTTACAGACCCTTGGAGAGAATGGAGCTCAAGCTGCCTCACATGGTTAGCTAATTTAGTATTAGTTGGTAGCTGGCTGAGGAGTCCAGAACTCTCATCAGCAATGATGTATTTAGGCAGGAACAGTTTTTTTTGTGCAAACATCAGATGTGCATTTTCTTCTAGCTGTTAAGGAAATTTCTCAGTTGCTCTGCCTGAGCCACCAACTGCCTCCAGGTAGACGGATGGCAGAGTTCCTTGTGTGTGATACTCTTGTTTAGTAAGAAAGACAGTTTCTTATGCAGCTTTCTATTTCTCTGAGACCACGCAGAGGCAGCTAGATTCTAGAAACTAGTAACATGAAGGCAGCTTGCATGCTTTTCCAGAAACTTGTGCAGAAATACATCTTGCTAACATCTAAGGGAATACTGTAGACCAAGGATGTCACTAAACAAAAAGATTACTTCTAACCTCAAAAGCTTTTTGTTTTCATAAAGCACCAGCCTGACACAATTTTTCTTTGACATTTAGCATATTTAGCATATTTTCATACAAATTTTTTCAGCCATGGGTGTATTGAAAATCTTTCTTTTTTTTTTTTTTTCATTACAATATCTGAAGGTTTAGTTAAAAGAAAAAAAATTAAAAAAAAAATCCTGAAATACGAGCTACCTGCTAGTGTTTCTTATTACCAACAGATAGTAATATTTTCAGCATTAATATGCTGCATTTTCTTCAGGGGGAATTATTTCAGAAACCTAGAAAAGGAAAAACTTTGTGTATTCTTTGGTGAAAAATCTGTACTGTCGTATTTTGAGTTTACTTGCTGCATTACAGGGATAATATCTCCATTCAAGTTCTTTTGAAAACCACTTATTTATTAGTCTTTATTTCTCTAGAGCAGATAGCTTGAACTCTTGGATCCTATTGCTTGATTGGATGGTCAGCATCATAACTTTGATGGCTTTTGGACACAATACAATAGAGACATACAAACTACCTGATCACAGACAAATGATAAGGCTACCCTGAAAAAAGGTCCAATACCTTTGAAATTACGGAGTCATAAGCCTTACATAAAAGAGATACTCAAAAGCACTAAAGGGGAGAAAGTGATGAGTCCATCTGTTCTCAGTGGCAGGTAGAGATTTGTCACTCATGTCTTTGAAAGTTTTCTTTCAGTCTTAGAAATAAAGGTTTTCTTAAGGGATGTGAATTTTAGAATTTCTGTCACATAGAAAAGATGAACTTTCTTCCATAGTTATACAGTGTTCTGCAAGAACTAAAGAAATAGAGGCATTTGACATAATAATAATAGTGGACCAATAAAATATGAGGTTCTGTTCATGCTAGCTCAACTGCCAGAAAAAGAAAATTCCATAAAACGTGTTCATATGTCTATGGGCTTGAAAGCTGCAATTTAAAAATATTTCTCACCTATGTCCAAATGGTGAAAATTACCAGAATCAAGGACTGTCTTATTACCTGTCTTTCAAACGTGAAGTATCCTTAGTAACACAAAGGGAGAATTGAGATCAACTCTGTTCTTTCAGGTTTGGAATGTATATATGCATATATATATATACATTTGTCCCCCCCAGCATAAAAACACGACATTTGTTCCCTAAATTTATTGCTTACCAATGGGCAGAAAAATCTATCCCTCTGAGAGTGGTAGCCCAAATAATTCAGAAAATGAATGACAGCTGGGCACCTAATTCCCTTGGGCTCCTCTGAGCTTTTGTTGTTTTAGTTTAATTTCCGAGCTTCAGAGGGATTCATTCAGAAGCTGAACTCTTTTATTTTTGTACTTCCCCATAAAAATTCTTATTTGCTTTGTAGTCACAGCCAGCTGGTGAACTTCATAGCAAGTAAGAATACAAAATCCAATAAAGTAAAGAGTGATTCATCCTCAGCTGAGTTGGACTTGAAGCTATTGCTAAAAGGTATTATTTTTAACAACTACTATTATGCAGTGGCATTATAGTAACATGTGAAAACTCTGTCCAAGACTGGGAGGCCATGGAAGCAAGCCTCCTATGAACACTTGAAAGGAGATGATCCCTGGCCCCAAGAATCAACAAAACCAGTACAGTGATTAAACGAAATTTGAAAAATGCTGGCACTAGGGCTACTTTTAAAGAAGAGCAGGTTCTGATGTTACTTTTCACTTCGTCGCGCATATCTCTTGCATCTTCTTTGTTAATGTTGTATATAAACTTTAAGTAACATACATTTTGCATTCTGCTGTTTGGATTTGTATATTTGTTTAGAGGCCGTAGTATTTTTGTGGATAAAGTCTTTTGGGGCGGGGGGCAGAGCCATGGCAATGCTCCTTGCTCACACTTTGTGCTCCTCAGGCCTTGTACTGCAAACCTCTCACCTTGATGCACCAGGAGTCGTGTGACTGCAGACCCAGGTGCTCACACTGGTGAAATCAGAGCTGCTGCAGGTCCTTCACCACTTTTTCTAGTAGGATGAACAGAAGCTAAGTGAAGCTGAGCATTAATCACTGAATAGACTTCTCCTGTTCCTTTAGATGTGCTATTGCTTCAACCTTCTTGATTTGAACTGAGGACATTGTATGAAATAGTTATATTTTTCTCTGGAGTCTTTTGTTTACTTTTCACCCTCAAAGTGTTAAAAGAAGCTGAACTGATACCTAAGATTTCCTAAGCTAAGATTTCCTTACCTCAACAGAACAGATGCACTCAGAGCAGAGTGCAGCAAAAGAAGTTTTAGCTTCATTACTTAACAACGCAGTGCTAATCTCTTGATTAAAACATCCCTGCAATAAGACTTAATTAATTTCTTTCATAGCTGTTCCCCAAGGTCTCCCTGCTTTCTCTGTTCCTTGTTCCCCCAAATGCCTTACTTGTAGGCATGGTCACGACGCACATCACTCGTGGTGCTGCTACGCAGGTGTGACGTCTGCTCTCAGAGGCTCCATTACCATGAGGCTGCTGCCAGTTCCAATTCATCTTAGAGAGATAAGGACTCAAATTAGTACAAGATGACAGAAGTAGTGGGAGGAGGAATGATGGTTTTGGTTTATATGTTGTTGGGTTATGACCTAGTCTAAATTACTGGCTGGATGATCTGACTCACAAAGGTCATGCATGGCTGTATGCCTTCAGGAGAACTGCTGCAGGGGGTGATATGGGATAAAACCAAGAACGGAAGAGGGCTTTACTGGCCGTCTTACCTCCATTGGGGTGGCCAAGAAGGGCTTGAAGACACTGCATGCAGGAATAAGTTTTGGCAGGAGATTTTGGGAAGAGCAGTGCTGTGAATGCAGTGGGTGATAGTAAGATGTTGCTGAGAGTTTCCAGCCACTTGGAAGATTCTTGGAATTGGTTAAATCCATCTGTAGTGTTCTGTTGATTTTAGGAATAGTTCTCTTTCTCCTAAGATTTGGGTTATTTGAAGAAAATATAATTTTCTGGCATAGAAATGCATGTGTTAATACTGATATATGACAGACAGTCCTGCAGAGGAGAGTGGACACATTTCTTTCCCAGAGGTCAAAAGGAAACCAACACTGTTGTTACACTTTTGGTTTCTGTAAGCAAAGCAAGTACTATTTTTGAAAGAAAATACCCTAAAAAAATTATTGCTGAATTAGGAAATTGTGAGTTGTTCCCACTGAAAGCATAAACGCAAGTAGTTCTGTTACTAGGATTATCTCGTCTTTCAAAAAAGAAGTTTTTCACATCTAGGGAGATATTAATAAGGTCCAGTTAACCAAAGCCTCTAGATCCAACAATAAAAGTAATGATTTCTGAAAATATCTAATAAACAGAAAGCATGATGTTAACTCTATTGAAATAAATTTGTAGACTGTAATTCAGAAAGATTAGGAATAAATTGAGAGATCCTGGACATTAGCTAAGTTAGGCAAAGGGAATTACAACAGCAGAAAGATCTTTTCAGCCCTTGCAATAAAAAGACCAAGGAAAGAAGCAGGTGAAGCATGGCTGGGAATCCTTCCTCCAGCTAGACAGACATGCATCCCTCCCATGTGCCACACTGCTTTTCTGTTGCAGCCAGTACCAAATGCCTCAAAGCAAAACAGGGAGAGAAAAGGGAGACTGAACTACAAAAAGTTAGCAAGCTGGGCTTACCATCATCCCCAGCTTCAGTTCATTAAAACAGCTTCAGTTTCATGAAGCATTTGCTCTACATCAGTGTAGCAGAGGTAAGAAGGGCAGGTGAAGGTCAGTACTGGCTAAGAATTACCGAGTAAAGAAGTGGCCGTAAACAAAATAAATAAAGCTTATAAACAAGCTTTTCTTACTTTTTTATTATGATATTATGATAATGACAGTCTTACAGCTTCCCTCCTCTAATAAAAGTTAGAGCCTTACTTATTATGAGCTGGAATTGTACACTTTTTTGAAATGGGCTCTCAGTCGTGGCTGTTAGCCATGGCGAGGTACAGACCTGTGACCCAGAGTCTCCTTCTGTGTCTGCACATCAGAGCCTTATCCAGCAGTAAAAGTGCAAGCACATAATATTGATTTTTGACTAACTGGTAATCAAAATGAAACTGGGAAATGAGCTGATTGATGTCTGACCTGTATCTGAATATCCGAATAAAGTAAGTTAAGCTGCTTAATGTTGACATAGATATTATAGCAGGTTGTTAGGTTCTTGCTGCAGTTGACCACATGGAGCAAAAAGTAGAATTTTTTGAGCTGCTCTGCCCTCAGTTCTAGCTCGTTTCACCTCAACAGGCCTGTGACTTTCTCTAGATTATGCATTTCTTACTCCATTTTCTCTTTACTTTCAAAAGTCAGGAGTTGAATAACCAGACTTGTCATTTTATCTTTATTGACTATTTAAAAAAAAAAAAAAAAAAAAAAAAAAAAGCAAGATTCCATGTGCAAACAAAGGAGCTAAATAGACTTTGTCATCCTCTTCACATAAAAGCATACACTTCACTTGTTCAATAACATTTATTTTCAGTACAAGCTCTGGATCATTAGACTGACATAGAGTAATTTGTTTTCACTTTCTTCCATATTCTGAAATTTGAGTTTGGTGTCAGTTGTGGTCTTTTGAAAAAAAAAAAAACAACAAGCAGCTTCAGCTTGAGTAGCATGTGCTCATTACACAAAGAAATCAGAATTATGGCAATATGGAATTATCTCAGCCTCTGCTTTGAAACATCTTTCCTGTCTACCTCCATAATACTGCCATGCTAAATGCCAGCTAAATTACCTAGCTAAATTACAGAATGTTTACAGGAATCTGTCATCACTGGTGAAAAACGTTACCTTTCCCATTTCTCAGTGATGAGCAGTCACAGTGTATAATCCATTAGGCAGCTTTTAAATGATGTTTTTGAAGTACAAAAACATCTAATGAAATTAGACAGTAATCTTTGTGGAGGGCTTCCTGTTGCCCTAAGGTTCTCTGTCTTGGTACTCTGGGTTCAGGCAAGACCCTCGGTGTATTCAGCAAACTGGAGGATCTGTGTTTTAGACCACAGCAAAAAAACATTGCTGCAAAAGTTAGAAACCTGGAATTCTTTAACTGACTTGGAATTACATCAACATCACAACGGAAGTTCATTAATTCTGTAGCTTACTTACATTCAAATGGTATCTGTAGACACAAAGAAGCAATTTGAAGGCTCAGACCAAATATGATGTTTTATAAAACCATGATTCAGTGAATCTCAAGCTCTGTGTAATATTTCAGTCTTCATGATTTTGCTTCTAGGGCCCCAGAGCATTTCCTCATGCAGGCCGATCACCTCCTCAGGGCAAAAACTGAAGGTCTGATTGTATTTCATCTTCCTTTATCAGGTTTTATATCATTGGTTGTACTTTCCTTATTTCTTCTTTTCTACTTTTATGATTCATTCATTTTATGGAACTAACTAGCCTGTGTTCAGTATCTTACTAGCCATATCTGCATCTCTGTCAGAGACCCCATATCAATTACACGTGCAGCAGAAATGTGCAAAGACCAGAGGGAAATGGTTTTGAATTGCCTACAGTCCACTGTATCTGAGTACTTAGCTGCGATTTCACTCAGCAGAAAAGGTTGATGTTGGACTAAAAGTGTGCTTGAGGTTCCAGAGAGAAGAGCAGAGTTTCCTATGAAAAGGCAGATAAGGACAGAGGAAGCCGATTCTTGAAATATACCAAAAGAATTTGGTGAATATCACAGCTTGGAAGTATTTGGTTTTATAATTTTCATCTTCCTCAAAGTTAGAATGTCTTACTGAAAGTATGAATAGCCCCAGCCCCTGGGCTAAGCACAAAGCTAACTTTAGTTACAGGATTCTGCTTTTAATCACAATCAACTTGTTTGTCACCACCATGTACTGCAGACCAATTTCCAGTTCTGGAAGATTGCTGTAGTCAGTTCATAAATATCTGCATTTGTCAGAGAAACTGAATGATGATATCTGAAGTGGTGAAGACTAAAAATTAACATCTTCATCGCTACTGACAGCATCTGGTATTTAGTAACAGCTACTAATAATTTCTAAAGGTAAGGACTATCAACAAATAATACTGTAATTGGACATAATTTCCGTGCTCTGTTTTCCACTGCAGTTCAAAACAAGACTGTCACTGCTGATTTTGCATGTTACCATAAACTTAGGAAAAGTGCTGAAACAAATCATTTAAAGAAAACTAATGTTACAAATGAATTAATTTCAAGAGATTTTATAATTAACAACCTTGGATTTTTTTTTCTTTTTTTTCTTTTTTTTTTCCAAATACATTGAGTCATTCATTACTCTTTAAAAACTTGCTTTGTACTATGACTAATTTTCTCCGGTTCTGTTGAAATGAAATAAGTCAGCTTCTGTTACCTGCTTAACGTTTCCTTTATTTATGCAATTGCTAACTGCTTCTGGAGGGGCCCCTTTCTAGCCCTGATGAACAGTTTTTAAGCAGCTGAGAGCTGCTTTGCGCAGATTGATTGAGGTAATGATTTTATTTTTTAAATGCACCTTTGTACATGCTCTTTCTCAACAAATATTTCTCCCCTATGAAGAAAGTATCATATGCTGTGTGCCTTCTGAAGTCATCTTTATCTCAGCTATTCTGTTCTCTTCATATGTTTAGCTTCCCTGACTGTTATCCTGGGACACTGCAAATCAAACATTTGTTCCTTTGTGTCTTATATTCCAGTTTCCACATCTTCCAGTAAAGACAGACCAAGTTTGATGGCAGTGGCAGTGTTGTGTAATCTACTGCATGCCAGGAATATCTTACATACAGTTCTCTAAAAGGACAATCTGGTAATACATGTCACCACAGTGTATTTTAAAGATGATTAATGGGCTTTTAAATGATTCCTCAGGTGAGCTGTAGATCTTCATTATCTTCTCTGAGGACATTGCATTGGATTTATTTGGAGAAAATGAAATTAGGGTCATGAACCTTTCTCATAGGCTAATTTATATCTTCTCTAATGATGCGATATGGTTGTTGATATCATAAAGACAACTGTCAATAAAGCCCAGAAGATTAATGCCTTTTCTTATTTAACAACTTGGGAAATTGCTGCTGTCTTCAAAGCTATTTTTAATAGTTGCTGTTCCTGCTTCAGTTTCCCCTGGATGCGCTTGAATTTTATCTGACTACCCAATAATTACCTGCTGTCAATCCAATCAGTTAAGATTGGCTAAGCTCTTTTTTTTCTAAAATGCAAAAGTTGTCACAACACTACTTGACAATATTATGTCATGATGACGTTAGGTACTTGGCCACCTCACCCACTGCTTAATGGCTAATTTGAGTAATATTAATTAAATGATAGGATTTGGGATTTTGATGAGCCAGAATTTGCCTGAATAAGACTTGGCACATAGAATATTTGTATGTAATTTACTGGGATGAAGAACGTCACAAGGAAAAAATGCTGTCATTTCCTATTGATGTATACATTTATATATAAACCTTTCCAAGTAAAGCACAACATCTAGATCTGAAAATAGCAGCTCTGAGTTATTGCCTATTTTGTGAGCTCCTCATTAGCTGGCTGGGAGTTCATACAGCTAGAAATCCTGTACCTGGTTTTTTGATGCTCTGCTGCTCTATGTGGTCATGTTTAATTCTGTCAGAGGTGTAGAGAAAACAGCGGCTGCCTTGTGCCTCCTCAAGGTTTGGGAAGGGGATGTCTTCTTGGGAAGCACAATAGTCTTTGAACTTTTTCCACTGATCTTCGGTTTTTCTACGATTTCCTGTGCTACAACTGCCTAAACACTCCCAACAAATTCTGTTAGCTTGAAGTGGTCTTTAGTGGACTTCAGGGTTCTCTGTGGTGTGAGAAGGCTTTGCTGTTTGGATTGCGATCTTTTTAATACTCAGTATTTGTTAACATACAACTGAGATTACAGAGGACTTTAGCTGCAGAGTGCTGTTGTAATCTCATGGCTGGAGTGTGTGCCTATACCACATACGCAGCATGGTGATCATCTTCATTTTAGAGGCTGGCAGCTCTGGCTGTGTTTCTGTAATGGGACTGTCAACCCCATAATAAAAGTCATTGCACTAATGTTTGGGGCGAGAACATCCATTGTGTGAGCACAATGTCTGCTCGAGGCAAAAAGTTCTCAGTGCAATGGCTGTCAGAAGAATAAGTGTTATCTCTCAGATATTGCCAAGCCCTCAAAGGTCAGGTTTCAGGTCCACAATGGTATCTTGCAAAGCACAGACTGTCCACAGTGTGTGTAATACTTTTTGCCCACCCTCTCTGAAGAGAGCTTATAACTCTCCACACTCATCCATGCCCTCACACAGAAGCTTTCACAGCTTTTTTTAGGGTCTGCTCCAGGTCCCCTTGCTTTCCCAGGGCACACATCTTCACTGCAGTCCCATACAGGACTGAGCAGACTGAGGCCACAACTGTGCTAGAGCCAATTAACATCCCGTTCCCTTTGTACGCCTGTGTGTTTGGTTATGAAGTCCTCCAAAATGTTAAAATCTCATCTCTTCTCTGACATTTCTTTTGAAACGAAATGCAATCTATAACCCCAAATTATACCATTGTCTAATTTAAAAAATAGAGTACAACAGTATATATTTTTTTCCTCCTGAGGTCTTGCCAACAGCCTTTGGGAAGGGGATTTACTGTAGTGAGTCTCAAGTTAGTTAAAATGAAAAATAGAAACAAATTTTGTATAGAACCGCAGAATAATTCTGGTAGGACAAGCAGTGAGCAGTTCCTCCATACATTGCTGGGAGGCCACTGTGTGTAATTTAAAGAAATGTTCGTCTTTTTGCTGAATAATGCAGCAGCAATGGTTAAAATACCCCTCTGCTGCACTATCACTTTCCTTTTTAAAAGTCAAAACAGGTCAGTGACGGTAACAGAAAGTTCTTTCTCCTGCTTGCCTTCATTAAGCTTTTGCTTAAAAAAGAAGAGAGAAGGGACTGAAGCATGCAGCAATCGCTTCAATAACCTTGCAGCAAACTGCCAGAAAGTTTTCCAAGGCTCTCATGCAATTGAACCTGGTGAAAGGAACCTATTCCCCTACTCCAGCCCATGGCCCTCTGTAATAAACTTGCTGGAAGCTGGGCTTTTTTTTTTCTTTTTTCTTTTTTTTTTTTCTCCTACACACTTAATTACGCAGGTCTCCCAATAAATCAGTGCCAGCACAAGAGAACTGGAGTTGAGGTTGCTAATGGGGAAAGGAAAGGGGTGAGCCGAAGGAAGGCGCAAAGCAGAGAGTGGGAGGGTGGGAATCCACAATCTCTGCTTTCCACTGTCGGTTGCGCACAGAAGTCACAAGTTATGATTGGGTTACAGCTCCTGACTATTTAGGCTTGGACATGGACTTGAAGCCACTTGATGTCAGTACAAAGAGAGGAATGTAACACTGTCTCTCCAGTGCCAGTGGAGAGAGATTTGTAGGTTGGTATGTGACCTTCACTGCTGGCCCATGCAGGTGCTGTTCAAAGGCCCTCCCCATTCAGCTCTTGATACTGATACTAGATTAAAAAGAGAGAATGAAAAAAGTCCTTGTTAAAAATGTTCCTCTCTGTGTTTTCCCTTTATCTCCGTGAACAAGTTGTCTTTTGATTTGCTTGGGTTTGTGGGTCTAGGAGGCTGTTTTCATTTCAAGGACTTACTCTTGTACTATGTATTTTTTTCCTCTAGTGAGTAACATTTAATTCAGTGAAAGATTTCCCCTGAGGCAATTCTTGGGAAGTTCTAAAAATTTATTTTTGTTTGTGAGAATGCTATTTTGTCATACAAAGTTTTTACACTTGAATTGTAGCTGCTTAGTTTAGACCCAGATTTCTGCGTGTGTGCTAAAAGAATCAAATCAAGGAGTAGAGAAGCGTGCAAAGCTAGCCAGCACACCTGCTCCACTCAGGACAATTAAAGAAATAACTGATACCATCACCAGATCTTACTGGCTGATCAGGGAAGGGGCCAGGACCCCTTCTTGTTTCTGGCATCATTTTCTTAGTGTCAGTTGTATTTCTGAACAGCTCATTCTTCTATGCACTCAGTTAATTCACAGTATTTAAGATGTCTTCAGAGATGTCATATTTGAAAACTGTTTGTCAGATGTGCCACACGCTGCCTTTTAGATGGAAGCAGACCTGACCAGCTTTCCCCACCCTGTGAAGCAAAACTGCATCTGTCAGGCCTTAAAGACTAGGTTTAGTGTAGATGTTCAGGACTGACTTTTTGGCTAGAAAGATCACAGGGTTTCTAAGGAGCTAAGTGTTCAGTGGAATAACATTTGTGTAGATGTCTTCTGCTAATAAGTGTTTGGGTCAAATTTCTTCTTGGGCCCTCTTTGGGAGACTGCAGAATTATGATGCTCCTATTTAAAAAAATACTTGTTCTTTTCCTGTATGCTTTCTAAAAAGACCAAAATATGTTGCACAGAATTTCTCCATCTGCTTCCAAACTCCCTCCCTGGAATACTATGCAGCAGAGCAAGCCTGCCCAGCCTGAGCAGCAGTTTTTGCCTAACTCTTATGGGCTTTTCCTATTGAAGTGGTTGGTATAGTTAAGAAGTGACTAGGCTGCTGATGATTCTTTTTGCTTTTTGGTTACTGGAGAAAACCACTGGGTTGTTGATCTGTGAGTGTTATGTTATTATTCAATTATATTGAGGGACAGTCTTGCATTTTGGCCAATTTATTTTGAATGCTGCATGTTCCAGGGCCTCATTTAGTTCTACTGTTAATCCCTTTTCCTTCACAGGAGTTTGCATATTGCTTTGGATTATTTATACTTCACTGTGCTTCCAAATCCATTATTAATCACACAGGTATTGAAATACATTTCACAGATAATACTGGACATACTGCCGTATTGTTTGCTCGCATAATAGTCATGCTTTCACTCGGCAGGTTTCTCATACATCAAATTATCATTAGATAAGAAAAAATGTTACAGTGAAGAGTTGCCAACAACTTAATGCTGAATGCTCAAGCAAAACCCTGATGTTCCCAATTCCAGGTGATGACTCCCGGGGACAATAAAGGAGCAGATGCTCTGGTTAGATGAGAGCATATCACCTTCAGGGATGTGAACATTGCAAGGTTCTGCTCAGTGGACTTAAAGGAAACCTCTCATTCATTTTTTGTCCGGCAGCAGTCCAGATAACTAAACAAGAGAGACTTTTTTATGGATGCATTTTGATTAATAGAAAAAAAGAAAAAAAAAGAAAAAAAAGGAAATGTTTTAGTTTTGAGACTATCCCACAGCCACCAGTGACTATAAGAATGCAGAGTTGGAGAGGACCAATTGGGACATGGAGTTCCATTTTTGGCTCACCCGGACCCCTACCAGCCCATAGGCATGCTTCTCCAAGCTCGTTTTCATCATTACAGACTCAGAGCAAAAAAATGTAAAAGCTTAACTGAAGGGAATGGTGAATCAAGGAGGAAAACAAAGAGTGATCAAAGTTTTAGCAATACTTCAGGCCCATCGAAAGGGCATAAGCTAAAGCTATTGGATAAAGCTCTCTGGTACTCCCAGCTGATAGTTGGCATCATAAAGGCCAACTCCTTGTCCCCTGCTTTGCTGGCAGGTCTTTCTACCCTGAACTCTTTTATAAAAATTGATTTAACCCTGAGTGTTTGAGCAAGTGCACCAGCCAAGCTCTAGGAGATTCTAGCACACCTTGGAGCCCAAAATACCTCTGTGTTTCCATTTCCACAACTATAATTAAGGCAAAGCGATAGCAATTTGACAGAAAGTCATTTTTCTGGTGCTTGAATGGATGGTTGGTGCTGTCACTAAGATAGAAATTTGTTGAAGCTAAGGATTGGTTAAATAAGTCAAATATTGTTGGTACAGCATCTCTCTTAGCTGTTCAAAAATGACATTTTTTTCCTTCTATTGAGTGAAATGAGTAATTCTTTTGTCTGCCCACGCTGTCAGGCACACACTAAGTCCTCTGGGCTTATCAGGCTTCACAATGGAGCGGAGGACATCCACTGTGTCATCCTCCTTAATTTCTGCAGTGTCTGCCACTTTTCAGCTCAGCAAAAGGTCGGCTTCTGTAGACAACAACAGTACAGTGTCTACATCACTTAAATTCCATCTCTTATCTGAAGTTCAGGAGAATAACAACGCAGGTTTGCAGAATTTTGTTCCAGAGATCTTAAGGGACTCTGCAAATGAAAAAAACCTCAACACTTTCCGCTCCCCCTGAAACCCCACTCCAACCCAGCCATTGGACACCCCCAAAAATGTGACCATTTTGCAGGTGGCAAGGACATGTCACAAGTGAGAAGTGACTCATGAGTTATACACAGGAGAGCTGGGGCACAGCAAAGAGCAAAAGAACTTGACTGTTGCCTGCCTGTGCTAACAGCTAATCTTAAAAAATGCATGAATGCATAAAATAAAAGTCAGTTTCTGCTTCTGCTGCCCTTTGAATTTCAATTTAAGTCATGTACAAATGACTCTGCATCCTTCCCTCTAGTGTAATTTCAGCTCTAACTTGGCCTAGCATTCTGGAAAGAGGTTTGACTCAGTCAGAGAGGGAAGCTATATCCACACTAAAATCTGCTGAAACCATTTTAAAGATTGGCTTAGGTTCAGCTGATGGGAGGGGGATGACGACTTATAAATGCTCCTTATATGGTTGTGCTTATAATTTATGTGGAATAATCTTAATCTTAATAATTTATGTAATTACAACATATTAACATGGTTCCTTTAGACACATTCTTCCGCAGAAAATCACCACGTGTACAGAATCACAGCTGGGGTGGGGTAACATCCCCTAACCTGTCACACCCTTCTACCAACTCAACCATACTCTTGAAAGTGACAACTACAGCTTGCCTTTATGAGATCCCTGCTCATAATTTCTCCTCATTGAACACACTTTGAATTCTCCTTGTTTTGTTTGGTATTTTGAAAGCCTCCACGCTGCCTGCTCTTGGTCTGTTAGTTCTGGGCTCAAAATAATGAGATTGCACAGAGGAATGAAGGGGATTTCAAGGGCTGGAGCAGTGTCTTCAAGACACCAGTTGAATGGAGAACTCTCTGGGACAGGACCATGTTCCTGATTTGTCTGCTGAATTCTTAGAGGGGCCTGCCCTAGGGCAAAATCTTCTTAAAAGACAACTGGGTGCACTGCAAGGGAGATTCACAGTAAAAGACCTCAAGTGTTTGTTTTTCTCTTTTCTTGTTGGTTATCAAATGGAAATGAAAGTTTTATTTGTGGGGAAAGGATTGCTGGGTTTACTTATTTATTTTGAAAATAGCAACATCGTGACCCTTTCTGTATTTGTGTGTCATTACTTCTGTGAAAATTCAAACACTCTTCTAAGTGTTCAGCTTTGCAACATCAAAGGACTATAGAACAGTCTTCTTTGATGTTAAACTTTTCTGCTGATGCTTTCTGTGGTCAGGTAATACCACATGATTAATGTGAAAAGAATTGACCTTTACTGATTTTCTCATGTTCGCTAGGGAGACAAAGATGTAATGCATCAGTGGGATACAAGATACAGTCATCAAGAAATTCCTCAGTATTAGAGAACAGATCTTTACCTTCCCAAAATCAACCACGATGCGTTTCCTTTGCATTTAATTTCTTTTGTGTGTTTGTGTAATTATTTAATATTAAAGAAAGAGAAGTGTGGTTTGGTCATTTAGTTGGTAAAATCACGCCTTGGGACTACCAGGCCTGGGAAGAACTGGCTTCTCTCACTCAGCTGTTGGCCAGCCTAAGCAAGTCGCTTTGCCTCTTTATAAAATAACGATAATGGTTCCTCCATTGTAAAGATGTGAGATCTACTGCTGAAAAGCAGTACATGAGAGTTAGGTAATATTATTTCTGGCTCTCCTACAGATGTGCTTAGTGTTCAGTTTTCCCATCTGTAATGTGGGGATGTTAGAACTAATCTACCTCCCAGGGTTGTTTTGCTTAATTCCATAAAGTACTTGAAAACCTCACATGGAAAGAGTTATAGGAGCACAAGGTTTCTTAATAAAGCTCATTCATGAGTAATGTATTTTTGAAGTAAGTGACTTGAACCTTCACCCATAGTTGGAAACCAACATGAGCCAAGTTGTCTTTGTTGTTCAGCGAAGGTCGGTTGATATTTTTTTTCCTTACATATTTAATTCTCATAAGTCTTCACATTTCTGGTTTCTGGCTATGATTGAAAGCAGAAATGCCAAAATACCACAAGAGAAGACTGGGTTGTTGGCTTTCTTTTTTTGTTGTTTTGATTTTATTTATTTATTTATTTATTTATTTATTTATTCCTGACCCTCCCAGAAGATGGAAGTTCTAAAACGCACAAGAATCTTCCCCTACATCCCCAGTTCTCAGTTTCCCCCTGCGAAGATACGTGTCTGAATGTGGAGATTTACCCAAGCACAGCCAGTGCCAGGAATCTTTTGAGATCTGCCCTGCTATGCTCAACACGATGTGCAAGCAACTCTTGGGTGCATCGGGACTGCTCCGCTAAGATAACCACTAGGTGCTTTATCACTACTTATCTACCATGCCTTGAGCTATACAAGACCACATTCAGCCTCACCACTGTGCAATTATTGTTGCTGATTATTGCACATAGCATGGTAAGCAACTTCTGAGATGCCGCTCAAATACAGAGGCTGACACGGTCTTTACATCAAAGAGCTGTAAGAGAAAATTAGCCAAAACTCATTTATCTCGATGTCAAAATCCCTGCTAGCTGGGGAGGAAGCGAAGTTGGACCAACGTGGAAGGCTTTTAGGAATCCTGGCCTAAACACTGCGGGATGCATTACAAACCCGGATTTGTGGGAACTCTGCCGGCAAATAATCCATAGTCGAACCGCTCTGCGCGTATCTCTGATGTGTGTGAAAGAGGGATGGTGCCAGGAGCAGAGCAGCGAACCTGGAGATGGGGAAGTTTGCAGCCGGGGTTTCCTCGCGCGGGGAGGCGAGGACGGCTTGCTCCTGCCCCCTCCTGGTGCGGCCCTAAAAGGCAAGGGATCGCGAGCGTGGTACCTTCCGTCCTCAGGGCTTTGCACCTGGGCCGAATGGCAAACACTGTCCGTTTTAATGGTGCAAAGAGGTGCTGCCATTGCTTCTTTGCTTCTTGTCACTCTAAGTCCAGCTGAGCTCTGTACAAATAAATCGAGGCCGGTCTTCTTCTACTTCTTCATGGGAGTATGTTGTTTTAGGAAATACGCTTCTTAGTTCCTTGTAAGCTGATGCTTTGCCAGCTGTGAAACAGGCAATGCAAATCATTTACAGAAGAGGTAGAGAAAGACATGCAGCCCTCTAGGAAATGTAGGGACTCCACTCTAGCAGGTAGCTGGGAAACCTAAGTTTAATTTTAAGAATAAATCTCAGCAGTTTGTAATATGTCACCATCATGCCTTAGAAGAAAGGACAGCATGTAGGACTGAATCACAAGGAGAGCTGCAGTGCTTGGCAGGTATTTGAGACAGCTGGGTGGGCAGAAGCTGCAGTGCACACTGTGTGGTGTTTGCCCACACAAACAATCCAAGTGTGGTAAGCTGGGGCAGCTAATGTGCATGGATCTATGGTACCAGACTTGAATCCTTCCACCTTTCGGATTTAGCACAGGTTGAATACCAGTCAGAGCAAACTAAACTTCAGGTAACACCCTAAATCTGGACTATCTGTCTCTCTCAACTCTTCATTAAGCTATTCCACTTTTTAAAATGATTATCATTCAACAGAGCAGAAGAAGACCATACAATAATTCTCTGGCCTTTTGGCTATAGTACTGGCTTAGAATAAGGCTGAAAATTCATGCCACTGGCGCGAATATAAAATCAATTTCGGTTGTGATGCAAGTTCCCTCGACACCGACATATTTCTTCAAACAAAAAAATCCCCAAAAACTTGCTGTCTCAAATTTTGTGTTTCCAAACACAGTAAAAAGAGCTGATGAGATATTGTTAAATGTCCATTGCCATTGTTAAATATCCATTCACGTAAAATACGGTTAGTGCCAAGATTGAGTCCTCTCCATTTTTGAACCGTTTTGTGATATTCTGTCTTCTTCCAGATTTTGTACTAAGTTTCAGCCAGCATTTTCAGAGGCTGTTTGCATTTTAGGAGATGGTGTTGAACTTTGCCTGAACTGGTGGGAGCACTCTTTCTGCACAGCTTTATCTCAGCCTGAACTGAAGCGGTGGGTACTTGCTAAGGTCTTACTTTTCTTCAACATGTTTGAAAGACACACTGTGCAGCACTATATGGGCAAGCTTGATGATGTAGATTCCTCTCTGTGTAAAATAGCTTCTTTTTCCTTCATGTGTTTTGGCTGATGATAAATTTCTGTACAAAGGTTTGCAATACAGCTATGTTTGGGTACCAGGTTTTCTGACCGGTAGCTGGACAAAGGTGGATAGCAGGACTTCATGGTCCTGGTGGATGTATGGCTGTTGGAGGAGGAGATTGAATACCAAGAAATTCCTGATAAATGGACAATATCAAAGAGAGGAAAAAAGAAAAGGGAAGACTTTGCTTTCTTCTAGTTGTGTCCTGCAGTTTCAGGGAAGTCTGGCTGCCCTGCCTTTTCTCTACCTGAGTAGCATTTTTTTTTCCCCTAGGGAAATTTCCAGATACTAATTCTTTTCATTGAACTCCTCTGGGCTTTTCCTTTGAAGGGTGGGGCTGGATGATTTGATGGTCTGTGACTCTCTGATGCATTTTGAGAATATTTGCACCCAACAGCATGGGTGAAATGCTGAAATGCACAGAAATCTCTGAACAGAGCCACAAAAATTTGAGGGGGTGAATCATTTGTTCACCACTCAAAAAAATCAGTTCTGGGTTTGACATTTCAAGAAAACTTTGCGTAAACTTATGTTTATATGCAACAGACCACAAAGACAAAACAATTTCAAATCAAAGAAACAGTTTAGTTAGCCTGATCTAAATATCTTGATTGTTTTTTTTTTTCCATCGTTCTTTCCATCGAGAAACACACATGCACTTCACTTCAGGGCAGTGTTTTTCTTCCTTCAAGTTCACCTGGCAAGCTGAAAAATTAGTTATTTGTACAGGCCTGGTTGTGAATCATCCTGACTCTGCTGTGTCTCTGCTGAGGAGGACATGTTAGCCCCTGCCACCTTTGCGTGGTGCTTTTGATTTTTCTGCTTTCAAGTTCACCATGATCCAGTTTGGCCTCAGATAGTCTGAAAAACACCATTTCTCAAAGAGCACTTGAACTGCTCCAGGGCAGGTAAGTCCTGAGATAGGTATTAGATAACCGGAACCTCAATTTCTGATCTTTCCCAGACTTTAGCAGATCCAAACAAACAAAACAATACAAAAGAATAATAATAAAAAAAAAAAACAAGAAAAATAGAAAAATAGGCGGATCTTCCTTACTTTCTGAATACAGGAATTGAGATACTGAAGTTTTCTATCATTACATAATGTTATGTTCAAGTTATCATTCATTCATGACATCGTGGAGGACTTCTTCCCCCCCCAGGAGTTTTAGCATCACACCCCTGACTTTTACACAAAGCGTAAACCAGCAGTGATAGCAGTAGATGGGGCCTTGAGGAGGACAGTCAGCCCTATCATTGCTCTAAGCAGAATCTATTAGAGAAAACTAGCCCAGATGTAAAGTAAATAGAGTTCTAGCATCTTCAGTATTTAGTTAGAGTCACTGAAATGCTTTTGGCTCACTTCTAGGTAGATTGTTTTCAAGCTTTGTTGTATTGTCTTTTTTTCCTAATGAGCTGCATTGCTGTATCACATTGTAGGTCTCTCTCTCATGGACATCCAGAACTTCTGTCCTCAGAGGGGACCATGGACTATCACGTTTTTTTTCCTCTATATCACAGACTTCATATTTCATGCTGTTACTCAGTACTTTACATTTGAATTAAACATAGCTTGTTCTTCTTATTTGCTTTTTTCTTTTTGGAATAAAATATATATTCTGGAAAAGTATCTAATTTTGATATGAATACATCAGGAAATGGATAATCAATCATTTCCTTTAGAAGTTTGTTCCAGTGGTTAATCGCCGTCACTGCTTGAAAAATTGTGACCGTTTTGAATTTCTGATTTCAGCTTCCAGTCACCGGTTCTCATTATGCCTTTCTCTGCCAGATGTAAGAACCCTTTAGTATCCGGTATGTTCTCGTCTGGAAGTAACTACGCAGTGTAATTAAGACATCACTCATTTTTTTCTTCCCAATAAACTCAGTAGATGGGTCTGTAAATCTCCCACGGTCAGGTGTCCATTTGTCAGTTCAGTCTAATGCTCTCTGTTGCCTTTTGGATTGTAATGGTGATTGGTAAAAACTGAGCTCCAGGCTTCTGTGGGGTGTTCTGCTGTGTGGGAGTAAAATCCCATTGCTGCTCACTATTCCCTAATTTGTTTGTGTGTAGATCATGCGAACAACTTCTTCGTTTGTAGTTTGTTTGGTTTTAAGTCTTTCTGAATTCGGAATTTCATTGTGTTTTATGTGCCCACCATGTTCCCTAAACCCTAAATCTTTCTCTAGAATCACAGCTTTCCAAGGTCCCATTGGGTTCTGTTTTCTTCTTGGCCTTACACGTCACATTTGCACTGCCTGCATTCATGTCTTCTTCAGTTCAAATGGGATCCTTTTAACAAGTGACCCCAGATACTCCCCATATGAGTATTTTCATTTCATCATTATTTACCAGGCTGCTAATATTTGTGTCAGCCATCTGTCTGTCAGTGCTGACTTTATATTCCCTTGCAGAACATCAGTGAAAATGCTGAGCAGCATGGAGTACACTTCAAAGCCCTGCAGAAAGCCACTATAGCATCCTCATTTGATGATGGCCTGATTGACGCAGCTGGGTTTTGAGTTATGTTAAATAGCCATGTCTTAGCCATTTAACATAAGTTTCCTTGATGTTATATGGTGTTTATCTAGTAAGTATGTCAAGCACTAAGTCTAAAGCCTTGAGAAAGTCTGCTACATCTGTGCAGTTAGCTTTTGTGCAGGCAGAACATGAAACCAGTTTTATTTGAGGAGAGCTATTTTCCATAAACCCACATTGACTGGCAGTAATTAAAATCTTGTTCTTTCATGTTTCAGCAGTTCAGTCCTGTCTCAGCTTTTCAACTGTTTTACCTGGAATTGATGTGAGGTTAACTGCTCAATAGTTTATCTGTAATTGCATTCGATTTCCTCTTCCTCCCTTCCTCCTTCTTTATCTCTCTCCCTCCGCTTTCCAGGCTACTACACTGCTTCCAGTCACTTGGGATCCCTCTGATATTAGAATTTATTAAAAATTAACATTAGCAAGCCAGAGTTCTCCTCTGTCAAATATTTTAGGACCCCTGAGTGTGATTTATCCAGTCCTGCTGATTTAAAAATGTTTATCTCTATGAGATGATGTTTAACATCCTGCTTATTTCCTAATGGGTTGGAAAGGACGTGTTTGACTTTAGTCTCGCATAAATAACATCTCGCTGTTACTTCCCAAATACCAAACAAATGGTTATTGAATTACTCTGGCTTTTTTGTAGTATTATTATTATTTGAAATTTTATGTTGGCAATATGTCTATGGAATGCTATTGAAGAAATCCTGCTCAGAATTGCTATGGATCAATGTTTCATAGAACCATATAATTGTTTTAGTTGGAAGGGACCTTTAAAAGTCATCTAGTCCAACACTCCTGCAATGAACAAGACAGGTCCCGTCTGACCTTGAATGCCTTCAGGGATGGGGCATAGGACACCTCTCTGGGCAGCCTGCACCAGTACCTCACAACTCTTACCATAAAAAATGTCTTCCTTACATACCTTCCTGTAGGAATTTCTTCTTCATTCTGTATTTCAGAGCACTGCTATATTTTTGCCATGCGTTAAGTCTTCAAAATACTTCTGATTTACCAATGAAGTAGTTGGGCCTTAGCCAGTCTGTCTTTGATGATGCTGATGGACTGACTGTTCTGAAAGAACTTCTGATTTTCATTCATTTTTTCCTCTCTGAATTTTTCCTCCCACTCGCTCTTCTTGTAATTTTCCTCAGCTGGAGGATATTAGCCTTTGGGAAGCACTGGCTACAATTGTCTTCATTTTGTCCACTTTTAATTACAAGCTCTTAGGATGATGTCGCTTTCCAGCTGTATGACTGATATGTTCTTTGTTAATCAGGATGAGTTACAAAATGAGTTAATTCAAGTTGGATGCAGTACTTTTTCCTTATGTGAATGAGTAAGCACATTTTGTCATCAGATCGCTCTCTCACTCTCATCTGGGTGAACTGCATTGTACCCAGCAATAATGAGATTAAGCTTTCTTCAGAAACACAGGTGAGACCTGGGAATCTCTGTGCTTCATCCAGGCCTGAAATTCAGCTTCTCCAGGGGATAACAGGCATCAGACTTTGCTGTTCATATTTAGCCTCATCTCACATTTGGTTTATTACTCTGCCTAAGTTGCTCCATATTCTAATGACTTCCTCAGAACTCACTGCTGCAGATGGTGCATTTATATTAACTTAAAGATTGCATTCCATCTTTCAAATGAGATTAATAAATTTTCAGGCCATTGTGGTTACCCGAGCTGACCTCCTATAAACACAGCCTATAATTCTTCACCTAGATTCCAGCATCTGGCCCCATAACTCATACTTGAAACACAGTGTATCTTTTTTAGAAATACCTTTTTTAAACAAATACATCTCATGAACATGTAAGGCCTCTGTCACTTGAAAATGTTTCCATATTTAGAAAGAAATCTTAATGTCTTGGTGATTGCATAGGTGTCACAGTACCTATGTCTGTTTCTAACTATGTGTGACAGTGGCATAGCCCTACCTGGCATTGACGTACCTGTCTTCTCTCTACCTAAAATGCTTTTCTTAGTCTGTTTCAAGTCGATATTGTTCTAGAAATGGACATGATCTGAAAACCACACTTAAAGATGGTTAATGAAAGATGCATGCTAAAAACCAAAAAAATCAGATTACCTACAATGACATCCCACATTGACACATATGCATGCATATGTTGACTTTCCATACCTTTTATTGCTATGATTTACTTTTCTGTAATTTTTCTCGAATGAGGATGGAGCATTGCTGCAGGAATAGGGATGACGTTGTTATTTGCTGTATGAAACTTTTAGTATCTGAGATTAGCAAAGAAAGCAAGGACTAGAACTAAGCATTCAACCTCTTATTAGTACTCCTGGGTTTTACACTTATTTTTTTATTTAATTTCATTTCATTTTCTATGGCGAGCTTTTACACTGAAGCCTAATATACTCTTGCAGAATGGCATTCTCCTGGGCCTATTTGAAATTCTTGATCTTTTCTGCATCTGTTTAAGTCCTGCGTTCATGCACGTACAGTACAAGGTCAACCTTTTTGTTTGTTACTTTTATGGAGTTTAAATAAAGTCCAAATACCTGACCGAGATACCTGTCTGGTGCAGCCTTGTGACGGTTGCAAAATGTTCAGACTCAGAGTGTCACATGATTAACTGTTTCATGAGGAATACGAGAAACCATAAAATCATGGATTTTGCCATGGGAAGGGTATGCTTTGGGACTGAGAACTACCTAAAGGCTTGTTCAACACTAATCAGAATATGCAATGTGGTAAACCATGCTCAAAGGAGAAAAAAACAAGCAGAATGTTGCCAACTTGTCCTCCAAACAGAGCCCTGTGGACAAGGAAGGCTGATAGCTCACAAACAAACCACAAAGGTCGGCCTTTTCTTAGACTTGCTGTCTTAAAATTTGGTCTTACCCCACATCATGGCTAATCAACTTCAGAGATCTGTGAGTATACAGGTAGAGATGATCTGCTGCCAGGGATGTCTTTGTTTGTTTCTATGCAAGTTAGCGTACTTGAGTCCATTACTGGCACTTTCCAAACCAAGGAACCAGTTTGGCATTTAGAGGCATTACACTCTAAGGGGTTCTTGTTCATCTCAAATATAGATCTGCTTCTTGTGAAACTTACTGCCCTGCTAAAATCTCAAGAAATTACTCATGAAAGGTGTTGTTTTGGAATGTCTACACTTAGACCTGAAATTATAATTACTTTTATTTTTTATCTTCTTCTTCTTTTTTTCTTTTTTTTTCCCTGAAGATGAACTCCCTCTAGACTTTTGAAAGGATTATTTTATATTTCTGCTACATTTTATTGGTGTGAATCTTTAGGGAGAGGCTGATGTGTAAAGGAAATTTATTATTAAGAACTAGTTATGCTGTTTCCCAGCAGTGAGCTTGTTACTGCCACATCTTTGTCAAAACTCCATAATTCGTAATTATGTTTGTCTGACCTACATTCTTTTGGGTAATTGTAGCAAGATATGGTATTTTTCAATTCCAAAGTAAAAATGTCCACAACAACTGTGGAGTGTTGCCGGGCAGAAGCTTTCACTCACAAAAGGTGATAGCATTTTTGTGGTGGAGGATGCATTTTTTTTTTAAATGTTTATAGCAGTAGGATCCTGTGGGGGTAAAATGCAATGTAGAAATAAGTTAGATATAATGACATGATTTTTCAAAACCTAGGAAACTAATGGTCAATTAAATCCCATTGGAGGGTGCATATTAGCTTCCTGGTTTGTTTTGGACCCATGACTGGAATGTGTATGCACATGCTATTCAGTCTGGAGCGTTCGTGTGAAAGATCCTTTGGGTGACTTAACAGCTACAAATGGCACTTCCATCTCAAATTGTTGTTATGCTGTTTTTCTACACCAGTTATGCCTTCAGTAATAGATCTGATGATCAGGTTTGAAAATTCTCTTTCTCTCATTTTAACTTTTAAAAAAGAAAGAAGAATCATATTCCTTCTGACATTCTTCTGAGGTTGGAATGTCTTCCTTTCCGCTTAACAAATCATATTTTTATTTCCCATAAATAACCTGGGAAATATCTTCCCTACTGCTTCACCTCAGAAGTTTTCAAAGTTTTGCACCCCATGAAGCTTGGAAGATCGTTAGCATTTCCGAGTACGTGGACTAGATAACACAACCACAAACCTGGATTTCTGAGCCTTTCACTCTCTGGTTTATTGACCCAAAAGTTTTTCATCTGTTCCTTGGAGGCTACTGAGAATTCTGATATTTTCTCCATCTGTTTCTTGAAATTTCCCCTGTGAGCACTCGGCATGTTTCCCCATTCCTTCCAGATGACCCTCTCTTGCTGTTCCCACTGGGTGTCATAAACTCCATGACTACTTCCAAGAAACGTTAAGGTGAGTCGCATTTTATTTATTGTGCTGAGTAATGCCATTAACACATTCCAAATTGATCCATCAAAGAAGTCAGCGTGGAGAGGCTGCTTAGTGGCGGCTTCAGGTCAAATATTTAGGTGGGGCACTGCCGTTCACCTGAGCGCTATGTGAAGCTGTTATAGAAGAATATTGCCTAAAATACCCCTCTGGGCTCTGCTGGAGTTGCTGGCCTATTCCACGAAGTCAACCAGCTGCTCCTTTTAGAGCCCCCCTCTGAAATGTGAACACAGGACAGTGAAATTGCTGTCCTGCCAGATCATTCGTCTGGAAGAGACATTATTAATAAGGAGCGATAGACTTCCCGTTGAATTGGGATGAAGGTATGTTTATTTTATCAGCGTTTTATTTTCTGAGAGCAGTGCTGAGCCTCTGAGCGCAGCTTGGCTGAGAGTGAATCTTGCTTTAGGGGAAGCTCACAATATTGACACTTCCAACGGCTGCAGTGAATATTGGCAAAAGCAACCCCTTCATCTGAGGGAGACCAAAGTAGGAAAAAAATAACAGAATCAGATATCTCTAATGCAGAACAGGAAATTATGAGGAGTCCTGTCAGGAATTTGTCCTCCTGAAGTTGTTTGTGGGAGATAAGGGACAGCTGTTTGTTTCCTAAGAAAAATCCAAATTTAAAATATATACATACATATATACATATACATATATCTACATATATATTTTAAATTAGCTTGTACTGAAACTATATTTCTGTTCATGTATTTTGCCTCATGCTTCTCTATAACTGCGCTGTGAGTTCCTCTAGATCTGGTCCTCTCCCAGCTGTGCTTCCTCTTTGGACTGCACATACTGTTATGTTTCATGGCCCACAGTCTGGGAGAAGGGAAAAGAGCCCCTAATGGGAGTCCCAGCTACATTGGGGCCAGGCATGCTGGAAGCCTAAATCGTGGGGGAGAATGAAAGAACAGGACCACAGAATGACTGTGTCCCTGGTTACCAGGGCAACACTCTTAAATGGGAGGGTTTTTTTTTAATTTCAATCAGAATATTTGTTTTCACTTGGTATATTTTGATACAGGTTTTGTTGTTTTCTGGGTCTTTCTCATAAGAAAATAGATTTTTAAGGGGGGGGAAATCAGGTGCTTTTTCTTTTAGTGAACCTTTTTTTTTTTCTAATCAGTCTTCGTAACACACTCATTTGATATGGAAAAAAAAAACTGCATGTACTATCACCATCTTTTTATTAATCTCTAACCTTGTGCATAACTTTGTAGAAATACAAACATCACTGATAGAGGCCAGGACTTAGAGAGGTCCTCTTGTACAGAACACGGTCAGCTACACCTGAGTTTCACCCAATAGGTATTTATGTAATATGCTTGCAGAGAAGTTCCAACTGTGGGGATTCCTCAGCCATTTTAAGTGGCCTTATAGTTTCCTTTCCTATCTCTACAGTTAGTAAGCATTGTTTTATATCAATCTAATCTTTGCCACAATTTTGAAGTGATTAAATAGAAATTTTGACTTTACTCTGTACAGTAACCTTCCGTGTATTTGCAGACAGTTGTATCTCCCCAGCTTCTTCCAAATCCTGTCATGCCAGATTTACTTTCTTGGTCAGAGGTCTATAAACCATGACCTTCATGCTTATTCTCTTTGGATTGTCTCTTTCTTAAGCGCCACGTCCATAGTTCCCATGAGTAGTCTTATCCCAGCATGCACGTGTGTGACTGCAGAAAGGATCCTACTTTTTAAGCAATTGCTGCATCTTTTACTTTGAGCTGAACAGATATCTCACTGTATCCCAAACTGTGTGTTTAAACATATTTTACCCTTCATGCCTATATACCAACAATATTTTGACAATGTAATTCGTCAGTAGCGTCCTCCTGTTAAAAGCTATCATCTTTAATCTGAACAAGTGATACAAATCTTAAGTACTCATAACCTTCTTGACTTCTTCATCGAAGATGATCT
This sequence comes from Lagopus leucura, assembly GCF_019238085.1. Taxonomy (NCBI): domain Eukaryota; kingdom Metazoa; phylum Chordata; class Aves; order Galliformes; family Phasianidae; genus Lagopus; species Lagopus leucura. Next base: position 11,058,760 of record NW_024962273.1, on the reverse strand, counting down.
TACGTAGCCTTCACACCTGCCATTTCTCTGGCATTTTCCTCCACAGTATCCATTTGATGCTCATTAGGTTTTCAAGTTATTTTCCCAGCTTTTTAACTGTGTGTGCAATCTTGTATTCTAAATAAGGTTGTTTATCCCCCATGTGTTTCAGTGAGTATTTTGGTAACAGTACACATGCAGGCGATATATTTGTCCTACACATCTTTGTCCCAGCATTCTGCAGTTCCTTCCCACTTGTGCCTGAAAATTGGAGTACAGTTTTTTTTCCCCTTCATCTCATCATTGTTGTTGTACTTTTTTTTTTTACCCTCTAGCATTTTTAGAACATAACATATTTTCAAGTAAGTAGTGTTAATTATGTAACAGCAATTTATCTCAGATAAGATCTTTTATTTTTGTTGCAATTTTGCAATTAGAATCTAGAAAATTTCAGGCTTTGAACCCTGCCTTTTATGTCAAGTTGTCTGCCCACAGCTGATGAGTCTAAGTATCTTATTTGCCTCAGAAAAGGAAGTGAAAAAAGTGCCATCTGCAAATTTATTGGGAATTCAAATATCTTGGAGGTATAACTGAAAGAATAGATCATGGAGAAGTTGAAATATTAGAGTCCAAGAGTTGCTCTGCAATGGTAACTGCAGAGTATTTCAACTCAACATCCTAAGAAACATTAACAAAGGACATTAAAACTGAAAGCAGGTCTTTTTTTAGATACATCAAAATAAAGCAACTGTCCAGTGTCAGATAGGCAGAGAGCTGTATGGGTGTATATATATAGGAAACTATATAAACTTTTTTTACTCAAGCATCAAAATCTGTTGAGGTTTTTTGAAGGGTCAGCAAGCACGTGGATAAGGGAAAGCCATTTCATATATAGTACTTGGAAATCTAAAAAGCCATCACAATGTTTTTATGAGAACTGAGCAACAGTGGGAGAAAAGAGAAGGTTTCTGCATGAATTAAACTAGTATAGGAGGCATAAAACATAAGAGTAAATGGCAAGTCTTGCAATGAACCACTACAGGAGTCTGTTCTGGGATTTCTGCTGCTCAAAATGCTGATGATGTACCTGGAAGAAGAGAATTTTTAGGTGACAAAGATTGCTGATAAAATAGAAGTGGAATAAATTTCAAAAAGGACAATGAAAATCACCAGATAAATAGAATGGCTTCTGTACGAAGTGGTTTTCCATATAGTATATAATTAATTCACAGAAATCATTGCTGCAGGATGTTGTGGATGAGTTCAAGGACAGGCTAGGCAAGTTCAAGGAACTGAAATTAATTGAAGCTTATTAACAGAAACAACCTCTGGTTGAGCTTCTGTAAACTAGAAATGACTGGAGTTTACTCTTTCCTCAATGTCTTCAATTTTGTTTGTACAGGGCACAAAGGACTTGATTAAATGGAACCTTGATCTTACAGCCATTTTTATGCTCTAATTTAGTTAAAGGACTTGATCCAGGTCTTTGAGTGAATAGTAGGACTTCGCATCTCCTAATTGCATTGCATGCACTTCAATTCCTTCTTCAAAGAGACGTTTCCTAGATTACCTTTTTTAGTGACATGAAAATAATGAGGATTGTTTCAAAAGAAGGGATCAATTTCTAACGTACTGAACACACAGGAAAATTTAATTCTGCGTTTCCTATGTCTTCCTACCAACATGGATGTTGTATATCGTTTGATGGTACTATGCCAGAGGCATAGAGCAAGAATGCTAGGCTTCTCAGTACTGCTACTATTTCCATAAGAGCTGCAGCCCTCTGCTTTATGCTTTTAGTCTTATGGAAATTACCTCTTTACATGTTCCTCTATGTCTCACTATAACCTAGGAACCTTAGTGGAACAGTTACCACAACTGCAGATCCTGATTTAGGTTTTTGTTCACCTTGGTAGAACACCATAACTGTGATTTGCTTTATGAGCTGCCACTGATGGACTACGGAGGATATTCTTTACTCCTCTGGATCTATCACTGTCAGAGTAGGCCAGTTTTCTAGCTAGATCTAACTACTGAGCATACGCAGGAGTCAGAATAGAAGTTGCCTGCTTTTATTTAATCCTCCTCCACTGACAAAGCTAAACTGGTTGATTGTTCCCTGCCCAACAGGATCTTTCAGGCCTTTTAGCATCCTCTGTTCAAACAGCTTCTAACTCTGAAAAAGGAATTGTAGTCTCCAGAAGTCTGCTGGGGTGATAGTAGAGAGGACGTCCCCCAGGTGGGTAGATACTTGCGGCATCCACTCAAAGGACACCACATATTAATAAGATGTATACCTTCCAGACATGTTCAGATATGCACTCTCCTAACACCAGGCATTCATAGATGAGCATTTTAGTGGCACTGTATGTCTAAAAACAAGTATAATGTCATCAATATGAACTAATTAAGATTCTATTCTCTGCTGATCTGCAGCAGAGCTTCCAAGAGAAGAGAAAGCCCAAATGGCAATAGGTCCTGCTGGTCTTTACTTTCAGACTGGCAGTAGCAGATTCTGCTCAGCATGACAAGAAGGGGCAGGTTTTGTTTTGGGATCTGCACTACTCAGAGAGAGGGAGATTTCTCAGGGATGCACAGTGCCAAAGGATGTGAATGCGCATTCAGCAGGTACTGTAGAGAAAACAGGTGCCTACCTGGGATGTGTTCCTCATGCCATCAGCTTTAAATTTGTCACCAAATTTGGGCTGATGGGAGAAAACTTCAACAGAAGGTAGCAGGTCTCTGCTTTCTCTGGTTTTGCCATCTTCTGCTGCATGGCTCACAGTCCATTGCCCAAGGACTGCATGTCCCAAAGTTAGTGTACTGTATCCACCTATTTTAACTGGCCTAATAACAGTTATCAGCATTATTTATCTCAGATCACCCACACAGTTTCACCCACAAATCTCCATGAGTCACAGCTCCCCACCACCACTGGTGATAGTAATTAATGACCTATTGCGTGGTCAGGTTGCTGAGGCTTTTGATCTTTGATGTTGAAAGTTTCAAATGAGTGGTGAGAGCTGTTTTGTGATGAGAGAGGTCTAGACCTGGTGGGAGGAGGAGGGAAAGCAAGAGGAGAGTATGTATTTCTTTCCCTGTTAAATGGTCAGATGCGGTGGTAGGGACTGCAGAGACCTGGTCCTGATGACCCAGCTAGACTGCTCCAATTCTGTTTTTCCTTCCTCTTGAAGGACTATGGTTCTTCAACAAAAGGTAAATAACCCTGTTTTCTCTGACCCAGAAATACTTACATGAGTCATAATGTTCTAAATGTGCCTGTCAGTGTAAAACTACATGCTGATGTGAAATCCTTCCTCGGGTTTCAAGGTTGTTTCAGAACAAAGTGGGTTTTAATTCTTTGCAAATGTTTTACTTTATTGTTCTTAGAAAAGGAGGGTGAAGGAATCTATGTGTGATTTTATTAACACAAAGCAAATATATGACTGTTTACTTATGATCTCATAATTGTGCCTTAGCAAGGAAAGAACAGAAAAAGGTAGTGAAGAGATTTAAGCAGGGGCAGAAAAGAAATCTACTTCTAGTGAGTCACTGTCTCCTAAATCTCTCTGGTAGTGTCTACTGGACCATCCACAGTCCCCATGGAGCTGGATTTTCAGAACCGTTGGAGAGATCACAGAGACTCAAGACCTTTTATAATTTGTTTTCCTGAGCCAAAGAGATCTCTTCCCTTTATTACTGGAAGGTTATTCAGCATAAGGTTATTCTGACTCAGTTAAGCAAACGGAGCTCACCTTGTAATGAACACAAGTGGACATGAATAAAACCATAACTAAAGCTTGCTCTTAAAATTTAAACTCCTTTAGGAGTGGAAGAAGTGTAGGAGAGAAGGGGGCAGAACAAAATGAAAAACTGCTGGGAAATGAGAATTATGCAGGGCCAATAATGAGTTTATCAAAAAGAAGAGCTGGCTAAAAGCAGTAGGAGGACAGTGACAGCTTTGCCAGTTTTTCTTGTATTTTTTAATCACTATTTTGATGTTTCACAAAAGTGATCTGTTCTATAGAAATAATGCTTTGAAGTATATGGTAACCAGAAAAGTCTCTTGTAACTGTAGAGGAGGAGTTCTTTCTGCCTCTAGAGAAACTGTACTGGTCCCCAGTGAAATCCTTTGTAAGTTTATTTGATTGGCAGTACAAATTGTTGGTCTAACATGGAAGTTACTGAGCTGGGATATGCTTAGATATTTATGGCAGACTGCATATGGACCTTGGGCAACTGTGGAAGAGGGTGAATAAGGGCAGTGAATGGAACTGTTGTAGCCAGAAAGTATTTAAAATAATTTATTGGAATGTGATTCTGTTACCTTGCACTCATTTTTGTATACAAAGCTTGAAGACCTCATCCTACTGCAGATCTGAAGTCACATTTTGAGTATGGGGCTGAAAAGGGCAAGGCAGTTTCTGGTGCACTAAAAGTAAGGATCATGATAGATTACAGAAATCTTGAGCAACACTGTAAGATATGTCAGGCTTAGGCATCCACATAATGAGCCAAAAAACACTGTAGAAAACAATAAGGTTGGGAGTAAATGGTGAGGAACTGAGTAAATGGTGAGGAACTGAAACTATAAGATATAGCAGGATAAGAAGAAGTAAGGGAGACAGCTCTGCTTATGTCCAAAGTCCCTGCAATAGTGATGGCTTCTAGGAAGAGATTGTAATCCGTGGTACAGAGAAGGGGAAAAAACAACCCACTCAACTCCAAGGTTCCCTCGAAATCCAAAATCTGGTTGTTAGCTTGAAATTAGGTGTACACATGGATACCCTGACCGAGCACCAGATTGAGCATGTGGGAAAATGGATACAGGACATCAGCGGTCTGCTTCAGGCATGAGGCAGAGTGGTGGGGAGAGCACAATTCCTATCCTTTGTGCTATTTTTTTACAATGGTAAACACAAGAAAGAAACAGCAGCAAAAAGGCATTGTTCACAGAGGAGTGTGATTACATCTGAAGGTGTCGGGGTCTGGGTTTTACTGTGAGGAAGCAATCATTAGCGAAGATGCTTTTGAGCTCAGATAAGGTCAAACAGAAGGGCTGGAAGAGGCGACAGCAACGTGAAGCATTTTTTGCATTGTGGTGCTCACTTTAATTGCTGTACGTTGGTGCCATCTACTGCCTGGCTTGTGGCTCTTCCTGAGTGGGTCTCCAGTGCTGACACTGAGCAAAACTGCAACACGAGTTGGAAAAACTACAATTTTCTTTTGATACCTTGACATAAAAAGAACACTCATGACACTGTATCACAGTGATATATCACCGATCTAAAGAGAAAAGGCCTGTTGATCAGCAGTGCAACTTTATGGCCTTGGAGGTAGAACAGAAATGAAGAGTGAACCTTTGGTTTGGAGGACCAAGAAGGAATCAATTGGACTCCTTAACTATGTCCAAGTGCCATGGCACAGTAAGCCCCCTCTTCTGGCTGCTCCAGAAAACTTTGTATGCAGGGAAGGACAAGGGTGTTGAAGATGTAAAAGAGCTTCTGACTGTATATAGAGTTATGTTATCAGGAGTTTGAATAGTAAATAGGCAGCTCATACAAGTGTCAGATGCTGGCCCCTTGAATAACAATAGAAATTGTGAAAGCTCTTTTTAATCTAGCATAGGTGTTTGGATTAAACTGCACGGATGTTGAGATAACCCACGGGATCCCTCACTATGAGTATGTATGCTACCACAAATTCATTGGTAGTGGTGTTATGAAATAGCAATGGAATCTGACAGAAGTCCAAAAAAAAAAAAAAAAAAAAAAAAAAAAGATATGATGAGGATAGAGGGAAGTAGGAAGAAAAGTTAAAACTCCTCAGGAGAAGAAGCATCTGACCTAAGCAAGTAAAAATTCATTGGGATATAATTTGTGTTTTGGATCTTTAGAAAATCATGAGGGACGCTTCATAAAATTAAAGGACAGCGCATTTAAAAAGTGAAGAGAAATGTTTGCGTCGTGTATTTTTGGTGTAATTCCCTGTTCAAAGAAACAGCTGAGAGGGAGAGGATATGACTGAAGGCCAAATGATTTTGTCACTTGGGATTGCACTGCAGCATCCAGCTCCTAAAGAATTTGCTTGGACTGCCAATGGTGCTCCCTTGAGTGGGACAGCTGCAGGGATCAGAGAGCAACCCGGTGTCCATCCACTCTGCTACAGGTTTCCCTCAAAGTGTTCCTCTCATTCTGTGGCATTTGTTCTTCAGAGCTGTCAAAATATACATTTTAAGGTCTTTATCACCACTGCAGTCAAGGATTTCATCACATTCAATAACTGTACTCTCTTTATAAGTGTACTATTCTTATTTTCCAGGTAATAGAAGTCAATATCCTGAATCCCAGGCTTGTGACCAGCCACTAAACCAGTAGCCAGAGAACAGGAGTGCTCCAAGCAGCAGTAGCGAATGTAAACCAGTAAACCTACCCAGAGGAAAATGGAGAAGTACACTCAAAGGTAGTGTTTGCTTAAGTCACAGTGCAAAGTCTCAGTGACACAACTACACATTTTTATTTTGCACTTGAGATTGTCTCAAATATTTCCAGTTGATGGTAAATGCTGCCTTCTGTAACAAGTTCTCCTGAAGCCTTACATGATCATCATGATTACAAGGTAAATCTCATAATCAGAGACTCTTCTAAATGCTGAAGGATTGCTGGGATTCAGAAGGGTCTATCTCACCTTATATGTGACTCAGTTTCAAATGAAGATCAATATTCTTCATAAATATCCTAAAACTTATTCCTGTCAGTGGATAAAACTTTTCTGAAGAAGAAGGGCATACTTTCGTTGTTATAGAATTTAAAAAAGAATGTGTACTTAGAAGGGTTTCAGTCTCCTGTTGAGAGGGAAGTTCTTTAGAAATTATGGAAGATAGACTTTCTCGAGCATACATTCCTATACAGAAGGAACTTCAAGTATTTCTGAAAATGTGAGAATAAAGAAAGAGAACATTTTCCCAGAGCTGCAAATCACTGGGGGCTGCCTTCCAGGAGAAGAAACTTGATGTTCCCACTGGGAGCTGACCCCACATGTGACTCTCGGCAGGACCAAGCATGGCCACCAACAGATACGCTGTCAGAGCCAAACACAAGCCTGCAGGGGAATGTGATGCAACGAGCAGCTGCCACTGCTGAAAACTCTTTGTAGACCCTGACATCTGGCTTCTTTCACTGCAAAGACTGACCTCCTCCTCCAGGGCGCCACAGGAGACACATCGGTGTGGCAGGTAGGAAACCAGGAGGACAGAGATCATCATCTGACATGACTGGGAGGAAGGGGAAGGGCTGGCTGGGTGTAAGGCACTGATCTGTAAGTTCTTTGTGAGTCCTTTTGTTTTTTACTGCTTTGCTCTTGGCTTTGCATCTCTAGATGCATAAATTATGGTAGTGGAAGAATTGAAAAGTGAAGGAAAGCAACGAGAAGTTTTGCACTAAAACTTTTAATCTGGATTTGTTTATTCATAAGCCTGGGATAATTTGATGTGCTTTCAAAGCTCGAAAGCCAAGTGCCTCGCTACATCTGAAAAGAATGTGCACATCAATATTGAGAGCAACAGCAGGAAGAAGTGAGATGGAGCAAGTAAATGTGCATGAATGAGCACTGGACAGCAGGGATGGAAATGAAGGCTGACAGAGCAGTGGGCTGTTGAACAACCCTTGTATTGTGGATCTTGTAACTGGAGACTCACCTGAGAGGAGGGCAGGGTGAAGGGAAGTTCACGCTGTTATGCACGGTGTGTCTGCATCGTCACAGTGAAATCAAGGTGTTTGTTTTCTGTGCCTTGCCAACTACTAGCTCTACAAGGAGGGAGGAAAAGACTGAGGCAACCCTTTGAAAGCAGAGTTTCTTACTTCTTCCTCTGAAATATCTGGTCCCAGAGTGGGCGGCAGGCTAGGTCACTCATTTCAGTGAGGACAGCAGTTTGTGTTGCCTCTTGGCACACTGCAAATATCTGTTGTCCAAAAAGTTTAAATGGTTCTTTGCTTTATAATAATTTTTGCATATAATTGACTGAACTGCTTTGTTTAAAACTTGGCTCTTGCATAGACCTCAGTGAGGAGGAAAAGAAATTGCTTGAGTTTAAATGCTCCCCTGTTTATAATCCAGGCGCTGCAGTGTGGAGCCATTGCATGAGAACTGGGAAGAGAAACTGACTGCAAGCCAGCTCCGCGCAAATGTGAAACAAATGTCAGCCTTTCAATAGCTGAGGTAAAAATAAAAAGCAAATCGCTACTGAGAAAATCCCCCCTTTATTCTATCTAATTGAAAGATGGAAATATTCCTATAAATGCAGAAGGGTGTCTTTCCTGTAGATATTTTAGCTTATGGAACTTCAGCAGAAATCTTCCTGTCCTGCATATACAGTTAACTCCACTTATTACGTTAAATAGAACCTCTTAAAAGTCACCACGAGATGGCAGGGTTGGACTTGCAACAATTACCTGTGTGTGTATACTTAGGACTGAAACTTTGTATTGTAGGTATGTCTTTGTGTCCCATAGCAAACAAGCAAGATCCAATCGTTGAGCACATCTTTGCATGGCAGGAATTGCCCACCTGTTTAAAACCAGCAGCAGCAAACAGGCCAACCAGCTCTGTCTAGACTAAAATCCGGATTCTGAATAGTATCTGGATCCTACCTATGCTCCCCTTTGAATGCCCCAGGCCATGGTGAAGGGAATTACTTGGATCAAGACGTGTAGGACACTTCAGAAGTGATTTGGTAGTACTTCTGTTTTTTCAGGGTCAGGCAAAGCAAGGAGCCAGGCAGCAGAACCAAAATCATGATGGCCCTCTGATAATAGGTACTGTACTCATTAAACTTCTGTGAATGTATTTACTGTAAAAAGAAAGCAGCATACTTCTTGGGAAGTGCCGATCCTTAGTGATAGTCTATGCTAAGCAGGTCTCTGCAAAAATAACATCTTTCCAAGCTACTGTGGTGTCTTCCATGGTGAAGTTGCTGTCTTGAGGACTTTCCTGGCAATCAGTGTTACTGGACTTCAAAATGGTCATGGGATGCTAATCACCAATACGATGTACACCAGGCCTCTATAGCTCCAGGGACTTCTGGTTTGTTAGACCTTAAAACATTCATGAACACACACACGTGTAATGTTATGAGCGTATGTACATGTTTGTAAATTTCTGTGCAGATACACTGTCCTCAGAGGTTAAAATGCCAGCCTGATTTTGTTTACCAATGGAGAGCCTTGTACGTGCAAGGTACGTAGCTTTTTTCACTCCTTGCAGATTTGAGAGTAATTTTTTTAGCACCTTTAGTGACTAGCCGAGAAGCGATCTCCACTTTTCCACTAGATGGCACCTTGTTATAGTTTTAATACTCTTTCTGGTCCGTTAATGAGCATCATCTCATTGCCAGATTCGCAGTTGAACCTTCGTGTACAAACAAAACATTAAAAGCAGAATGAATATGGTGATGCACTGTTCACCAATTTGTTTGCAATTCATTGAGCTAATTTTCTTATTTATAGCACTTACTTTGCATCAGTCTGGCATTTCACTACGCATGCAGTATGACACGTGGTTCCTAAAAGCATGAGGGGTAGAGCAGTTTGCATCTTCGCAGCACCTTTCCCAAGTACTTTGTGACTCTTCAAGGAGTGTATTGGCTAAGTCTAGGACATCCATGTGGCTCTCTGGGATTTCTGGACATGTGGCATCTCAAAAAGACCAATGCTACTGCACAAAACATTTTTTTTCTTCCTCTCTGGATTCTGAAGGAACTGAATTTACTTTCTAAGAGTTAAGAGTTCTCCTGATTGTGTGTTGGAGTGTTTTCCAGTATCTCATCCTTTCCAAATGGGAAGTTCCTTCCCTAGAGCAGGCCCAGCTCTTCTGAAAGTCTCAGCAATGAACTCAGCAGTTAGGATGCTCCTCGACTGCATTGGGTTCTGCCAATTCTCTGGATTCAAAACACAAAGCAAATTCCAACACAGCTGCCAGAATTATCCCGTTTCCTTTCAGCCCATAAATTGTTAAGGGCCCCTTGAAAGATGGCTGTGAGTCACAGGGCTGTTCAGGTGGGCCCAGGTTTTCTCTTCTGGAATTTGTTATTGTAATGTTAAGAAATTCTTCCAGGGACAGGCTTGTGTTTGTGTCATTCACGGAGTGTAGTGGGATTTTTCCTGCTGTACTTTGGTGTAGAGATCAGAGACAGTAGTGTGGATTTCTCCCCTCTCAATCACTAAGTTTCCTACAGTACTCTCCTGCGTAGGCGATCTGTGCTAAGAAAGTAAATCAGCTGTTTAAAAGTCAAGGTCTCTCCACCTAACACCACAGTGCAGCTGATTTCAAATGCCCAGATCAAACAGTGATGGGGATTTGAGCTCTGTCAGGCGCACAGCAGCCCCTGGCACCTGAAATTCCATTTCTAGAGGGTTAGCTCCACGCAGAAAGACAAATCAGCAATTACTCTTCTGGAAGTGTCAGCTTTGCCATGTGCTGTTCCCTCAGCAGTGGGGGCCTTTTAACAGCCACGGTGAGGTGTGATGTACTCACACCTCTCCCTATCTGTTTTCCTAAGTCTTATGCAAGTCTTTTCAACTTTCACTTAGGAGGATCAATGCTTCCTAATAGGCTTTCAAAGGCACAGAACGATCTCCCACTTTTCTGTGACCTTGGTGAGGATCTGGGTATCTTGCAGTGCTAATTGGAGCCGGTCACAGCTGGGCTGACCTCTCGGACAGCAGCAGGAAGGCACACAAAGGTTACCCAGCCACTGGTGTTGTGAATGGTGCCCAGAGCCAGCTGCGTTCTGGATTTCGCTTCTCCGCACATCTGATGTCAGTGACTCCTGTCCTCGTGGATTAGCTCTGGCTGGACACACTAATCAGGAAAATCCCACTGCCCCATGCTGCTGGGAGCTCCCTCACCGCAGTGACAGGGGGATCTTTGATGCAGACCGTAGAAGATGTCAGGCTTCCAAAGCAGTTCTCCTGGTTTCTTTATTTGTTCTTTCTTCCCAGGATCCTTCTGGTTTGCTAATGTAAAATGTGCATTTACAGATTCATCTCTCAGGGAGGGCTTTGCTCTTCAGGGATTCATACAAGTCCAGCCAATGCAGCGGGGTGGAAATATCTCATTTTCCCCAGACATAGCCTTTCCTCCAGGCTCACAGCCTGCTTTGAGCCCATTCCCATTTGTGTCCATCTGTAATGTGCTGCACCAATCTTTTGTTGCCAAATATTGTTTTGACTACACACAAACAGAAGGTCCCTAGAAACTATCTGAATTAATCTAATGGAAATCTGAAGACCTGTGACAATGAAAAGGCCAGTCATAAGGCAGTGACAGGTTTTCTGAGTATAAAAAGCTTATGACTTAAAGTCCGATCCTTTATAGACTGCTGAAGTGGGAGCTTTATATCATTTCCAGCTCACTAATAGTGTTGCCAACTCTCATGATTTTATCATGAGTCTCATGATATTCTTCTTAAAAGCTCGGTTTCTGGAGTCAAGCAATTACAAGAGAATCATTTTCTCTCTCTCTTTCTCTCTCTCTCTTTTTTTTTTCTTTTTTCTTTTCTTAGCAGCAAGTTCCTAGGCCTGCTCCTGCCAAAGAGGAAAAAAGTAAATCGCACAAAAACCTTTAAAATATCACCAGAGTTGTCCTGAACCCCCCACCCCCCCCCCAGAAAGCGGACAAATGGCAACCAAAAAAGCCCCAGTGGGGGTTTTGGGGAGGTGGGTGTTTTTTTTTTTTTTTTTTTTTTTTTTGTTTGTTTGTTTGTTTGTTTTAAACCTTGAGGGCTTTTTAAAGCCAATCTCAAATGCACAACTCATGATTTTTGAATTCTTGGGATTGGCAACACTATTTCCACAGACCTTATACGTATGTGTAGCACTGGAAGTCTTGTTGTGGCATTTATTTTTAGAACAGCTATTTTAGCTCATTTGGTGTATTCTTTATAGCTCCATCTACCTTATGTAGTTAGACTCATGGGGCCAGATCCTTTGCTGGTGCAAATTAGAGCAAGGCTGATGATTTAAACCATCTGGAGATCTAGCCCATGGTGCAGTCATCTGGCTTTACTGGCAAAGGGATACAAAATATAGTCCCAATAACATTTTTTAAAACTCCATAAAATGTGCCTAAAATAGACCTTCGTCTTTCTGAAGCAGATGTGGTATGTGCAGAAAACAGCATGGAAAGCTTCAGAGGGATCCCCATAGCTCACTCCGTCAGACCTGCCTCTTATGGGTTTTGCTCTCTTTCCATGCACTGCACCACAACTGTGTCTGTGCTGCATGCTGTAAAATAGTCTTCATGCGTGTTTCCAACCCAGGGAGTTACCTACTGCTTCCTTTCTTCATAACCTTCATGCAGTGAAACCATGCTGCTTAGCACACATAGAAGAGCCCTGCAGATAGCAGCCTACGCTTAGCTCCTGTTGGAATGGACTCTCAAAAGTCTCCCAAGAAATAGTGGCAGTATGAGAGGTGATGGCCTCAAGTTGCACCAGGGAAGGTTCAGGTTGGATATTAGGAAAAAATTTTTCTCCAAAAGAGTGTTGGGCACTGGAATGAGTTATCCAGGGAGGTGGTTGAGTCTCTGTGCCTGGAGGTGTTCAAGAACTGTGGAGATTCTGTGCTGGGAAAGATCATGGAGCAGATCCTCCTGGAAGTTATGCTAATGCACATGGAAGACGAGGAGGTGATACAGAAGAACCAACAAAGCTTCACCAAGGGCAAATCCTGTTTGACCAATGTGATGGCCTCTTATGATGGCGTCACTGCATCAATGGACAAGGGAAGAGCAGCTGGTGTCAGCTATAAGGACTTCAGTCAGGCCTTTGACACAGTACCCAACAACATCCTTCTCTTCAAATTGGAAAGATATGGATTTGATGGGTGAACTATTCAATGGACAAAGAACTCTCTTGAGTCCAGAGAGCAGTGGTCAAGAGCTCAATGTCTGGATGGAGATTGGTGACAAGTGGCGTCCCACCAAAGTCAGTTCTGGGACAGATATTCTTGAAGATCTTCATCAGTGACACTGACAGGGGGATTGAGTGCATCCTCAGCAAGTTTGCTTATGACACCAAGCTGTGGGGTGCTGTCGACACACCAGAGGGATGAGATGCTATCCAGAGCGACCCAGACAGGCTTGAGCAGTGGGCCCAGGTGAAACTCATGAGATTCAACAAATCCAAATGCAAGATCTTGCACCTGGGTCGAGGCAACCCTCACTATACAAGCTGGGGGTGAAAGGACTGAGTGCAGCCCTGCCAAAGAAGACCTGGGGTGGTAGTGAATGGGATGCTGGGTGTAAGCCAGCAGTGTGCCCTTGCAACCCAGAAGGAAAACTTTTATCTTGGGCTGTATCAAAAGAAGTGTGGCCAACAGGTCGAGGGATGTGATCCTGCCCCTTTGCTCTGTGCTGGTGTACTCACCTTCAGTACTGCATCCAGATGTGGAGTCTTCAGTACAGGAGAGACATGGAGCTGCTGGAGTGCATCCAGAGAAGGGCCACGAAAGTGATCAAAGGAATGGAATGCCTCTCCCAAGAGAATGGGCTGAGAGCTGGGGCTGTTCAGCCTGGAGAAAAAAAGGCTGCAAGGTGACCTGATAGAGGCCTTTCAATATCTAAAGGTGGGCACCAGGAAAGTGGACAGACTCTTTAGCAGGGTTTGTGGTGACAGAACAAGAGGAAATGGCTTCAAGCTTCAAGAGGGTAGAATTAGGTTGGATATAAGGAAAAAGTCTTTTACAATGAGGGTGGTGAGGCACTGGCACAGGTTGCCCAGAAATGTGGTTGATGCCTTGTCCCTGGAAACTTTCAAGGCAAGTCTGGATTAAGGTGTGGTGTCCCTGTTCACTGCAGGGAGGTTGAACTAGATGACCTCTAGAGAGGTCCCTTACAACTCTAAGGATTCTGTGATTTGATGAGATGAGATGTAGTAGGGACATGGTTAGTGGGCAATATTGGTGATAGGTGGAAAGCTGGACTAGATGATCTTAGAGGTCTTTTCCTTTATGTTCCTTTGATTCTGAGACCAGGTCTAGTCAGTGCCCCTCAGGTGTGGGTACACCAGGGACCACACTGGTGGTGCTGTAGGATCAAAAATAGGAGCATCCCTTCTGGAGTCTGATGTGGTCAAAGAAATGTTATTGTTAATTAAAATCTAGAGAAATGTGTTTTTAAAAAAAATCTTCCCAGCTTTTCCTCCAGACTTTCTGCAGTAAAAGTCCTCACCGCATCACGTGGAGGTCGTGAGCATCACCAAACCATTCCCCTTTGCTGGCTCCACTTTACAAGGCACAGTTACACACACTGACCTGCTAGCAGAGCTAGTTAGATCTGTTCAGAATTGCAGCAACTGAGTTCTTCTCTTGCTATGTGGTTTGTCCTTTCTGCCTTCTGACTATAATGCATATGGTGTCTCGCGTTGCATCATCTCTACCCTTTTTCTATATTTGTTTTGGGTTTTCTCTGAACTCATCAGCAACCTGGATTTTAATCTTTGTCTTCAGCAGTTAGTTCTTCAAATAAGATGGAGAAAGTGGATGCTCACCAGAGAACATTTGGAAAGAAACACGGAGATTGGGCTGTCTGTATCACCCAGGAGGGGAAAAGTATTATTGCAGCATAAGAAATCATTTGCTAGGTTAAGTATATTGATATCAGAATACTGCACGTTTTTCAGCTTTGTTGTAGGAGGCCTGCTGGGAGAAGCCCCAGGATGGAATAAGCTGCTGGGTTGCACCAGGATGCCGTCAGCTACCAGCTCTGCTCTGTGGGGGCCCTGCTGCTGCTTGGGGCACAGGGACAGAACGATGGAAGGACTTTAATGGCTTTAATATTATTCTTTCTGATATTTAAGATTTATTAGTAAGTAAGGTGTACTTGGCCATATTTAGTGTTTGTCAGTACCTTGAGATGATCTTTGCAGAGAGGAATGTTGCTCTTTATATTGATAGCAATCTGCACAGTCAGTACGGGGGTGTTCATGCTGTACTTGCCCCAGTAATCTATTTGGGTTGGGGCTGGGGGAAAAAACAGCTTCCCCCAGGAGGGATTCACAGTAACAGCTGAATTAACGTGACACAGCCTATGTCTAACTCTCTCTGTTTGCTGGAAACTGAGAGCAACAGTTCCCAAATGAGATGCTCAATGCGGTGCCCAAGTTCTCTGTCATTCTCACCATGCTGCAGTTAGTATGTAGGTTATGTTGTACTGGCTCTGCCAGCTGGAATTGAGGATTGTTCAGTGATACTAGAAGATTAATTAGAATATTAATAGGTCATATTACTATATAGCCAGCTCTATCCTACATTTTATATCAACGTTTTATCACTTTTTTTGTAATTGCTGATGCTGAGGAAATCAAGGATTAACAAACTGCATATTGGTAACGTGATCATTCTTCTCCTTCATTAAAGGTTATTACTAGCGTATGTTTTCTAGAGTTTGTCCACTCTGAGTTTGGAAGTCCCAGGTTGGAATTTCTTCAGTCTTTCTTTGTTTATTGGTAGAAATGTGATTATTATGCTGCTAGAAATGCATTTCAGTCTTTCAGTGAAAGTTTATGTGGTTCTTGCTGGTCATCTTCTACTGATGTTGTTCTATAAGCATATTAACAGATTCTCTTGGGTTATTAAATAGGTACTGTGCTTGTGCTGAAGACACGCTGTGGCTGTGCTCAGTGAGATTCTAATTTATAGAAGTTGCACATTTATCTTTTGTAAAGATACATAATCTGGCATATTATCTACCGCTGAGAACGATATCCCATCTGCTTAGCCCAGGAGACATACACAGATCATCTCCCGTGTGCAAAGGGAACAGTATTTAGGCTCTGCTTTGTAAATGTTTGGGATTTCTCAGGAAGAGTCTCTACTTACTATCCTAAAAAGCAATACTGAAGAGAAGAGAGAGAGAAATGCTTAAGTTCTGTGGAAAGGTTTGATGCTGTGAATTTTAATGGAAATAACTTCTGTCTCTGTGGAGATGTAACTTCATAGCATCCATTCCCCAAGTATACGTAAAACGTATTCTGCCAGTGCATTGTTGCTTGGGTAGTTAATATGCATATGTATTTGTAAAACACATGCAAACTGTCATCTGTCAGATGTTTTACATGTCACCAAGTTTCAAATAAGCGCAATAAACTAATTCTGCATTGGGTTGTAGTATGTTGGTAAAAATATCTGTTCTCTCATCATAAGAAGTTCTGAACCTAAATAGTGACGGTGGTTCATAACACCAAACCCTATCAAAGAGAGTATAAAATCTTGCTGTGGTGGCAGTTGTGGTTGTGCTCCCTTCACAAGGAGCACTGAGCAGCACCTTGAGTTCAGTAGAGGATGGACAGAAAGGGGTATCCAAGCATTAATCATTCAGTGCAATGCTTCATAAGAGAAAATCTCACTGAAAACAAGAGAAGGAAACCCAACTGTTCCAAGAGGTACTTTAAAGTAGCACTAGTTTCAGCTACCAGGTATTTGCACTATCAATCAAAATATATTTATTTATCTGTTGCATCATATATTAAAGCTCTGGGCTATGCAGAATAAGAGGCAGAAGAGAAATATTGGTGGTATACATATGAAAATACTAAAGCCTACACTTCCTGGAAATAATACATAAATGTCATTTGCTGACAGAAAAACAGATTGTTGTAAAAGGAACTCCAGAAATGACCTGACATCAGAATCACAATTTCCTGTGTCACAGGTTAGTGAGAAATTGCTTCTTTACAGCCTAACAATTCAAGGAATAATGACCTAACATTGTTCCACTGTGAATTGGGGCCAAGAGATATATTTTTGCAGGTAGCAACAAATAAGAACAAACCTTGCAAAGAAGTAGAGTGCATAAATCCTAAAGCACACTGGAGAATTCACTGGTTTTGACATAAGCAATCTATAAACAATATAACTGATTTGAAATATATTAGACATGATTGCAAACATTACTTGTATCTTCAGCAAAATAGTCTGGACCTCTGCGGGCAGTAGCATATGAGGGCTATTATTTAGGGATTCAAGGCCCTTCTGATTTCAAGTGTTGATATCACTCGTTTTCTCACCAAATGTAATGGAAATTCACATCAGTTTGATAGAATTTCCAGACATCTCATGCTGTTTATCAGTTTCATAGAACTGTGTCTGCATTTTTTTTGCTCATCATCATCGGCGTTAGTTAAGATTTACAGAGAAGGATGGGTATGTTGGTTGCCTGAGTTGAGATAACTCACAGACATCTGATTTTCAAAGAATGCAGACTATCTGTCTGAAAAATTGAGTACAGAATAATAGGAGCCCAGTCAAAAATCTTAGCATGTATACAACTTTACCTTTTGCTCTGCAACCCTTAGAGGAGTCTGGAGAGAGGAGCCCTCAGCACACAAGAATTCTGACATATGGATAACATGGTCACATTCCTGTTTCTAAACTTTTTATTCCTTTACAGCCTCCATTTTTTTGCTGAAATGTCTTCTAGAAGATTTGTAATTCATCTGAAAGACTTAGAAAAAGTAAAAAAGTGAGTTACGAAAGCAGATAAGATGAGCTATTTTCAAACACTTCCTCTGAAAGTGAAGGTGAAGAAAGAACTCCAAGCTCTGACAAAACAGTTCTTCTTAAGACAGCACTATCTGGTTGCCTGAATTTTGGTCTAAGAATTAGGATTTGTTTTCCAGCTTTATCAGGGACTCTTTATATGGCCTTGTCTGAGATAAGTGTGAGGCACTCTAATTAAATTTATGGAACTGTAAAGGTTAAATGGATAAAGATTTTTGGTGATGGGAAAGCCCAAACTAAGTTTTTTCCTTTCACCATAGATAATGTTTTAATGGCCCTAAAATCACAGCAGGTTAACGAAAATTATCAGTGCATTTACACTGATGGAGTGCGTGCACTACAGTATAGGATAATGTATCAATCCCAGAATCACAGAATATCCCAAGTTGGAAGGGACCCATAAGGATCACTGAGTTCAGCTCCTTTCTCCACACAGGACCAGACTCTCCGTTTTCTGTTGATAGAGATTTCTGTTTTTCTGCAAAATTCAACAGATTTTCTCTTCCATCTCTGAAGTGAATGAAAAAGTCATTTTCATTTCCCCCATGAATTCAAGTACAGATTTCAAGGAGCTTGGTACTTATGATCTTCTTATGAAGTTTTTACTTTCTGTACCTTGCCTAACTCCAGCTGTTTACAGCTCTTCATGCAATGCCACATACAGGGACCAGCTATCATTTTGCATGTCCTACTCATCTCCTGCTATGGACACAATGCACTGACCAGCCCTGGGGAAGAAACTTGTCAATCACAGCGTGCCGCTGCTTGTCTACAGCTGGAAGCTCTGTGAGAGGGATAGACCCAGACCTGAACTTTTCATCTCGAACTTTCTATAGTTTGGTAGCTGGATCTTTGAGTTCCTTCTCTTAGGGTAAATCTGATTTTCTGTTTCAGATCTGAACCAGAGAAAGGACTCCTCACCTTCTGTGAGCAAGCCAGGTCTGACTTTTCTTGAAAGCTGCGGGGAACACACAGGCTCTCTGCATTTTGAAGAAGCTTTTGTCCTTCAGCCAAGACAGGTAGGGGATGGCATCTATGTTTCTCATTTGTGGAGAATGCACATTCATATGGCTTACTTCTACCATTTTACAAGCAGTACTTTCCGTGTCTGAAGTCACGTGAATCAACCCCTGTTTTAGTAAGGCATAGCAGTTTGTTTAAGATTTAATAAGCTCTTGCACGCTCTGTGTAATGAAATGCAGGCTTCCAGGCTGGTTTTGTAGCAAATAAAAGTACTGCCTCATTTGCTGATGTAGCATGGAAGTAACCTTTCATAACCACAGAAAAACTTGACAAAAGTTTATGGTATCAGCTCTGCATTCCTGATGCAGCAGAGATGAAACCAGGCAAGAATTGACCCTTCCAGTGGAAGGAAAAAGAGAAAAAGCTATCAGAAAATTAGCAGTGATTACTCTCTTGGATACATTTTGGAGAAAGAGAGAAAAAAAAGTAAGCATAGGGCTTAATCAAAATGTACAATGCAGGAAAATGGCATCTGCCTCAAGGAACTTCTCACTGAAGCTTTAAACAAGAGACAACACATACACTGAGGCAGATAGGAATCAAAGCTGCATATCATCCCGATGAGTATTGTCTCACTGCACAAAGTTACGATTTCCCCCAGGTAAGAGGGCTACTTTGAAAAAAAAAAATAAAGGCAATGTGTTGTGCCAAAAAATATTCCCCATTCTCCTAGCAAATTCTGAGCCAGCATTGTACACAAAGTTCTTCATTTATTGAATATCATTCAAATTAGTTATATTCTAAAGTCATGAAGATGCATTCAGATTCTGTGCTATGTCACTGACCCCAGAGCTGATACAGCTGTTTAAATCAGGGCAGAACTGATCAAGTGCTACTTTCCACTTGGACTTAAACCAGATGCCATAAAGATATGAAATTTTAGGCCTCTAGCTCCTAGTGATCGTCCTATACGTAATTATTGTCTTCTTTCTAAAAAAGATATGCATTTAAAGCAGGGTTTTTTTTTTTTTTTTTTTTTCTCTCTCTTTTCTGGTAGCTTCTATCTATGTATATCCTTTGGAATACTCACTTGGGCTTTTTAATTTACTATGAGGATCTATGAAAATATATAGAAATAAATCTTACAGATATGAGCAGAACAGAGCAGAGCATCCCCCATTGTTTTTTTTGGGGGGGCTGTTTTCTTTAAATATCTTCTTTAATTAAAAATAAATAAATAAATTATAAACTTCCTTCATAACCAAACCGAACATTTTAAAAGCCCCATTTGTTCCCCATTTTGAGCTGGTCTCGCTTCCCCCATGGTTAATCATATTCATGCCACTGACCTAATGGAAGTGGGACAAACCCCAGATTGGCAATCGTGGAGCTGGTGGTAAGTCAATCTTTTATTATTGAGAGAGCTTTTTCTTTTTTCTTCTTTTTTTTTATTTTAAAAAAATTATGATTAAAACCCCATCTCCTTAGTCCAGAACTTTTCTGAATGTATCCTCTATACCCACACACTCATGCTACAGCAAGGCATAGTAACTGTGCATTGTCACATATCTTCAAATCCCTACTTGGCTTCACCCCCATCAAGCTGTACAAGAGCAGAGAGAAGACCAGAGGGAAGAGCTGCACTTTGACCCCTTGTTCATATTTTGATTCTTTTATGTATACCAAATGTCAGTCATTCTGTCATCTATTTAATCTCAGACACCTATGGAAGATTAAGAGAGGGCAGTTCAATGAGCAGAGCAGGAGAGGGAAGGACGGATGAGCTACAGCGATCAGATAATGTAAAAGCCAACTGGAGGTTCTCAAAGAGCCCCAGCCGTCACCTGCCAACATCCTGCTACAAAAAGGAGGAGCTTCCCCCAGGCTTAAGAATCATCTTTTTCTAAGGGATTTGCACATGTGAATTCTAGAAAGAATAACAGTCTTTCTCAACTGTAGAACTGTTCTGAATTAATCCATTATTTCCTTCTTTTGATTTTAAAAGAGTTCTTGGCCAACAGTCTAGATGGGTATATATTCTAATAACTGCAGCAAGAATTTAAGACATATCTCACATAGCTTTATTCTCTAGCAGTTTCTGATCGATCAGAAACCTCTTATTCTGTCTCATCCCCCTTGGCTGGTAGGTCATCCTCCCCCAGTGAAGTACCTGGGTGCACAAGTGCGCTTTGTTTGCTGAGATCAAAGGCTTGGTTTGTTCCTACTCCCGGTAACCAAAACCCCTCTCTCTCTGTAATGGAGTGCTCTTCAGCAATGAAACCCCTTGCAGCACAAAATCCTCCATTCACATGGGGAAAGGTTGCATTTCTGGCCCAGCATGGGCTGCGTGTGTGCCATGGTGGGAAGAAGGAACTTCCGATGAGATAGTGGGTGCATGCTGGTGCTAGTCTTGGATCAAAAAAGAGTTGTAATGCTGGTGACTGGTGAAATAACCTGTTGCCTTGTCTCCCCGGGATATCTGCATGGTATAAATGGTGCTTTGGGTTACATGGGAAGCCAGTTGTCACTCTCAAATGTTAGCCTTCTAATGCCATACAACAAAATGATGTTCGGACTAGATGATGTGGTCTTTTCCAATCTTAATGATTCTATGAGAAAAGAGGTGTGCAAGCATTCAAACCAAAGACATTATAATTAGTAGCAGGTTTTTAGAATTTAAATTGAGGTATTGAGCGGGGGGTCCAGTCAGATTATATTTTGTACAGAAAGGTTCCCAAGGGGCATAAAGCTCACTCTCTTCTTGCCCAAACCTGGGCTGTGTGCTGGGCAAATCCACTGGCAAATGTTAACAGTGCCCGAGGGACTGAAAGTGAAGCTGGGGGCTGATGTGGCATGCGGTTGCCATGGAACTGGACATAACCCTGCTGGAGTCAGATACCCCGATGGTCCAGTGAGGTTCAGCTTGCTGTAGGGTACAGCATGGCGACCCTCCCTAGCCGCATCTGGTTGTGTTTTAAACTTTTGATAAATTCCATAGTCAAAGAAATCAAAACAAATCAAGTAACGAGCCCCGTCTGGCCAACGTCCAAGTTAAAACTGCTGCATTCCTTGTTGGTATTAACGTTAATGCACCAGATCAGTGCAAAAGTGAAGATATTTGGGGTGAGACAGGGGTAGATTTGGGTGATATTTTCCTCTCCTTGTAGCCCTGCTCCCAAAAGACAAGGATTAAACAGAGTAATGTGCTCTGGCCAGGTTAGTCACTGTGCTTAGGGAGCAGTCTTAAACGAACGCTTCTCCCAGGGAGGATGTTCCAAGGGCCAGGCCCAGGTTACAGCCGCGGAGATGTTCGGAACGCAAAGTGGAGGAGGAAAAAAGAGCTAGAGAAACGCAGCCCGAGCTCCATCCCGCCCCTGAGCGGGTGCGTCCGCATGAGGCCAAAGTTTTGTTGTTTGGGGTTCTGCGTGTGTTTTATCGGTCAGCTTTCCCCGAAGAAGAGGGATTTGGGGGTTTTGCTGTAGATGTCCTCCAGCTGAGCGGGGGTGGGATAATCCCGCACCGAACCGCTGCGGTTTGCCCGGGGGAGGGGGCATGGGAGGGAGGAGGAAAGCGGGAGAAAGAGAGAGGATCTGGAGAGGTCCACTGCTCCCAAACAGAAAGGGTGCGAAGCTTTTCGTTCTCCTTTATTATTTTTAAAGGGAGGAGGGTGAAAACACGAACCCTGCAGCCAGTCCTTCCTCCCTTGAAAGCTCTCCAGCCTCTTCCCCGCAAGCCGCCGAACTTCAGCCCGCGTGTGTGTATATATATATTTATTTATATACGTGCGAGTGTTCGCGCCGCGTCCCGCGATGGGCTGATGGGCAGCGGGAGCTCTGCGGGCCGCCCCCGGCCTCCCCGCACGGCTCCGCGGGGCCGCTCCGCATCAGCGCCGCGCTGCGCTCCGCCGCAGCTTTTGGCGAGGAGCAAAGAGAGGGGAGAGGCACAAAAGGGAAGGACGGAGGGAAAGTCCCTCCCACGCCCCCCTCCCCCAAGTTTATGATGGGGGTCCGGAGGAGTAGCTCTGCTCCGCAGCAACCGCTCGCCTGCTGAAAACTTGCTGCTCCGCTTTTTGGGTAAAGTTGATGCTTATTGTGTCTCTTCATTGTGCTTTTTTAGGTTTTGTTGTTGGGTTGGTGCGGTTTTTGTTTTTTTTTTTGTCTTTCTTTTTCTTTTTTTCTTTTTTTTTTTTTTTTTTTTTTTTTTCTCTCTTATCCTTTTCCGCCTCTCCTCCCGCTTTTGGCGGAGATGCTCCGCGCTGGAGCGGGCTGGGGGGGAGGTAAGAATTTGGTGGGGGGCTCCTCTTTGTGTGGGGGTCGCACCCGTGCCTGTTCGTCCATCTCCCCCCGGGGCGGGGGGGGGGGGGGGGGGGGGGGGGGGTCCTCTGTCCGCCGCCCCCCCCCCCCCCCCCCTCCCGGGGGAACCGCTGTCTCCGGGATCATTGTTTTTCCCGGGGGCTGCGGGGACCGTCCCCACACCGGGGACCGCCTGGCCCGGCCCCGGAGCTCCCCGTGGCCACCCCTGAGTTCGCCTTTTCGTTATTTTAATTTTATTAACTT
>NW_024962273.1:10940838-11035603 GCF_019238085.1 Lagopus leucura | reverse complement strand
TTTCGACAAGTATATTTGCCGAGGAATTTAAAAAATTCCCTGCTGCAACTTGATCCCTGTGTGATGAGGAGCGGCTCGGAGTAGACCCGGACTCCAATCCTATTAAGGATTTAGGGAGTTGAGAGTTTTTCCCCGGGACTCGGTAGCTTTAAAACAATCGGGGAGGAAGGGAGGGAGATGGGCTCATTTAGATGCCTTTTCTGCCTCAAGTGATTGCCATCATTTCCTGGGAAACCTGACTTGTGGAGGGTAGGGGCTCGGGATGGTTTAGCAGCGGTCCTGCCGCTCTTTTTGCGATGTGTACGGGATTTTATTTTATTTTTTTGCTCATTGCAGCCGGGCCTTAGAAACTTAATGGGAGGTTCTGCGCTGCGCTCTGCCCGCTCCGGGAGCTGGTGCGCAGCCCAACACGACCCGGCTCGGCCTTTGGTACCCGGGTGTGAGCGAGCCAATGTCCCGGAGTGGCAGAACCGTGGAGCTGCCCCTGAACTCGCTCCTTCCTGTAAATACCCACGTGGTCCATGCGGTTCCATCACTTGTATGCCCACCTCTGTGCTCGGATAAATCAGAATCTCACTGGCGCGTTGCGTTGGTTGCTTTTACAGATAAAGGGAGGAGTTGTAAAACTTTGTCTGCCCTCCTGCCATACTCGTTATTGTTATTAATTATTTATTGCAACTGAGGTTCTCGGGATGCATGGGGCTGTGAAAGTAGATGTGTGTCCAGCATGCTCCATAAAAGAGCATTTCAACTGATATCACATAGGCACGCACTGTGGAGTTGGTGCCAAGAAAGTAGAGTAAATAACCCATGAAATTCAAAATACATAGAAGTGGGGAAGAGCGATAGGTTGTAAGATTGATTTGATCTATTTGACCTGCCTTTCAAAAGGGAAAAAAAACAAAAAAACAAAAAAACAAAAAACAAACAAACAAAAAAAACAGCAGAAAAAAGTTTTAAGGTCTAAACCTAACTCACTTCACTAAAAAAGGAGCCTTAAGTGCAGTCTGTGCTGCACGTTGACCTGGAAAAGGGGATCTGCTGAATAACTGCTGCTGCTGCTGGGCTGTTTGCGTTGTGCTGCTTACGGTGCACAGCAGCTGCCGCTGGTGAACTGGTTTGGGTCAGTGTTCCTGAGGGGTGGATATGGTGATTTGTACTTTGGCTGGGTCTGCAGGAAATGTTGTCACCTGTCAACCTTTGAATTGCATTAAAAACGCCGTACTGAAGGTTACGGCAAAACTGATAACTTTTAAGAAGTGAATGAAATTCATTATGGTTTTTTCACTCTGAACAACTCTTGGAAATGGGTTGTTTGACTGAAAACGTGACCCATCCATAGTACTAAACATGCCTGATCCACTGAAGATGAACTGATCTCTGTGTCTGTATGTCATGGCCTCTGTGTATGTTTGTGGAAGAGCTGATCTGTAAAGCAAGGTGAGGTAGGATTCACTTGAGCTTAAATGCTGTTATTGCTTCAAGCATGTGGCTTTGAAGTGCCCAGAAATGCAACTGCTGTTCTTCAGAGAAAAACAGATCTCGAGGACTGTTTCCAACTTCCTTTCAATGTCTTTTTTTTTTTCAGTGTGTCAAAGGGGATGTATACAGATGGACAAATACTGTTTGTGTTAGGTCATTCATTTAGAGAAAAATTAGAGCCGTAGAGGAATTTGAGCTGGAGGCATATGCCAGTATAAATCTGGCATAATTTCAATGAAGCTACTCCAGTTTATACTTGTGTAAAAGAAAACAGAACTTGACCTCAGATATCCAATACACAGCAGCCTGCATTCCCCGGCGTCACACGGAATACTGCAGTAACACTGGGATAAGAGCTGTTTTTGGCGGCACAGTGGTATACAGCAATCAGGATTTGGTGTTGTTTTAAAAGCAATTGGAACTTTTGTGGCAAAAGATCCTTTTTTTCCTCTGGCTTCTGTGGTTTTAATGCCATTCAAGGCTCACACCGTGATGTACCTTATAGTCGTGTTTTCAGAGGAGCTGTAGGGGCTCTGGGGCAATACTACCAGCTGTGCAGGGGAAGGGTTATGTGGTCACTTCATTTTATAAGTTCAAAATGTTTGGGTTTTTTTTTTTTTTTGACGTGTGTGTGATCCTGACAAGCTCCTGTTTAGATCAAATTTGACTTTTTAAGGGAATTTTCCAGTCTTCTGTCCCCATCTTTCTTTGTTTAAGGACACAGTAGAGCATCTGCCCAGATCTCATGAGCATTACCCTCATTCCATGCCTGTAAAGAGGACACCCGGCCAGCTGCCTCCCTTGGGGCTGGTGGCCTACTGTACGCAGTTGTTTGCCCTGTAGTCTGAAAGGTACACAAATACTTCATGCTTTTGTACTCTGAGAAGTGCTCTGTTCAGAGGGAAGTTTCCAGTGCAGATTAGCGGAGGCCATGGATTCAGTGAGCAATCACCAAAATCTGTATGTATTTGTGCAGCAAACACCTATCTATTGCTTCGCCACAAAGCCTCCACTTAATAATCTGGCCAAGGATTTCAAGGCAGCCAGATTTTCTCAAAGCAGCTACTTAGAGACATTAGATGTGACTATAGCATCAAACTAATTAGTTGCCACTCCATTCCTATGAAGCTTCCAGGGCTTTATAGAAATGCAATATTTGCACTTCTCACTTGCTGCTGAGACATTGAGGTTAAGCAGCCTCTGCTTTTTGTCTGCTCTCATACTGATGGGAAAGATTCCAGCGCATTGTTCGAGTGCTGCACAACCCCCTTGTATACCTGGGTAAATATTTTAAACAGTTGCGCATTTTGGACAACTTGCCACAAAGCATGAAGTGGTATTTAGGGTTTGCTGCTGTTTGCTCCAGCGCTGTTCCCAAGGCCTTTTCAAAGAAAAGGGAAACAACAGGAGGTATTCAGGAATTAATGAAAACAACGCTAAATGAAATGGTAGCAATGAACAACAAATCCTGGTATGAGGAACTTGGAGAAGGCGTTGTGTTAGAGGCAAGCACTGCACG
Organism: Lagopus leucura; assembly: GCF_019238085.1. Classification (NCBI taxonomy): domain Eukaryota; kingdom Metazoa; phylum Chordata; class Aves; order Galliformes; family Phasianidae; genus Lagopus; species Lagopus leucura. The sequence goes on along the minus strand of NW_024962273.1, from coordinate 11,032,602 downwards.
TGTGCATGTGTGTGTATATGTACACGTCTGTCAGTGCATGCAGAGTGCACAGTGCTTGACCCGTGTGTACAGCTAATCCTATACAAGAAATCTTAGAGAAATTTGCTGATGTTTGGTGCCTGAGTGGTAAGGATCGGATCTTGCATGGCAGCCTTGAGAGGTGGAGAGGCCACAGATTTGTAGCTTTTCCTAATGGGATGACTGCAAACAAGTGACTGCACCACTAGGTCCAATTTTCTGCAGGCCAAGCTCCAGTTGGAAGCAGATACTTAGGAGATAATGCATAGTGTGGGAGAGGCCACTGAACTTTTCTTCATTCTTGCTCTACTACTACTAAACCAGACTCCATTCTCTTTAAGTTCTAAAAAAAACCCGAATTCTCAAATGCTAAAATGTGCTACAGAAAGTTGTTATCCTGTCATTCAAAACTTCGGAGTATTAAAAGTTATGTTGGATTTCTGAATCTTCAGTAGCACTGAAAAGAAGTCTCTGTGACTGGAAGTGGATGCCCAAATTAGAAAACATACTTGAAAATGGATTCCTTTGGGTCCCCGTTGTGCTCAGGGGAAGCATGTGCAGCACTGTCACTGGGCTCGGCTGCCCAGACACACCAGCGCATCCTTTTCCATCCTTTTGCAATTATTTGAGCTTGGCTGTCACCTCACTGCAATTATAAATATTCCAAGAGAAAACAATACAAATTAGAACTGTAGGTGCCAGGATCTTTGTACTGGATGTATTTCTTTTTACTTTCTAAGTGTCCTTTTTCATATGAAAAGAGTTTAGCAGCTTTATCCTTATTCAAGGCTTTTCTTTTTGTATCTGCTGGGGAGAAAACCATTAATTTTGTGGAATGGTGAGAGTAAGCCTTAAGCTGTCTTTGACATTTTAGTTTAACTTGAATAGGTTAATTTTTTTTTTTTTTTTTAAAGAAAACAAGTTGGTGGGAAGTGTGTTTTAACTGTGAGCGCCCGATTTCGACCATTAGCATGAGAAAAAAAGTTTTAGTGCATTTACTATTGTATTGAATGAAGAGTTCCAACAGTCAGGAAAAAGAAAGTAAAAGGCTGTAAAGAAATGATGGTCTATTCAGATTATTCAGCAGCCCAGAGCTCTGGTCATCTGCCTCTGAAATCTGGGATCGGGATATCACTTTTATCTTCCTGTGCCTTTCTCTCGCCTTTTTCACATGTTCACTTTTGTCAAGGTTTATTGATCACGTTTTCTTCTCCGCAAATCTGTGGAAAATTTAATGAACCAAAAACAACAGAGAAATAAAAGGAACTTTTTATTCACTAGCACTAGATTGAATGTAGTTCTATAGCTGGCACCTCTCGCCTCCCATGCGCATCATTGTGCCGCTCCTGCGGCGCTTACAGTACGTTACAGTGAGGATGGCCGTGCTATTAATTCTGTTCCGGGGAAAAGTTTGTTTAATGTGTGTGAGATGTTGCAGCAAATCCATCCCTCTGTTTGTCTCTTCCCTGCCCTCCTGGTTTTCGGGTTCTTGACTGCGTTGCACTCCTACCGCTAAATACCTCAGAGTGTCTGTTCCGCACAGCGTTTCCCTCTGCAAGAATGAAATGTATTTGCTGCCTAGCAATTAAACCCAAATTTAAATGATTGCAGATTAGTAGCAGTTATTTACAGTCCCGATTGTTTTGGTGCTATGATCCTTGTTCATTACACATCTGGTGCTGCCCCAGAGCGCTTTGTGATGCAAATGCTTTTGTTAACTTACAAATAGTTTCAGTATCTAGATCATCTCAGGTGACATACTTCAGTCTCTTCTGTTTCTCCCAGATGGACTTAAAAAGCTGTAATTAAATGCGGCTTCCAGTATGATTAAGCATTACTAACATTTTCCCTGGCATGGTTTACTTGAACTCTGCCACTTTCTGATCCTGTCACTGGAAGAGTTTTAAATAAAGACCTTCTTAACATGAATAAGTGTAGGGAAATGAGTTAAAACTGAGTATGTATCTGCCTGAGAGATTTTTTGGGTGTTTGGACTCCAAAGAACTTCACTACTACCCTAAATTAAAGTCTTAGAGGAAGGAAAACCCCAGAGTTCTGCACAATAGTCTCAAACACTTCAATAGTAAGTAGTGTCATCAATGCTGATGCTTCTAAGGGATGAGCTAAAAGGTACAGAAGGGCATCTGTGTCAGAGCTAGCAATTTCAGGTGTGGGGATGGCACACCTGTGACTGTATCTGCTTTTTCTATGCACAAAGTGTCAATCCCTCCCGTAGGAATGCGCACCTGCAATCTCAGACTGCCTCTAAATCCACCAGAAGGACTTTGTGCCCAGCAGGATGCATCCTATTGGGAAAATCTGAGCTCCTGTTTGTAAAAAAAAGAGCAATAAAAAAGACTTCTGTGCACTGTGAAATGTGGGATTTTGCTGTAGATAATTCATTCAGATGAAACTAATGAAATCTCCTTGGAGGAACAGGCCTTCTTTGGGATGTAGTACTGCAGAGTGCAACATGGTATGGGTTCAGACCCCTGGTAATGGGCTTTACAGGGTCATCCTCCCTCACCCATCCCACATAGTGACAAACATCCCTGGTGTGGGGCTGCCTGCTGCCCCCCATGCTCCGGAAGGGATGCTCAGCTGCACAGCTGAATGCCTGCAAGAGCAGTGGAAAAAACATCCAGTGTTACAAATGCCATTCAGATGCATAGGACATGCCGTAATGTCACAGCTTGGTGGCTTGTATTCATTACTGGGAACTTCAAATACAGTGCCTCTGGAAATTAAATCCTTTTTCCTTTAAACATCCAAAATATTTAATAATCATGTTCTTTTGTAGCAAGGAGATCACCTAGAATTTGTCAAGCTCTATGTGAAGCACATTGATTCAGTTACTAAAATTAATTGAAAAAGCCTTGAAAACATCTCACCAAATTTCAGTTTGGGAAGCAGCATCCCTATCTGAGCTCAGTCTATTGCTTCATACTGACCTGTGGAGTCCTCCTATTAGAGCCCCTTGTATCAAGCTTCCCTAAAAGCAAGGTCTGTTGATTGCTCCAGTGTTAAAAGAGCATCAGCTCCCAACGCTAAGATAGAGCCTTTCAGAGCAGTCCTTAGCAGTGCTTCATTGTGCAGCGGACAATGCCATAAGTCAGACAGGACTTTCTGAGCCACCCCTGTAAGGAACTGTAAGGGCTACTGAAGTACACTTGTGTTAAGTTGAATTGATTGAAATTTAATGGCTGTTAGTAGCTATGAATGGTAATGATTTCCTAGAGTATCTTCACCATGCTTGACATTAATAACGGGAGAGTGTGTTCGTGTGACGCCAGCACGTTACTCATTTTTAAAGATGCTTTCTCCCAGCCTTCTTTCACATAATTTAGTTGTTTTGATGCTTAAAAAAAAAAAAAAAAAAAAAAAAAGAGGGGAAAAAAAAAAAAAAAGAACCACCTTGGGCTTCGAGGAGCACCGAGGAGCACATACATCTTGTCAACATAATTTTGTGCCCATGATTTTTATTTTTTCCAATTCCGACATAAATCAGACCACAATACAGTGAGAGTGATGAATTTGTTTTACACGCCATCATGAATTAATGCTATGCAAATTGAAGCTTTGCAGGTGCCATGATTTACTTAATAATTTCAAGTTGTAATGTTTAAGCTCATTCATTATGTTTGAGTAAAAAAAACGGCGCGTTCATATTTTTGAACGTGAAATGTGAGATTTGTGTGCATTTGCTCTGTGTAGTTGCTGTGTAAGCACATTTGATGGCTAAGAAGGAATCAATCAGTGTTTGCATTCAGCATCTTATTCGTGTAGATGTTACCGAGACATTTCAAAGAGAATAATCAAATATTTGTGTGTAAGGGAGAGCAAGATGCTGGTAAAACATCTTTCAAGGCTTATAGAAAAGCAGAAAACTGCCAGAGCAAAGTTTTTTGGTGTTTTTTTCTGCCTAAATATATATATATATATATATATATATATATATAAAATAATAAATATATATATATAAAAGCAGGTTGATATGGTTTTCCTATGCAAAGTGGCCTCTATTTGATCCCGTAGGGCTTGCTGTGAGCTGCTCCCCGATCTGAATTCTGCACCGTGCGGTGGGGATGAGCTGGGAAGCTGGTGGGAGCTATGGGTGTCCCAGGTCACAGGTGAACACGAATGGGATCGCAGGATTTTCAGGCTTTGATATCATTCTTAGTGCGCTTCCCAAAGGCTAAGGACAAGGGGAGAAAGTTTGACACATAAATACATCTTGAATCTCTGAAGATAAGAATAGATTTTGACTTTATTTCTCAAAAAATTGAGGTCACTGTGGTCTGATGACAGGCTGAAAAGCCCATCACTCAATTTTTTTCCCCATTTTTTTTCCCTTTTTTTTTTTTTTTTTTTTTTTTTTCCAGATGAACAGAGGGAGCTGATTTTTGATACATTATATGTGTTAAGTTCGTGACAGCATATTCAGGTTTGGAAATCTGTGGCCCTGAGGTCAAGGCTCAGCATCAACTTCAGGGCCTCCCTGCCCAGGTAGTAAGAATATCATCAATTCTGCCATAAAAGAAAGAAATCTCTTAAATTTCCTAACACACGTGAACCAAAAGTGAAGCATTTTGAAAAGTGTTTGCTCTACCCAACTGGACTGTGATTTTCTGTGACTTCTACAGCCATTAGTGGTTCAAGTTGATTCACAGCAAGATTGTCCCCAGCGCTGTTGGCCAGGAGCAGAGGGCTACTTTTGGCTCCTGGTAATTCTGAAAACTTTTCCTTTTTCTGGGTTGTGTTCTTGAAGAACTTAGAGGAGAAATAAATCCTGATGTGCCATTCCAGAGGTTGCCATTAGTTGGGTATTAAAGGGCCTTTTGGGAGGCGGTGCACGGTGTACGTACCGTGATCAAGTTAATTATGTTGCTTTGGCAACCATAGCTTTGGTATTTCCTGACTAGAGCTTGCTGATGGAGTCATATTCCAGTACCTGGCATCATCAGTGCTAAAATCTCTTGCAAAATCGGGTCGTATTTGTAAAAATTGGGCAGAAAAAAAGAGAGATGGGTCTTTTTTTTTGATAGTGTTAAAGCGCACTATTTTGCACTTAAATGAAAGTTTTCTGTTGAAATAAGTTTTTAGTCAGAATTTAGAAATATATATTGATTGCGAGGAATGCTGTTGCAGTACAGTGTAGACTGCAAGTGATTGTTTTAGAATTCCTTTTATAGACAATTTCAGTATTTAGAGGTTTTGCTCCAATTCACAACAAGTCAGATTGGGAAATTTAGAATTCCTTTGTAAACTGTAGTAACTATGCTGCAACCTTTGCTCTTCCTTTCTCAAAATTGTGATGGGATGTAGGGCTGAGTGCATTATGTGTGTTCCTAAACCATGAATAATTGTTTGGTCTTTGTTTTATTGTGTTTGTTGTTGGGGTCTTTTCCCCACTTAAAGAAAGGAGAATTAAGGGGAAACCATGGCACAAATTGTGGTTGCGTTGTCTCAGTAAACCTAGGAAACTTCCTCGCTGCAGCTCTCGCAGTCTGTGTTGAAGAAAAAGTCCTTTCTTCTGCATTTTACTCCCAGGCCTCTGGCAGGGTTTGCTAAAATTTAAACTATGCATTGGGCTTACACTGAGAACTTTGCTGGTGCTGGAGCTCAGTCCACCTGTCTGGGACAAAGAACACTGGTGGTGGGCGGTGAATGGCAGGTCTGGATCTGCACCGAAGGGACGGATGTGGATGGAGCGTGCGAGGTGAGAGATCCTCCTCCTTTACTTTCCAGAGGGCATTTCCAGTGGTGCAGGTGGCAGAAGGATCTCTGCCAAGGCATTCACTTCCTTTAATCTCTTCCCAGGGTAGAGATACTCAAAAGCAAGATGCCATCCAAGCCGTTGGGGAGGGGAGATCGTAGAATCACAGAACAGCTTAGGTTGGAGAGGACCTTAAAGATCATCCAGTTCCAATCTTCCTGCTGTTGGCAGAGTTGCCAGCTACTAGATCAGGCTGCCCAGGGCCCCATCTGACATGACATTGAGCACCTCCAGGGATGGGCAGGGCCTTTTTGTGCAGGGACCTGTTGACAGTGAGCCAGAGCTATGCTGGGCTGCCCATTCTGAGCTGGTTTCTCTCAGGTACCCACAGGTAAATCCACACCACATGATGACATGCTGGGCAGGCACAACCTCAGATGTGGCTGGAAATATTTAATGCATTGGGCATGGTCAGAAGCTGACATGCTCCAGCTGTCAGGCTGAAGGACAGAGATGCAGCAATGTGGGACCCATAGTCCTGCCCACCTTGGTGTCCTTGTCTGCTGCTGAAGATTCAACTTTGCAGCCTAGGGGAGACATGCTGGTCTCAACCCCCTTCATATTGCTACATATAGAATTGCAGGCAGGTTCATGGAATCTACCAGGAGATCCGTGGAGATGAAGTGAAAAAGTGGACTGCTCAAGTGTCCTCTTCTAGGTGACTTTAGTTGCTCTCTCCTGGCATGGAGTGCCTGGATTTTGTGTCTCCTGTGAGGGAGGCAGGGCAGCTTCGTTTTTTTGTGTGTTATTTTTCCCCTCTTGTTATATGCCATTGCTGGATGGGATGAGGTCTGTGCTTCCCACAAGCCAGGCAGCATACTCTGGGAGCACTATATCACATGGCCCTGCAGCTTCCCGCACAGACTGGGCCATGAATGTCAGTGCAGTGGTTCAAGCCAAGTGCTCAGATGCTCTTTCTCTGTCTGAGTGCTGTGGATGTCATACCTCAACTCAGCGTCTGTTCCGTTTCAACACTTCCTGTGAGCTAATGGAGTTTAGATATCATCCATTTCTCCCTCGCTCTCCGTGGGCTGCAGATTTCTGTACATCCTTGAAGTGGAGTTTTGAGGTCATTGGTGGTGCTTTTAGGTCACAGAACTGCAATGCCTTGCCTTCTTGCCAGCTAATCAAATGACTAATTAGCTCTTATATCACTGTGGTTATCTCTTGCTCTAGCTTTGGTTCAGCTCTGTGGGGTGAAGCCTGCTAAGAGAAAACACTGGAGAATTATTTGACTGGAAACTTGGAGGCGGATGTGTTCAGGAGCCTCCACCATATGGGCAATCGCTTGTGTCCATCCTCATCTGTGTACCTAATTCATCCGTGTATATTCAGGCATTCATTGTAGCAAAAGGACAGCTTTTATCATGCGCCCTCTAGCATGTTCGGGAAGTGGAAACTTGGACAGCACAAATCTCTGTGTGCATCACGGCAACATTAACCCACTTTATTTCCCACTTTTCTCAGGTGTTGATGGCATCTGGTTGCGACAGATGCTCTATGATAAAGCCTTCAGATCAACATGCCTTTGGAGATATCAGTTCTCTGTGTTGGTACTTGCAGATTGCTGTATCCAAATACTCTTCTTTAATTGTCTTATTAAGGAGAGAATTAAGCTCTGTGCTTTGACTGTTTTGGTGCCAGTGATCCTTATTGCAGGCTTTGGCACAGCGCCGCATTGTGTTTTAAAGAGACAGCATCACTTAATGATGTGGGAATTGAGTTGGAGGATAAAATCCGCTGAGAACAACGGCTGACTGAGTACGGTACGTAAAAATCTGATTTTATGTTCTTCCCTCCAGACTGTTAGGTGGGGGGTTCAACTCACATGCCTGTGATGATTTCAGAAATAAAAAGCAGAAATTCTCACTGCTGCCAGACCACAGGCTCCTCAGCGCCAGACTTGCAGACGAATGTCACATGTTGCTGTATGTTTTGAAAGCATACCATGTGTTATTCTTTAGCTGTCTCAGTCCTCCTCCCAGCTACATAATCTTCTCCCCAGTCAACCTCACAGAATAACTTCTAATGAGCGTTCCTCTCTCCCTCTCGCATGCAGACTCGGGCTCTGTTCTCCCATACCTATCACCTCACATGAATGTCTTTCCCTGCAAACTTGCAGCAGTGATTTTAACTGGACTCTGTGTAAGTGCCCCTCGTGCTTTAAATCAGGCACTTTAGATGCTGATATTTCAGCTTATGTTGTGTGTTACCATCAGGAGCTCACCAGTGATTCAACATATGGTTAAAAATGTTGTGTGTGGAGTATAATGTGTTTCGGTTTTACTCAGTTGTGGGTCTAGATAACAAACACTTGCCATTAGAATTGCTGTTTCCAGAAACAATTTTTTATACTCCTCCTTTTCTACTGTCTTGGATTAATGTTTCCTCCAGCTAATGACAGGACTGGACATGCAAACTAGATAAGAGCATAGTGTGGATAGTACAAGCTGAAAATGCTGGCGTCTCTCATTGTGGTCTGCAAGATCACAAGAAGCAAACTGAAAGCCACCAGAGAAATTGACTCAAGACCCTTGGGTCCCTCCTATTGTGAGGGTGGCTCCCACAGACTTTGCCTCTGAAAGGTCCTTACTGCCTGGTAAAACCAGGAGATATTGTGGCCGTGGCACCTGTGAAAGTGGGATATTGCTCCTTCTGCTGCTTGCAGTGCTGGGGTCATGGTGGCAGAAGAGGTGAGACTGCAGCCTGGCACTGTGCTGCTGTGAGTGGCAAAGGTGAGTGTGCTTGCTGTGGGAGCAGTTCCTGGGGCTGCCGGCTGCAGGAGGGCTGCTCCTGATTCCAGCAGAGACAGGAGGCAGACAGTGCTTTTGCTCAACAACTCTATTATGTTTGACTTACACTGCCAGGAGCGGGTATTCCACAGCTCCCACATCCAGTAGTTCTCTGAGCCTCACTGCTGTAGGCGGTGTTCCCGCAGCCACCTTTGGTGCAGGCTGTGCCAACTGATGTCCCAGCCTGCAGGCATGCCAGCCGTGCTGTGCACTGGATAAGTTCCCATTCTTATTCTTTTAAAACCCTAGATTTCAGTCCTTGTTGAAAGGTTGGATCCCAGCCGGTGTCTTGGGTGTCAGGCTTGGAATTCTGTCTTCTGGAGAAAGAAGTGATTTATTAGCTTCCTCTGAAAAGTGGACGAGAATAGAAAGTTCATGTTTCATGTTTAGGTGTAATTGCGAATGCAATGGTTGAATGATGAGGTGCACAGTGATCAGAAGGAAAGCTGACACCATTCCATCCTAGTGCGGGGTTTCCACCTGGCTGTGGCTCTGTCAAATCAATCTGATGAGTCCCACTGTAACTGGGACCTCATTTCTCACTGTTTCCTTGGGTTTGTTGGGGGGCTCAAATTGGGCACAGCAGCTAGGTGTGTTGTAGTGGTAGAAATAGTGGTGCGATGTAGCAAGGGCTAGCACTGGACACATCAGCCTAAGGGACAGCAAGCACAGTGTCCTGCCCAGCTGAGATGTTTAGCCTTTGTCTGTGGTGAAGAAGATCCTGATCTCCCTTTGGGGATATTGCAGGAGAGACCACCAGAGAACAGGGAAGAGATTGCTCTACGGTGGTGAGGGAGAGAGGGCCGTGTAGTATTGAGCTAAAGAGGCAAAAGAAAACCTTGAGAAAAGAGCCATAATCAGTGCCTCTACTTGCAAAACAAGTTGTTAATTAATAAATGACATTTTTCTGTTCTGAGCATAGTTGATTGGAGCAAGGCTCTAACACTGCTTGACCTTAGGCTAGTGTTGCTTACTGGGACAAGATAGGTAGGAGTTCATGATATACCCATAAATTAAAGGAATCTCAAGGTAAGTTTCCTCTCTGCTAGCAACTGAATGCAGCTTTCTTCCCTTGAGAGTCTGTGGATCAGCTGAGAGAGTCTGTGGTACAATTCCCAGGCATCCAAAAAACTCAGAGTTGTGGTTTTAAGATGAGAAGTTGGAATGGAAAACTGTTGTTTGTCTGGACAGGTCACCTACATCTGGTAGGGAAGTTTGGTGATGGGTCAGTGCAGCTACTTTAGCACTAACCTGCCCTTAGCATCTCACAGAATGGCTCTGAGCTCTCTGTAGTTTCCAAGAGCTCTGTATCATCTTCTGGAGAAACCCCAGAGATACAGTTTTCCAAATGCTTTAAGGGGCAGTGCTGCAGCTTGCCCTCTCCTCCCTGCTTCCCTGGGCAGCTGTGGGTACAGGTGTTGTGCAAGTCTGTTTGGAGCACGATTGTGCAGGGCCGAAGGCATGAAGTCCTGAATCAGCGTTTTACACCCTTTTCTAGGGGCAGGGAAGTAGGTGACCAAGTGTTTTCACACAATAGGTATATGCAAGAGGGTAGCTTGACTTAGATCCTTGGAAATAGAGGTAAATGTTGCAGCTTTGACTATCAAGAGTCATCAAGAGAGGATGTTTGTTCTTCTTAACACAGGTTCATAACAAAAGGTTCATGAGCAAGGGCTGCTTTGGGAGGTCAAGTGTGGCTGAGAGGGCTTTCTTTCAACCCCAAGTATGTTACTGTTTCCCACCCATGTGGACCACTGTGAGCTGTTTATGCTAATATGCTCAACAAGGAATTATGCTTTAAAACCATCCAGAGCTTTTGCTAGAGAAAAGGGGCAGCTTACTCTGCAGCTATGTAAAGACAAGTGGTATGTTTGATGCAATGTGCTTTGTTTGCATACCAGTATGTAGGGGCTGTTGATGGCAATTGCTATAAACCAGAAATCTTTAGTGGATTTGGGACTTGCATTGCTGTAATGAACCTTACTTTTGTGGTGTTGTCATAGGAGGACATGAGAAGCTACTTGAAGCACATCTCCTTATTTTATAAAAGAAGTGGTTGTGAGTTTGGTTATTTCCCAGGGGGCTTTTCAGAAAGCAGTGCTTTTGCTGCCCTTTTCTTATCTGTGAGAGCCTTTCCTGGGGTCTGCAAAGCTCATCTTATCTTCTAGGGCACTTGGGGGACATAGATGTGTTACAGCTCTGGTTATTAGCAATGTCAGGGTGGATAATAGAAAGCAAAATGTTTGTGTTGTCATATAGGGAGATCATAGATCGTTCACAATCTGTTTTTTTGCCTTAAAGTCATTGATCTTCAGTGGGCCAGCCAGTGCCCTAGAGAAGAGAAGGCTGGAATGTAAAATCAGGAGCTCTCTGCTCTGCCAGACCTGCGGCGAGTGCAAAAGCACATCGAGCTCACAGCCATGCACTCCCTCTTGGCTCCAGTAGGCTTAAGGGACATGAAGAAGACTCAGAGAAACAGCCTCACAGACAGCCCACTGGGGGCTGGGATCAATTCTGTTGGGGGACAGAAGGGGCATCAGATACCAAACCTGTAGGAAGCCAGTCTTCATTAGTTCTGCAACCTGTTGGACAACTTGTGTTGTTTTATTAACTTTTTATTACAGCAAAAGTGACTAGAATAAAAATAGTCTAGGTGCCAAGGGGATAAACAGTGAATTAAAAGGATTAAGGTCTGAAAGTTTTATTGCTTTTAGAATGATGTTATTAGATTTACTAGCTTAAGTTAAATTTACATGGCTGAATTACTTCTTAACCTAGTAAGGAGTTTTGTGGAGAAAAACACATCTGTTTAGGTGTTTTAGAAGGACTTCATCCAGAGTATGTCACAACTCTTCAGGCTGTTACGGAGGTGTAGAGCACCATCCTTTCTGTCATAAGCTAAATGGTTGCTGACTTGCCATTTGATTCTTCTTCTGGAAGTCAGAGGGATCTGCACGTGGTAGAGGAATTGAAAGCAGTTCTGGTCGTTAAGACGGCAAGACAGTAATTCACAGTGCTATTTTTGTTATATCACCAACTGCAATATTTTAGAAAATGTTAGTGTTCTTAAACTCTTGAGAAGCTTTAAGATATATGTATATATTTAACGTATAAAAGCCCTTTGTATTCTGAAGACATCTCATGGCAAACTGATGACTGAAAATGACAGAGGCAATTCCAATTTGAGCTCACCCACAGTAAACTTCTCTCTTGACACCTGGTGACACAGTCAGGTCAGTAAATAACCGTCACGTTCCTGCCCACTGAAAGGTCTGGGGTTTGCTGGAGTATGTGTGTTGGCTTTTTCTGAACCCACAGTGCTTGTGTGTGGCTCTTTCCCCCACAGCTCCTCGCACAGCGCATTTGAATGTTGGACAGAGTCCAGATTTCCTCCCTCCTGGGGATTCCTTTGCTGCTAATTTAAGTGATGGCAAATGCAAACTTCTTGCCAGAGCTTGCTGTGTGTTTTTGGATGCTTTCTTTAGCTATTCCCTGAGGGGTCAGCTTTTGTCCTTCCTCACTGTTCTGTTCTGCTTTAGGGAGAGAGGCTGTGAGCTGGAGCTGATAGGTCCCACCTGGCTTTGATACTGCTTCTGACATGGCTTCAGAACACAAGCGCCTGTCACAGTTTTTGGAGACTTTTACTTTGTTGTTGCCTGTACAAAGCTGGGCTTATAGGCATGTGTGTATGCAATCTTTATTTTAACAGCAGATTCATTCTTGCCTGTAATAGTGTCTCGTTCATATTAGATGGTCTGCAGCAGAGCAACTTTGTAATTTTAAAAAAGCTATTTTGTGTAGCTATTAAAAAGCAATTTTCTTTTTCAAAGTCCTGCGTAGTCGATGTGGGATAGAGTGAACATGTTGAGAAGAACCAAGTGCCCATCTGCCCAAAGGTTTACAGGTTATCGCGTCAAAATGGAGATAGCTTAGACTGTGGTGTCACACGCTGGCCAGCACACTTGGCGACCACAGTCCCCTTGCGGACAGACAAGCAGTAGCCATGAGCATACATGGGCTGGGAAGGTCAGGGGGCTGCTCCTCTGTTTGAAGCTGCCACCTCCCTCTGAGGGTCCTGCCCTCGTCACAGGAGCAGGATTTGACGCCTGCCCCGGCGCCAAGCTCTGCTCCCCACGGTTATTCTCCGGAGCCTCCAGCCTGCTGCGAGGCCTGTGCTTGCACAGCCGGGAGTCGGTTCAGTTGTGGTTTTACCCCTGTCAGCTATTTTCAGCAGCGCTCCTCTTATTTGTCCAGATGACTTTTCTGGAGGAAATGTGCAGTCGGATGTGTTCACTGGAGGGGGAAGAACAGCGGCGGCTTTATGAAGACGCAGGTGTTGGCGGAATGTCATCCATTTGTGCTTCGTTTGCATTGGGTTTCTGCAGGGCCCTGTGTTTTCTGTAACCATCCAAGGTGTTTTTAAAAGCAAAGAATTTGGCTTAGCACAGGAGTATGCAAGCCCAGCCGGTGCGTAGGTGTGAAGGCCCTGGTGTGGTCTTCCATTTCCTTGTGGGTTAAAATCTCTGGGAAGGGCACCTTGTAGGCAACTGGAACAGATGGTGGAGGAGGGCTCCAGTGTGGCTTCCTGGATGGAGAGAGAGACTTGTGTGAGGGTGGGAGCAGAGTGGCACGTAGACTTGGCATTTGGTGAAGTTACTAGATGACTTGTGGAGAGCACTCAAACAGCAGCACAGCATTTCAAAGTAGGATTCAAGTAAGCAGAACACCCCAGGCAGTCTAGGGATAGACCCAGGATCCCGGGTCCTCCGGAATCAGTAGGTGACTGTAAGAATGCTGTAAATCTGTTGCTTCCGGTAACCTAAAAAAGGTGTGTTTGGGTGTTTGTTCTATAGAGAACAAGCAGCAGGAACTCAAAACATATCGCTGGTAACCACAGTAAGTGTAATGCATTCAGGTCTGCTTCACCCCATTACAACAGAGATTGACAAATTGGAGAGTGTTCAAGGGAAAAAAAAAAAAAAAAAAAAGTAACAGGAGAGCTTGAGGGATTGACTTATGAGAGAAGACCAAAAGAGCTGAATATGGATAACTTGGCTAAAGGATGACAAATGGGGTGGCTGAGATATAAATCTACAAATATCTGAAGGGTGTAAACACCAAGGCTATGAAGAATTATTTAGAGTGGTACAATGGGGTGTAACGAGAAGTAATGGGATGAAATTTAAGAGAAGGCAAATTTCAGTTGAATAATGGGAGAAGCTTTTTGACAGTGTGATGTATTAGGCCATGGGTTGCTCTTCCAGGAGCAGTCCTATTGCTCACTACTTAGGGCACAACCCTGTTCATTAAGAAGCCAGAGATTTTCAGTCTTTATTAAGGACAGTTTCAAATTGTGCCTGTGGGCTTTATCTGTTTGACACAGATGTGCAAGTTGTACACAGAAATCCTTGTGCCTGCATTCCTTATATGTGCATCTTGATACTGCATCCTTGTATCTTGATGTCAAGTGGCTCTTGACATTGCAGCAGTGGACATGAGCCTGAGCAGCTTCTCGAGCCACAGCTCAGCCCAGACAGCCCTGTTGATATAAAAAGTTGGGTCATGTCTGCTCTTTGATAAGGGCCTCCTCTTACCTCTCGCACTTCTCCCCAGCTGAGGGTTGTACTATTACCATTTGGGGGTGAGTTCAGTTATGGTCCCTGGAATCACCATCAAAGCTATACTGCACCTGTGTGTAGAAACCAAAAACTCTTCCACTTTTCTTCAAAGAAATCAAACAAGATCCCATCGATGCACGTGGTCTACAGTCTTTTAAAAATCTACAATACTGCACCATAAGTTTTTCTTCAGAAACTCCCATTTCTTCTTCTGCTTTTCATTTCACTTGAAATGCAAACTAAGGTCAAAGGATCACTTTCCTACGGGCAGAACACACTGCATTGTCTGTCATTTAAAATGTCCTCCACAGTAACTGAGGAAGGGTTCATTTATCTCCTCGTTATGCCTAAGCATGACTCTCTTGAATGCATCTTGCCTTTCCTTATCTTGAAGGGCTAAATTGGAAAATTAGGTAAACTAGCTGTGTAAATCAAGTTAGAACATCTCAACTAAGATGATAGTTTATCTTCAGCACAGGGAAGATGGCAGAGATTCGTGTAATTAGAGAACCAAATACAGCTGTAGCACTTAACATACACTGGCAACTCAGCTATTCTTTTGGAGAAAGAGGACAGAAAACTTTAAAGTATTGGTGTGCTCGGAGCATAAATGAAACGAGCTGGAAGTCTTTTATAATTGTTCTTAAATGTGTTTTGTATTGCTTGTGCTGGCCCTGAAGAGGTCTGTGTCTGTATACTTCAGGGAAATTTCTGAATTATATCCTTTCTCAGCCTGTGGGAAGAAAGAACCACTAAAGGGTTTCATTCTCCTCTGCATGAGGATATTTTCTTTTCTGAAAAATGCAGTTTTGTTCAACTCAGAACTGGATTAATTTGGCGAATGCTTTTAATAGGGAATTTTGCTGCAGGGGGGAGGGAAATGTCTAAATAATTGTGTCTTCATTGCAGCCCTTCCTGTCACTGAGGGGGCTGTGGTGAGAGTGCACTTCTGGATAGGAGAGCTTTGCTTTGAGCCACTTTTCATACCCAGATCAAGGGTGGATGTGTGCTAAAGGCCACTTGTCTCAGGAGAGCGCCATAACCACTAAGCTGCCTCAAGTTTGCCACCTTAAACTAAGTGGTTTGCATTCAGCAGAAATAAATCATTCATGTCAGAATGACTCCAGAATTATTTTTAAAAAATTGTTTGGTTTCCCTGCTGCGTGGAAGTATCAATAATTCTCCCTACCTTATTGCTGAGGCCACTTTAAAAAGGAATTTAAACTATACTGCTGGTGGTCACTAATAGCATTTACAGGAGACACTGGTTTTACTTTCTGGAGTTTGATTCATAATACTTTAGCACCTCCGTTTGTAATTGGGGCCCTACTGGTTTACAGCACAGCCTGGCCAGCATCACTCCCCTCATGGAGAGGACGGGGCAGTGTGGTCAGGTTTCTTTCCAGCTGTGTTGCTAATTCCTCCAGATCTAAGTAGTGTGGTACATAATTGCTAAGCAGTGGCATGGAGGAGGCAGAGAGAATCATAGAATCACTGACGTTGGAAAAGACCTCTGAGATCATCCAGTCCAACCGTCCACTTGCTGTCAATATTACCTGCTAAGCCATGCCCCTAAGTACCACATCTCCATGTTTCTCGAAGAATTCCAGGGACAAAGTGTTTGGAGTCGTGAAGAAAGGACTTTGGGAAAGGGCACGTCAGACTAATGTGAGTTTGGGGGTCACTGCAGCACTCCAGGCCACTTCTTTTGATGACAGAGGTCTTGGGATACCTTGGCACAATGCAAATGTGTTCCTGCAGCTTTCTGCTCACCATGCCAGGTGTGTCTGTGCCACCCAGTTCCCTCTGTTCCCACCCTGCTGCAAACCTCTGCAGCAGGCCAGAGTTGCTCGGGCCATTTGGATGTTTTCCACTTCTAAGCCAATAATCTGCCTCTGAAGGGCTGGGGAGATGGTGGGAGGTCAGGGCCAGGCCATCACAGCAGGAGTGCAGAAGTTGAGCTCACAGAGACCCAGTGTACAGGAACTGAGCTGGGCAGTGTGCAGACCTGAAATAAGTGTGCATTTATCAGGGAAAGAAAGAAGATCGCACTCTCGTTTAATCTGCCATCAGGAATGCAAAATCCAGAGTCAGCTTGCACAGCAAAAGGATTAATTTGCTAATGATGTTGGACCTGCATGAATGTTTGAACTACTATATTGAATCGTAGTAGTTTGTCTTCTTACATTTCCCCACAGCAACTGCAAGAGAGTTTCAGATGTCTGT
Organism: Lagopus leucura; assembly: GCF_019238085.1. NCBI lineage: Eukaryota > Metazoa > Chordata > Aves > Galliformes > Phasianidae > Lagopus > Lagopus leucura. Next base: position 11,016,172 of record NW_024962273.1, on the reverse strand, counting down.
GGCCCTTCCTGCTCTCCTTCTACCATGAAACAGATGTTTTGCTGCCTGACTCTAAGGGCTGGAGCAGCCCGGAACCCACCTTCTGGCAGGAAATGAGGAGAAGGCCAAGCAGAGGGATCAGCCCAAGTGCAGGGAACACACCTTTCTTTTTCTTCCACCATATGGGAAAACACAGAAATGTGTGCATGGAAGCCACACCGTGGAAGCAGATTATTTTGTCTTGAAATACTGTATTCACTTTCTGTAGCGGTATTTTAGGGCTGGACAGCTAATTTCACTCGAGGGTTACATAGTTTCTCTACTGTCTTGGGTCTTTTCTTACGCTTTCACCCTCTCCTTTACTAATTCCTTTCTTTCATCTCCTGCAATTCCTCCTTCTGTGCCCAACACTGAGTGCTGTGAGAGTAAATGTTTATAATGCTTCTTCAGCTTTTGGTGAAATCTCTTCCAGCTTTCAAAGAAAGCTCTTTCTTTTGGTCTGCTCTGATGTAAACTTTTAACAGGAGGAATTCCTTGGATTCAAGAATGGCTTCAGGAGTCCAAGTGCTGCGATGCTCTGTAGTGCTGTGTCCTTGTGAGTTGGTGTAGAAACTGCCATCATGTGTTGCCTTCTACCTCTGCTTTTAAGAGTGGATTTAGACCTTCTATACTTGCAGCCTATAGTAACATTGCTTCTTTTTGTTTATGTCTAAATAAGCCGTCTTTCCGCAAGATCTGTCAGAGGCCAAGGTTGGGTTTTATGAAGGAGTAAATAAGCTATGAAAGAGTTATTCTGTGCATTGTGTCAACAGAAGTTTATTTACCTGTTGGAGGAGGAAGTGCCCCGACTTGTGGCAATTTGTTATTGTTTTCTATTTTGTTGGGTGCTAACATGGTTCTCAGTCAATTTTATATTCTGGTTTCCCACAGAAAAAAAAATGATATCGGCTTTTTTTTTGCTGTTATTTTCCTTGGCAAAACTTAATACTTTATTTATTGTTAGCTGCCATAGGCTATATTTGAAGTAGCTGATCCTTGGAGATATATAACTCACATATTTACTTTGCACATCCATTTAAAAATACTGAGGAGATTAACCAGCCTTAGGTGATGGAGACTTTTTCCTTGTTACATACTCATTTTACAACAAATGCAGATCAGCAGTGACTGCAGGTTATGATAACTAATGGCTACTTGCCCTGCTCATCTATACTCACACAGTTAGTTTCCATTCATGCTTCTCAGTGTGCTTTAAAAAAAATTATGCCGATAGAAATAGAAAGAAGCTGAATCACAGATAAATGGACAATCAGGAGGTATCTTGACATCTGTGGACTGTCTGGAAACGAGGAGCCTTGGCTCCCTGTCCCAGGAACAGGACCACAGCTCACAGTGCATTAGGGCTCCTGTGAGGCTGGTTTCTCAGTGAGTGATGGTCCCCCCCTGTTTGCACTGTGTCCTGCAGAACTTGGAGATGCATGTTTCTTAAGGTCTCGGCCAACTGCTAGCTTAGCAGGATTCTGTCTTGTAATGCAGAACAAATTATACAGGATTTATTGGGATGTCCAGAGAAATCAGCTGTCTTTGCAGTATGTCGTCCACCTTGGATGAATAATTTCTTGTCATTTTTCTCTGACAAGACGGGAAACTGGCCATGACTCTGAGCAGTGTCCTCAACATCTCTTGTGAGGGCTGAGAGCAGGGGCAGCACAGGAACTGTGCTCTGTTGGGCTGCACCATGACATGTGGCCTCGACACCTCTAAGTTACCTCCAGATAAGTGAGTCATAAAGCCATGTATAAAGCAGGGTCCAAGTGGTCTCACCAAAGAGGTAATGTGCCAGTTGTGCTGGTTCATACAGTCCCAGCCTGGAGGTGTCTAACAGACTTCATTCACTGCATGGTCACATCTGCAAATGACTACCTGAGCTGCCAGGCTGGAGTCTTTTATCAGTGTAAAATTCTCTTGGAGATGTAGAAATGACACTGGAATAATTAGTAACTAACTAGTCTTTATGTCTTGAATTGCACTTCTCAGAACTTTTTTCTTTCTTATGGTCTGTGCTTATAAATCTGATAACTATTGTAAGGGAGTGTGTGTGTATGTGAATGGGGAAAGGGGGAAGGGGCGAACTGTTAGTATTGATCAAACCGGGTCTTAAACTCTGGGTTGTGTTAAGCTGGGATTTTGTCATATATATTTAACGTGTACTGGAAAGCAGGGTGGGACTCAGGGGAGCCAAGTGTGTGTCGAGGATGACTGAGAGCTGCCAACCAATCTTGGGATTCAGATGCTGAATTGTGCTGATTTCCCTAAACTTTCCTGGTTTTGAATAACGTTTTTCTAGCTGAGGTTTTGCAAGTATGGAGCCTGAAGCCAGTTTAAGGAAACTTTATGATGTGAAAATTAAGTTTTCTCTAGTAAGCTGCAGTTTGTCAAAACAACAGCACGCATTCCAGTTGGACTGCAATTTGGCAGGATGCAAAGATTTCATCTCTCCCTTTGAATATCCGAAGAAAATGGAAACCTGGCATCTTAGCACTGCGTGGATTTCTACACAGTCCTTTCAACAGCTGGGATAAGCTACTCTGCTTTATCACACATTTCCCCTGTGTTATGAATCACCACCTTTTCTCTAGTTCACAGGCAAGTTTCTTCTGTTTTTGGAAGCTGGTATGTTTGGCTAAAGGGACAAAGAAAGGGTTTTAAAGGGACTTGCTAAAGGATAAGATTGATATCAAACTGGTTGTCTGATGCAAAAGAATCGTTATATAATTGGAGCTGGTGCTAACTGACATTTCTGTTTTTTGGGAAAATACTTTGTGAAAATTCATTCCATTTCCCAACAAAGCTCTTAAAAGTGTCTCACGGAAAGGAAATTCCATACGTTTTTCTGCTCTGGAAGGAAAAAAAAAACCTGGTTTTAGCTGATGATTCCAAAATGAGGGAGAGCAGCTGTCTGCACAGATTCCCAGAGCAGGGGGCTTAAACTGCCCCCCATGCTTCATCTCAGGCTTGGACTCATGGAATTCCCAGCTTTCTGCTTCTGCCAGCATCCTGGGATGAGCATCCAGATTCCCAGCTATAAAAGGCAGCCCATGAGGTGGGGCTGCCTGAGAAAGGTAGAAGCTGAAGGCTTTGACTGCCTGCCCAGACAGCTAGTGAGAAATTAGGCAGATTTCTGACCCACCCCACCTGTGGTTAGCTCCAACTGGTGCACAGCCGCAGACGTTTCCAGTTTGGACAACCTGACAAGTCTCATTGGAAGCCTCTCAAGACAGGAGGCTCCTGACCACCATGGTGGCATGTCAGTGCATATGTGATGTCATATTATTATTTACTGCTAACAAGGTTTTGTAAAGGTGTTGAGATTTGGAGCCTTGCTGAAGCAGAGCAACCAAAACCTTGTGAACATGGGCTTCTCTGTAGGTCACCATTTGGATAGGACCTAAATGAAGGTGCCCAAGTAGTTGTCAGCAGGTAGTCAATAAACCAAATATGTCTGAGCTGTTCTCTTTCTGCTTTGTGACCTCAGTAGCTTGGAGGTTTTCCTTTTATAAAATTCACCCTTACGTAAATTTACTAACAGCTGTAAGAACGATTTAGTTCCACTCATTAGTGATGAAGCAAAGGTACATAATAAAAAAGGAGTGATACGTCATCTGATGTATTTTGTTCCTGGGCTGGATGCAAACAGGGCACTTTAAAGTATTGGTTGTTTCCAGGTATAGTGGACCTGCAATTGTGTGTTTTGGAAAACATAGCTGTCTAAGTAATAGGAGATCGCAGCCAGCTACGCTATCATTAAATCTTTGCTGAAAAGTATGGAGAAATGGTTTGCTTGTATTTGTGTGAATTACGGCCTGTGTAGATCAGCACAGTGCAAATTTTGCAGTCTTCTACTATACCGTCATATCGGTACTCACAAGAGACAAGTTCAGAAGTTCATTGCTTGGAAAGGGGAAAAAAAAGTTAGGAAAGTTTGCTCTGTCTTATTTGTGCTTTTATGAAGGCTGTCTGGAGCTGAATAACCCCTTGTGAACTTGCATCGTCCACCCCAGCTGTAGCCTTTCAGCTCCAACAAAGACCACTCACTAAATCCAGGAAATAGAGCAGTGTGTGGGTGAGTTACTGACTCCACATTCACACCCTGCCTGCTGTCCGGGGGGAAAGTCGCTCCTCCCTGACCGCTGCACCGCGAGCCTGCAAGCGCAGCCCTGCACATGTGTGTGCATGGAAAAACTGTCCTTTGCCATCCACTGAAAACTGCATTTTCCATTGGATTTTTCCAGTGGTGCAGCTCGTTAGAAACCACAATAAAAACTCCAGGCTGCAGGATTTGTATTCCTTGCATACCTCACTGCACAAAAAGGGGAGCCAAATGGTTTTCTGGAAGCAGGATTTCAGCCACGAGCAGTGATTTAAGAGAATGAGAATATCAGCTTCCAAGAATGTTTCATTTGGAAAACTTTGAGATCTGCTTGAGACACCACTAGTCTATTTCCTTTGCTTTGATTGCTCTGCCTCTATATATGTAGCCACTGGCTGTTGTTCTTTTACCCTCCAAAAATCTGTTTTGATGCCCTAAACATCATTTTCTTTGTTATGCTAATGCAGGAGATGGAGGGCATGCAGAGAAAGAGATAAAAGCAGTGTTGTTTTATGGATCCTACACAGTGTACTTCACAGAAACTTTTAAATACTGTGCACAGTGCTCCTTAGTGGGATAAATGCTCTTTAACACCATTTACAAAACATGAACAAAAGAATATTAACAAAGATGAGTAAGCATGGATTTCCTTATTTCACAGGTGCAGAAACAAAGCTCTGTAAAGCTTTATTGTCAGTATAGGATCTGCCAGGCATAAATGGTAAGGCTCAGCCTTCAGAGCAGTCATGTCTGTGTGTTGTGGTGACCTTGGTTGGAAGGGGACAGAAATTTAAAGTGACTAAGGAGCATATTGGATATTTAATAGCTTAATCATCAGCTTTGGCCACTTGTGGGGTGTGACATGTTTAGGAGATGTAGGTGACATGAATTGCTATCGCTGGGGGAATAAACAGCTCAGAACTTCAGCTGCCTCCCCAAGAAGCTGTTACATTTTCGATAAGAGAACTTTAATTTTAAACAAAAATTTAGATGTTATGATACTCGAAGCCTAGAACTTTCCTTCCCATCATGCTGACAGTTCCCTCCTACTCTTCTGGAGAAGAGGAGGCTCAGGGGAGACCTTATTGCTCTCTACAACTCCCTGAAGGGAGGTTGTGATGAGGTGGGAGTTGGTCTCTTCTCCCAGTTAACAGCAGTAGAACAAAAGGTGATAGCCGTAAGTTGCAGTGAGGAGGTTCAGGTTGGATATTAGGAAACATTTATTCTCCAAAAGAGTGGTGAGGTGTTGGCACAGGCTGCCCAGGGAGGCAGAGAAATTGCTGTCCCTAGAGATGTTCGAGAACCCTGGAGATACGGCACTGCGGGATGTACTTAGTGGGCATGGTGGGGATGAGCTGACAGTTATACTAGATGATCTGAGAGATGTTTCCAACCTTAGTGATTCTGTGATTCTATGAAATGAAGCAGATGGGAGGTTGGGCTTAGAGTAAGAGGATACCCAAATACCCAAAAGAGCAGTTATTGAAGAGGAGTGCCTTACAGGGCCCCTGCATTCCTGCAGTGCAGCTCTATCTGAAATCTCACTACCTGGTTTGCATTTTTTTTAAATCAGTATTAGTGGTGTAAAATTAGTTTAAAACAACAAAAAACCCCCCACCAAAAACGACAACCCTTGAGGAAATGTTAATGGATTAAAGCAGAGTTGTTTGAGCTTTCCATTTCTGCTGGCTGCTCTACTCACTGTGTATGGGGATGCTCTTCGTCAGCACATGCTCAGGAACTTTTTCAGAATGAGATTTTTGGCTGGATCAGTTCCTATATTGATACTGTGGTTGCATTAATGTGAATGCAAGAGAAAGAAAGGAAGACGGGAACAGGAGGTGAGATGGGATCGTAGCATCCCAGGCTTAGCTTGGTGTAAGCTGCTTCCTTGGTTGCTGAGACAGGCTGCATTTGGGATGAATGGTGGGGCATGAAGTTGAATCTGTGAGAGTACAGCAGAAGCATTTGCTGATTGACCTGCAGGCCTCTGGAGGTAATCCTGGATGTCAACTACTACACAGCCGAAATATCATCATCTCTGAGGCTTTATTTATTTAAATCAGTTGGCCTCGCAGTGGTTTTATCCGCCCTTGGTCTTGTTTCTGTAGCGTGATTCTGCTGTTTATCAGTCACTGGGATTACGCTGCAGCTGGAACCACAGCGCACAGAAGAGCTGGTCCTCTGGGGCTCCTCCGAGCAGATGTGCACCAAGAGCTCTGCCATCTGCAAATGTCAGCCTGTTTTCTCTCTTCAGACTGGAAGTTTCTATGTCTTCACAACTGTACTTACAGCTGCTTTTTTTTTTTTTTTTTTTTTTTTTTTTTTTTTTTTTTTTTTTTTTTCCCTAAAGTTTCTCTCAGCATCAGGACACAAACTGCTTTTGGTCTTCACTGCCTGCAGCTGGTTGTTTCCTCCTTGCCATTTGTGCTGGTGCCCAGGGACACGAGCTGACCAGCCCGGTCCAAGCTGCTTGTGAGCTGCTCCCTGCATGCTTTTAACTGTGGTTCAGTCATCTCCCAACAGGCTTGCCAGTAAACTGGAATCATCTGTCTTGCAAATGGCCTTGTCTTTAATTAGAAAATCTTTAATGTCTGCTAAGTCACACATGGGTGCCAGAGTTTGCAGCTCTGTGATGAAAGTTTGCAGTTCTGTTGCCTTGCTGGTTCTGGGGTGTAGTGTTTTAAACAGTGATTTCTCCAGAGTCTGGATAACTGTATCAGTTAGTAGGTGTTCCACAGTTAATTCCAGCAAAAAAATAATAAAAAAAAATGAATAAATAGGAATCTCCTGTTTATTTATTTTTGCCAGTGAAACAGTAGAAAAAGATTTTCAATTCATTTTCTCATCTTTATCCCCCCCATGACCAGCTGTATGAGCAGATTATTTTTATTTGCCTGGTCTGTGTGCAAGTGCTAATGTGTTTTTTCTGTTTTTGTTTTGTCCTGCAGTCCAGTTCTCTGAGCCCTGTTTGCTCTGCGTCAAGCGTTAAATTGTTTCTCTGTTAATCACATGTTCTTCCTGGCAATAACTTCCACTGCCTGGCTGCTGCCATCAAGTTTTGTGTATATTGTGTACACAATTTTTTTTTATTTTTATTGTGTACGCTTCTACAGTGCAAGCTCTTTCTGATAAAAGTGCTCTGCAGGAACGCTGTGACTGCAGCCAGTTCAGAAACCATGTAGGCTTCTTGGTACATCTTCCACATCTCATTTTTCCATGTCAGTGTTGTGATATAGGAACTTACTTTGCTCCAGAGCTGGAAGGACCTCTATGCAAAGGAAGGACCTTGAGCAAGCTCTCTACAAAAACCCTTGGAACTTTTTCTGATGTAGTAACCAGCAGAGCATGACCGTGGTTCAGCTCATGGAGCTGTGGAGAAGGCAGAGTCTTTCCACTGAAATTAGGAGGAGTTGCTGGGGGAGAGAGATGTAGCCTGAGGCCAGATGGACCATGGGTCCCACGTTCCCTATATCATTCTTGTAAGTTGTAGGATCAGGAATGGATGCTGCTTCTTTCCAGAGACTAAAACCCCAACTCTGAGAAAAAAATTGTGGGCAAAGCTCATGAATTGCACAGAGAAGACGATTAATAAAATAAAATGGCTTCTTGAGAAGCAGCACGTTGTGCTTTGTCTGCAAAGGAATCGCTCTTTCATGAAAGACTTCGTGTTCCTTGGATTTATTTATTTATCTTTGTCTATTGAATGAGCAAGGTTGTTTAAAAAGTGTGGTGGGGAAAGGGCGCTGGGGAAAAGCCCCCTCCTATACTCACTCATCAATTCTTATAGCATTAAAAAAAATTAATTTAAATTGCCACTTTCTTCAGAAGGAAGTGTAAAGCTTTCATAGTTCTGTTATTTAATTTCCCAACTGGATATGAAATTAAGGAAATTGTAATTGTTTGACCTCTCGCATCAGGGAGTCTAGGTATTTTTCTTCTTTTTCACAGGAGTACATCTGTATGAGGATAATGGCTTCCCCAGAGGCTCTGCTTCTTGTAAAATACAATCTAATGGATTGAATTTTATCTCCTCTTGCTGGTGCTTTTGCACGCTGTGACCGGCCTTGAGTTTGAATTTGGGGTGGTTCCTATTGAGCTGTCTGAAGGCTCTGAGCACACTTCCTCCTGGTGAATTGTTCTCCCTGAATTTGTCCATTGACTAAATCCTCTGAATTTGGTCGGTTGTCTTCCTTGCACAGTTCAGTAATTTTTTCTCACTAAGCATTGCTAATGTGTCTTCCATGAGCTTGCAGCTTTTTGAGCTTTGATCCAGGAGCCTTTCCAAATTCAGCAAAAACAACCAAAGAAGTGAGACTTCTTTTTCCCTCTTTTCTTTGTGTCCTTTGTTACTGAAAAGGGCTGAAAATATTTAATACTATTTAAAGCCAGACAAATCCCTCTTTTGGTGATTTCTCCAAAACACCAGTTGATTGTTGTTGGCAGGGACATCACACGGGAAAGGACTAGTTGTTCTGCGTGGTTTTGAGGCCAGAATACTGCTGAGATCACCCCTGGTGGCCGGGTGGAGCTCACTGGGTACCTGCCCAGGAGCCATAGGGTCCTTACACAGCTGGTGGATCTCTGTTGAGGAGAGGAAATAGGTTGATCCCAAAGAACAAAGCTCATCTTCACCAAGGAGCAAAAAAACCCCATGCTGAAAGACGCTGAGGAAGCTGAAAATGTCAATCTTGAGATCTCTGTGCCCTGTGTGCCCACAGCAGGGATTGGAACTAAGTAATCTTTAAGGTTCCTTCCAACCCAGGCCATTCTGTGATTCTGTGTGTCTGATCAGCTGCATGTGTGGTTTTTCAGGGTACCTGATGTACTGCCCCAGTGAACAGATGGGTCACGGTGTGGGGGTGAGGATGCATTTATTTTGAGGGCTCTTGAGGATAACTTTATGTCCTGACGTCAGCACATGGAGAGACTTCCCACATCACAGGAATGGGAGCTGCAGAAATGCCACCAGAGCAAGAATATTGTGCTCTCAGAAACAAAAACTGAGTGAACACCAACCTCACCAATACATTTAGCACTAGTGATAGTAATGATGAGTTCAGCTCCGTCATCCATCCCCCGCTGCCCACATGGGCCACACAAGTGGCCTAATGCACACCCATAGCAGCTGGTGAGCCAGCTCAGCTTGCGCAATGGGAAGGAATTGGCAGGAGAGGACTCCTGGAATGGCTTTGGGAGTTCACGGTAGGGAGAGGTGACTTTGGCAAGGCCAGGGAAGAAATTGCATCTAGATCTGCTCAGGAGTTGAGAACTGTTGTGTTGCATCTTTAGATATTAGAATCTATGGCTTATGTAGCATACGTTCTTTGGTTTTTAATATGTAAAAGTCTTCCTATTTCTTTCCCTTTCTCCAATCCCAGTTGCTCTAAGAGTGAGGAAGTTCCCCACCTTGCTGCAAACAAGAAAGCAGAGTGCTCACCATGCTGCTGGTCCCTCCAGCCCTGTGCAGTCAGAGCAGCACCCATGGGAGCACTGTGGGGCTGTCCAGCTGTGTCAGAATGCTGCTGGAGCTCTGCTTGCACTGGGTAGGCAGCTGCGCAGCAGCAGCAGCAGCAGCCAGCTTGCTGACAGCGCAGCTCCGGCACCGCGAAGAATCGAGCCCTTTGTATTTAACTATCCAGACCTAACGCACTGACATGGTCGTCATCAGATACAGTTGACACATGTTTAAATGGTGTATCTGGCTGCTTTGAACAAGTGGGAATGTGTTCTTGGACCAGTCTGCTCTCTGCATTTCTACAGAGTTTCCCACTGTCCATTTTCCATAGTTACTTACAGCAATTACGTGGAATCTAGGGCTGAGGTGGCTGCATGCACAGACTCTAAAACCACACCTGTGGCTTTTTTGTGTCGCGTATAATTCATTACTGAGTGATGCTTCCTGCCCTGTCTTCTTTGCTCCTCGATGAATGAGCTGTGCAGCCAAATCAGCTTAGCGCTAACTAAAGCGGCGGCTTGCGTTCAGCTGTGGCTCTGCCGTGAGTCGTGCAGGGACGTATTTGTGTTGGTACGGCTGGGTGCTCACAGGAGGCTCCAGCTCTTTTGATATCGGATCCTCTCACAGCTTGCATGTCCTGCCTCAGCTTTCTTTTCCCTTCCAGAGGCATGAATCACTGTGTCTTTGCAGAGCTTCCAATGTGCAAAGGTATTTGTGCTGAAACCTCACCAGGCTGTAATTAATCTGTAGACGAAAGGAAATGTTTTTGTGACAGCTAAATGAAGACCAAATAATGTGATGTGCTGAAAGGTATGCTCAGCAGTCTGATTTGGGGTCTGAAGTTTATATGCATTTAGCTTTACGGTGTGCTGGAAAACGTTTGAAACTAGAATTGCCTCAAGTTCCACTTTGTCTCAGACAGAAGTATATGGAGAAAACCCAGCACATCACCATATCCCACTATGCAGAAAGTAGAACAGGGGTTTTTAAAAATGGCATGCTGTTATTCAGAGAAATTGAAAATATCAGGCAGTATAAACAGATAAGTAAGATGCAGAGGAGTGCTTTACACAGAGAGACACGTGCTTTGTGCATTGGGTCTGTACAATCAGAGCACATTCCAGTGAAGGAGGCTGTCTCTTTTGGTTTTAGTTATGCTGAGATAGAAAACATCTGATAACTTAAAAAATTGCAGTCTTTTGTAAATTAAGCTTTTTTTTTTTTTTTTTTTTTTTTTAATCCAGATTTAGATTGCATGGCAGAAGGAAAGGAATTGCTTATCATCTTGTTTGAAAGTTAACTATTTCTCCAGTGCAAGAGTTTTGTTTTTTCATTTTTTTTTTAAAGAAGGTGGTAATGCTCCGAGTTCATCTTTCAGCTTGTTCGTTATCAGTTTTACATTTCGATGCAAGCTCTCTCACATTATTTAATATGTAGTTGGGAATATTGTAGCAAAAAGACACACTGATTTTATGCCATGACACTGGGTCTTTAGGTAATAGTATGACCTTACAGAGCACTGAGATTTCAGCTCCATTTGAATAGAATCACAGAATCCTGGAAATTCTGGGTGGAAGTGACCTTTGAGGGTCCTCAGTCCAGTTTCCAATGGGGATTGTCATCAACTCCATGTTGAGTTGGTCATGGCTTGTCTGGCAGAACTGGAGAACCTCCAGTGCCAGTCTCTTGCTGTGGCCTGTTCCAACAATGCAGGACCCAGCTAGAGAAAAAGCTTTCCGAATGTCCTGCCTGAACTTCTCAAGCTGTGACCTGAAGCTCATGCCCTGTGTCTTACCATCGCTGCCAACAGGAATGATTTGGCTCAGTTGCAAGTGCTTTCAGGCAGCAATGGGCAGGTACTAGAGCACATTAGCCAAATCTTCACCAGTCCACTAACTACAAGAAAGTCTGCATCTGAACATTTCATCATGGCTATATCATACCTATAACTTAGTATCATGACAAGACTGTGACAAAACTGCTATTGTTGCTACTATTATTATCATCATCAGTTTATATGTAACATGAATCTACCATTTCAGCTTGTTATCTCTATTTTTGTCAGCAGAAAGGTATATTTTCACAGAGTGGGCAGAGTCACATACTGGTATGAGAGTGAGTTGGATTCTCTTATGACTTTAGCATCATCAACAAAATGATCAAGTACTGTAAATTTACGATGCAATTATGATGTCAGTCAGAAACAATATAACTTGATTTTTAGGTTGACAGAGAATACACCCTGGGAATTTGAAGGAATATATTTGCCTCATTTGGAAGCTGGGTAAGTCCTAAAATAAATGTTTCAAGAATATGTATGTAGTTCAGTGATATTATATTCAGCATGTATTTTCCAATTAGCCCAAGTTTTAAGACCAGAACATTTTTTGCATCTGTTTTATATACTTACCACAAATGAATCCTGCATTGTGAACCATCTTTTTGGCAATATAATTTACACCTTGCACACCAACGGCAATGCTTTTTTGCTTTGTTTTCTTTTTGTCTGAGATGTGAATTATTCATTCAAGTAAACACGTTGTAGATAGTTTAAATCCTGAGAAATGAATGATGCAGGAAATGTATTTTGGTAAAGACAGATGTCAGTATCTTTTAGACTGTGGTGAATTGGCCATTGAACTCAAGAAGCCCTTTATACTGTGGGCATGAGAGATGGCTTGAGTACCCAGCTCTTTTTAGCTATGTAATTTTCTTTAAAGCATCTTGAAACGATGTATAAATCTTCCACATTTGAGTGATGGTGTTACTTAAGTCATACTTCTCCTCTGTTGTGGAAGTTTTCCATTGTCATTTGGAAGAACAGCTGCTTCTCACTGTCACCTGCAGGGGATTATTTCTCTTCAGAACACACCTTTGTGCCTCTAGTGTCTTACAACTCCAGAAGGACTTTGGTTCCACTTTAAGGAGAGCCCCCAGTCAATGCTTTGGGGATTCCCCAGGGTGACTTCAGGGAGGCACTGAAACCAAAGGGCACATAACACAGAGCACTGCGCTGGCTGTGATACACAGTGGGTGTGTGCTCATGTGCTCACATCTGCAATGTGAAGGAACACCTCTTCCAACAGCAGCTGGCTTTATTTCCCTTTGTGCTCGTGTCTGGTACCAGCCAGCCACTTTATGAATGAGGAGCACCCGGTGCCTCTGAGTGCCCTGGCTGTGCAGCAGCTTTCAGAATTTGCTCTCTTACCTTCCTGCCTCTCTTCCCCTTCCCCCTCAGTTTCTACTACACTTTCTCTTTCGACAGCAATATAGGATCGGACTGCTTTTCATTTCCATCACTTTTCCCCGCTGTGACTGAATCTGTGGCAATTAAATTTTAATTGAGATGCACACTGCTTAAATAGACACAAGACAGCTACAGCTATTGCTAATTAATTTTCTTCCAAAATGACAACATTTAATAATTATATTCCATGTCACTTACATTATTTATACAAGCCTAACTCTGGGAATTTTTTTAAAGGCACGTCAGCTGTGAAAGTGCTTTATGGTGTTAATCTCCTGTAAGGCAATTGTGATTAACTTGAAAAGGGAAAAGATGTTTATGGTGCATTTAGTAAATTAGCATGTAGCTCTGCAAGTTTCAGTAGAAAAACACTGAAACAATAGTATGAATGCATAAGAGTATTTCTAGTTGTAGCATTCAAATCCAGAAAAGCCCAAATGATAAGAATTTGTGCTCTTGTGTCATCTTTCATCTGAGGATCCCAGTGTACTTTTAACCTATGAATGAACAAGCTCACTCTTTGGGACAGAGATTTCCTTCAGTTTCTCACTTCCCCTTTTGTAGCACAAAGAGATCGCCTGCTCCCCCAAGCCTGCAAAGTTCCACACCCTCTGCTCCCTTGCTGTAATAGCAGGCAATGAAAATGACCTTTTTGTATTTTAGTATGAAGAATCCATCAGTAGTTGCTGTCAGACAAGGTGTTGGATGAGTGGGACCATTTGTCTGTTGCAGCATGACAGTCCTTATGCAGCACTGTGACAGTGTGGGTAATCTGCCTGCAGGAAAACATCTAATTGCCATATCATGCATGACTGGGTGCTTGCAGAGCAGCAGAACCATCAGCTCTGAGCTTCCAGTGTTCATCGAACAGGTGGCAGCTTCTCAGGACAACTGTGAGGTGAATTCTCCCAGCCTTTCCCACAGGGTGCATTACAGAAGCTCCCTGCACAGAACAAAGGAGCTGGATGTCAAAGTGAGATGCATCAGCCTCAGGGATTTACCAGCAGATCACAGAGCTTCAGGAAGGTCTGGAGAGTCAAAGGGTGTTTTTTTCCCACTGTCAGGGTCCTGCTCGAGGTGAAACTTATAACTGGGAGCTACAGTTGAGGGATTTTGTGGGTTAGGGAAATAAACTTGGGAGGCTGGAGCAGATTAAGACTACGATCCCTTGGAGGACCAAAGACCTACAAAAGTCAAAACTAGAGGAAAAAAGTGACTACAAGCAGCTGGTTGTGTATATTTCCTCTACTAGCATAAGGTAACTGTTTAAAAATCTTTGTGCCTTTATTGATTGCTATGATGTGTCATTCTGGAAGTAGTGCATGTTTGTGTTTACACAGGGATGCTAGTTTTGGTAATGCATTGGATTAGTGTTGGTAGTGTGTTGGATGGACTAATTCTCTTCCAAGGAAGCTCAACAGTTTGTGTTGAGGAGTGTTCCAGAAATGGCAAGAAATGCAACTGTGCTGCATGCTGACAAGATAAGAGGAGATCAGGGTGTTGTGGACAGGGCCACTGGGCAATTGAGTGTCTTGGAGAGAGGAAATTTGACCAAAAATGTTAAATAGGGTTATAGTGAAACTCTCTTGTTGGGTATATGGGGCTATAATATGTTCTTTGCCGCATAAGTTGAGGTGACCTCTTTAAGTGAATTGTTTTAGTTCATTTCATAGTGAACATATAGCAAAAGTATTTCCAGAACTGTTTTACTCAGTGTTAAGATGGATTTGAATGAATGACTGTCTGACTTGTCCACTTATCTTTGTGTCCAACCTCATGTTCGATCGTGAAAGCAGACATGAATTAAAAAACCCCTTCTTCCTCCTTTATTTTTCCCTCAGCTTTGACAATAGCAATATAGATTCAGACATATTTCCTTCTATTTTAGCATCTGTTTGTTTCTTGTGCACTACTGCAGGATGAATGGTTTGGTACTTCAGAAAAAGAAACCCAACAAGGTACAGTTTTGTAAGTAATGGAAAGCTTTTGGGGCCTTTATTTTAATGCTATTCTCAGTAGATTGTAGCTTATTCTACTTTTCTGCTGTGCAGGTACTAGAGTTAATTATATGCAGATTGCTGTGCTTATCTGTCATGCAGTCACAATTCTTGGCAGAGAAGGTTGGTAGCAGCAGGGTTGAGATGCTGGTGTGTGCAGTCCACTGTCTCCATTGTCCTGGGAACTGAGAGCTGCTCCATTGCACCTGACCAGACAGGAATCATTTACTTACGTAGCAAACAGACCTCTTCCTTCGTGTGTTTTCCCTGGAGTAATTTACACATGATGCTGTTTGCTTTGAGGTCTCACAAACACTGTGATTTGCATCTGGCGCTGGAGTGACTGACGGTTTGTTCCTTTGATTGCTGATTCTCACGGTTCTGCAATATGCCTTTAACTGCCAAGGCTGTTGTGTAGCTGTAGGGGCTGTGACCAGGAAGGCCATGGGTCTGGTGAAAGCTGGTAGGGATGCATGGTATGAGTGGTCCTGTCCAGGTCCCAAACAGAAGTCAGGGTAGTGGCCGCGTGACTTTGGGGCTGTTCTTACCATTGAACAGACCACTTCCCCCAGAGGGAAAGCTTGAACATTAATGAATGTTTACTGCTACCAGTCTTCTTTAAAAATCCCAATGGGGTGCAGAGATGAAAAGCCAACCCTGTGCGTGCCGCAGGTCCAGTTTTCTGAAGGCATTTGCCTGGATGTGTTCACACAAATACTCATCTTCTCTTACAGGAGCACTCAAGAAAGGTATCTAATGTTTTCTCATACACTGCTAGTGATCTGGGGACGGCCAACAGATTTTGTTCTCAAAAGATACCTTTTCTCAGTTACTTTGGTGAACATTTTATAAGCTAGTGATAAATCTGTGCGAATCTGTGCGAAACTGCGAGTTTGCAGTGAAAATACTGGCTACAAAATAGAAAACGTATTGAGCTGTCTCACTTGTAATGAAAGGCTGGGAAAAGCCCAAGGGGAAAAAGTGGTACAAATGTTGAGGAGCCATGGACAGAGTTTAAAGACAAGAGTTGTGTGGGCATCTAAAACTGGTGACATCTCTCCACTTCTATAAAAATTCAGGCTCAGATGAATGACTGTAGAAACAGGAGATTGTCGGTGTTTCATTTCTTTAGTAGATGAAAACCTAACTTGCTTTTCAGTCAAGTGCTAGGTTATGACAGCAATTAGGATGAATACTTGGAGAGATGTTTCAGTATTTCTGGTGTATAATTTTGAATGTCAAGGTGCTCTGACACTGTGTGTGATACAGGACAAGTTAGTTATGAAAAAAGAGTTATAAAAAGGATTGTTCCCTTCCCTGGGGAAAGATACAGTGCAAAGAGAGTTAACTGAAGCACGCTAGTATTTCTGCTAAAATCAGAACAATGTATCCTGAGGGGGTACATTCACTGGTTCATGATTTTCTAGGTAGATCTGATTCTAATCTTGGACACAAGCATAAGATGGTCAAAGTCAATAGTTTCATTGGTGAAAATAAGTATGAATGAGATTAGAAGTAGATTGATATCCATGGTCCATATGACCCAAGTGACTCAAATGGCACATACAGCAGCCCTGATTGAAGGAAGTGCATATGCATTTACTGCAGTCTGCCTGAAGCCAATGAAAACAGTGTGGTAAGCTTTGGAGGGCTTTGAAAGAGGAGACAATGGCTGAGGCAAAACAAAAGAGCAAGCCATCAAAGGATGTAAAGCAAAATGACAGGAACAAAGTGACAAGCTAAAAAAATGCTCTTTGCTCCCACATTCTGAATGGCTGTAAAATCAGCTTTGTACTCATTAGAGCCAATGTAAAGGAACTTGCTGTAAATGAAAATGAATGGCTTAGAGGCTGGTGTTTTGAGTTCAGGCATGTAGGTGAGTGCAAGAGGCACAAGGAAATGCCAAACTCTTGAAGCCATTCTGCAGAAGGAAGGAGGAGTCAGAGGTGGCCTAGAGGCAAAAAATTTGCAGTGAGGTTGGAAGAGAGTGAGAACTGTCTCAGGTTTCAGATTTGAGTAGCAAAGAAGATGCTCTCCACCTCTACAGCATTTGGCACCTTTTGCCACCTTTCATCCACGGTTAGACTGCTGTGCAGAGCTACCGGAGAGCGGGCTGATGCCTGCATGTTGATGGAGAGAATCAAGTCTCTGAGTGAAATGTAGGAAAGATCTAGGGGACAGAAATCCCAGAAGTAGCTGTGAAGGGAAGAGGAAAATGGAATGAGAGTTGCAGACACAAATAGGATTCTGCTTTGAGTGAGGCAGACTGTGTTTCTGAGGAAAAAGAGAAGGAAGAAGACAGATATGGAGCGAAGAGCAAGAAAAGTGGCTATGAGGGTTTAGAAGATAGTTGTGGAGTAGTGAAGTGATTAGAGGAGAAGGGCAGACTAGATGTTTGGAGCTGTAGATGTGAGGTTAAAGACTTGGTTGTTTCTCTAGGAAGAACTTGACAAGGTTGTATGTAGAAAAAAAAAATACAGGCATAGAAGGTAATTATTGTATGCACTAATATACAATAAATAATGTAGGATAACTACAAGACAAATAAGTAATTACTACTACTGGTAGAACTAAAAAGCCTAGATATCTAACTTTGGTTTTATATTTGTTTAAGGGCTCTGCCTTGAAGAATTTAGGCTTATCCTTTATATTATGTCTTAAATAGTATCAAGCGAAAAAAGTAAACAGGATAGAAGTAACTACAGGATATTCTCAGGACAGTCTTTGTGATTTCAGTCTCTTGTTTAAGGAAAGGATGAAAAACATTGTTTTTATGTGTTGTCAAGTGGCCACAGCAGTCATTGTGCCTCAGAGTCTGGCACAGCATCTGAAATAGCAGTGGGGACGTCCAAGAACAAATGCTCTCTCTATTGCTCAGTCTCTTGCCTGATCACCACAAAACACACTTTTGCTTGACTTGCTTTGACTGTTGGGTTGTGTGTACGCAACGTGGTTCCTGAACCATTCCTTTGAGCCATAGCAACCTGCTGACATTTGCTAAAAGTTTTCTATTAGCCTGGTTTTTGTTTCAGTGAGCTTTGTGGATGTGAGATGTACAGGCATGTCAGCTCTGCTCATTGTATATGTGAAAGAGATACTACAGAGCAGCAGAGGATGAGACTTCCCCACTCTTCCATTCTTCTTGAGGTTGTGGAGACACTGCTTTAGGGAAAGGTAGACTTTCCCTTTTATAACAAGAGAACGAATTTGATTATAATGTTCTTTCTTTCTTTCTTTTTTCTTTTCTTTTCTTTTTCTTCCTTTTGAGGCTATCGGGAACTCGCCAGACCAAGAAACCAAGTCAGTTCTTGTAGGCAACCAAGCAAAGATTGCATGATACTCTGCTGGTGAACAGTTGTGTATCTGTCTCAGTCATCAAAATACTTGTAGCACAATAGACATAACTGCATAGTAAAGGAATGTGAGCTCGGCAACATTGCCACTGGCAGGATATAAACACCTTAAAGATTATCAGGACTTTGGGAGATGTTTATTACTTTAGTCTTACTAAGCCCTTATCGCAAAAGGAAAAACACAGAAATTGGAAGGTGGGCATTTTGCTTATCAGCAGAGATAGGCATGGTAAGATTGTAAAGGCAGATGTTTTGATCTGTGAAAGTATGACAAATCAGCCATTTATAACACAGATTCATACATATGTAAGATCAAAGAGGATCGGGGTGCTCATGTAGTCTTTCTGTAACACCATCAGAGGACTTTCCTGTACTTAAGCCCATGTATGTCCAGTGATGAGTTGTTGACTACAGCAGATCTTCTTGCAAAGTTCTCTGAACAAAGTGTCAGCTCTGCAGTGTTAGAGTCCATCAACATCCTGAATCCAGTGCTCTTCTCTGCTGAAGCCAGGAGCCTTGTTTTGTTCTGAATTTCTCATTTTACTTTTAGCTTTCAGTTCCTATAGTTGGTATTAGGCAACTGTGATTGGTTTAGCAATAAGTTCTTGTAATGTCCCCTATCTCTGGGTCAAAGAGCATCTATTAGCAAATTTCTTTTGGCTAAATGTATGTATTAATAACACTGATAAGTCATCCTACAAACACCTGCCTTTTAAGCTCACTCTCATTATTGTTGTGGATCGCACTGAAGTCTGCAATTTTCATCTTTCTGCTTGAAGCCTGAGGGTTGTGTTCAATTAGCAGCCAATTCAGGGTTAAACAAAGACACATTACAAATTTTGCTTGGAAAAACACATACTGCTTTAGCTGCTCTGATATCAGCAGCCTCCATAGAACTTGTCACTCACTATTTGCTCACCATAAACTTCAAACCATCTTCAGTCAGTGTTTCTCAAAACTCAGTCTTCATTTTAATTATTTTCCCTGTGTATAGCCTTATATGTGTGGCCTTTTATGTGTTTGCTTTAAAACAGATAATCTTTGTATCCAGCCCATCTGGTAGAGATAGAGAAGCCAGGCATTGGTACAAAGCAGTCATCTTGATTTGCTGCAGTCATTTGTCACTGACAAACTTCTTCACTCTGTATTTGTTTCCAGTTGCTGGTATTGGATTCTGACTCTCTGATCACATGAGTTACCACCAGACTCAGCAATACTGGTCATAACTAATTGGTGTATTAAATGGACTATTCCACTTCTTGTTTATTACTTGAGTTCACAACATTAGAGTCTACACAATTAGAGAATCTCTTCTCTTTGAGTCCCTTGGTACTTTGATTAATTTTAATCTTGACATCTTGATTTCTGGCTAAATGAGTGCTCATTTTCACCCTTGTCTTTTGTCATTAGCTTAATACCCTCCTGAATACTGTAGCTTGTCTCCTGAAAGACTTATTCCCTTCCACTGAAATGATAACCAGCCCTGCTGTGCACTCATTTTTCTGTGTAGAAGATGGACTTACACTGCAGAAAATTGAGATGCTGCCTTTCCTACTTAGCTGATAATTTCTGGAATTGCAAAGAACACTTTTACCTGTATTGCAGCCTGCAGAAATGAACGCTGTTTTCATTCAGAGTATTCGATTCATTTTCCCGCATATAAAATTCCTTTCAGTAACTCTTGGTGGTTTCAGAATCTTTCTTCACTGATGCACTTGGTCTCCTTGTGAACTATGCTGCATTGCAGTTCATGGGTACGTCCCACATAGCACTTTTCTGTCCTACTAGTTGGATGGTTAATATTTTGACAGTTTGGGAGTCAGCAAATGCCAGTGACTGGCTCCTTGTTGCTTGTGAAGTTGGTCTAGATCACCTCCAGAGGTCCCATCCGACCCCAGATAGTCTATGGTTCTGTCAGAAATTCTTCTTTCAGCCCCATCTGGAGCAGTTTTCTCCGTTCTCCAGTTAATGAACTGCCAACCATTTTATGTGGTCTGCATCCTGCCTTCAGCAGGCAACTGTAGTCTTATAAAGACAATATGTGTTTCTACCCAGCGTGGAATAACAGCTTTTGTGGTGTGTGTTCAGTAGAGGAAAACGAGCCAATTGAAGTGTTGCTTTTTTGTTTTTAATTACATTCTTGTTTCCTTCCCAGGCTTCTATCTTCTACATACTTACATATGTGCCTCTGGAGGAAAGATTCAATAGACCGATGAAGTTAACTGGGAATGTATAAAAATAAACGAAAATTTTGTAATGTTGCATGTTCTGCAAGAACCCAGTTGCTATAGGGATTTTTGCAGCGATGCAATCCTTCATCTTTCATTTCTCAAAGCAGAGGTTTTACATTCCTTGAGCCAAATGATAGTTTTCTTGCCCAAGCTTTGGAGACTGCTCAGTGTCATGTAGATGGACAAGTTACTACAGGACAGCATGACTCATCCCATCAGTACATAAGGGAACCCATTATACTTCACCGCATGTGGTTTGTATTCAGGGTTTCATTCTGGATAGTTGAAAGTGTCCAAACTGCTGGAGTACGGAAGTGAAAACCTGAGAAGATTTCCTTTAATCATTACCAACCAATAGAATGTTCACTTCCACCTTCTCAGAAACTTGCCCTAATCTCTCTGATTTCAAGGCAGCTCTTTTTCTCCTGGCCAAACCTGCATCAGTCCTCATCTGCTCTGTGGAACCTGTGTGAACATCTCTATTTGGAATCAGACTTGCAGTTCTACTTTAACATGCACAATTTATTTTCTTTATATCTCTTACTCATAGACCTGCTGAAAAGTCAATAGGTTAATTATTACCGATTTGGAATTATAGGCTAATTTTGTTATAAAGAGCTTAACTGCTGGTTTTAATGCAATCCGTGTTCAGCTGCTACCCACCCAGGTAAGCCTGCCAGGCACCATAGATGGTTTATCTGACATGTTAGCTATTAACAGTTTCTGCTCTTGTTGCAGCATGAAGTCTTGATCGAGTTCTTCCTGTTTGTTTTGCTTTTTTCCCCCCCCCCTCATACTTTTTTTGTGTAAAGGTTTCCTAAAATTAGAACAACATTTTTTTCATTAAATACATGCAGAATATTTGTCTTTTTTTTCCTCCCTTTTCTGAGGTGGGGAAAAAAATCTACAAAAAACAACAGAAAATTCCCTTCCAAAATTCTCCCTCCATTGCAAAAACAACAACAATGCAAACAAAAGTAAAATCAAGTGAAGATTCATGGACTAATTCTAATGGTGACACATCACTTTTGACCAACTTTTGTTTACCTGGTGGCATCCTCCCATATTTTTGCAGCAAGTTAACACAGAGTCTGAATGCAGGAGTGTCTTGCTTATCTTCTTTGACAGTTTTTCACAGGTTGGAATTTGTGTAATAAAAAATTTCTCATGATAAGACAAGTAGGATTGGCTTAGAAAAAGTACGACTTTGTTTTCCTGTTCCACCACAAAAGATTCTTCCCTCCAGCCCCCACTCCTCCATCTTCTCGGTTCTTCCAAAGAAAGAAACAAAGATAACTTCTGAGAAAAAGGAAAGTCGTGTACCCCCAGCCTGCATGTCTCAGCATGGACCAGTGCCGAATCTGCGTCTGGTTTTGGGCTTTTATGTCTGCTCCTATGTTTTGATGATGTATTATAGTTGTTTTTAACCCAGCATCTAAAAGATAATTTCTGTTCAAGGCTCCAAGGTTGGCTTGAAAATCTACTTGAAGTGGGGAAATGATTCAAGTTTATCTGATACTTTATGAATCGGTCTTATTTGTAAGGAAACAGCAACATTAAAGCGACAGTGTTCATGAAAAAACACCAAATCAGCAGATTAAACCCAAAGAAGTGTGAGTTCCTTTATTCCATGCCGTATCCAATCCAGTAACCACAGCCTGTAAAGTAGATGGCTTTAGTAAGGGAAAAAAACATTTATATTTCAATTCTGTGGCCTCACTGTTGGCATCTGGTGCCCATGAGTGTCCTAGGATAACCTGGCCTCTGGCTGTCATTCCTGAAAAGCACAAAGAAGGTCCTATGGCACCTCTGCCAGCCCCGTGCTGGATCTGTTGCGGGGCGCTGAGTGCCATAGTGCAGACCCCTGCTTTGCACCCTTGCAGCTTAGTGACTGCTTGGTGTCTGGATGCTGCTGGAAAGCCTCCAAGGAGCACCCAGCTGGGGAGGTAGCTGATTACCTCAATTCCTTGCAGATGGTGATCTTTTCTGACCATTGCTGCAGGCTGTGCTGACTGTATGTGATAGAAGTGGAAGGCCACTGCGGTCAGTGCAAGTAGGGACAGCAGCTGGGGCTTGTTCTCAGGTGTATTTCAGATTGCCTCCCATCACATACCTGGCACCACATGAAGTAGCACATCTTTGCATCTTGTTGGAGATGGAGCACACCAGCAGGCTTCATTCCTTGGAGCTCTATGCAGGGTTCAGCTCTTTCACCAGATACTTTTATTTTCTCCATTTTGCTTCCTTGCAGGTTCTCTGGATATTTTCTGATTCTCTTCCTTCTGTGCTGTGCCTCCCTTCCAAGCTAGATACCATGTCATGGCATGTCTTCATCTCCTCAGAAAGAGACAGCACCTGTTTTTGCAGTCTCTTTCTCACGCCACTATTTTCTGTCTTTGTCATCTGATCCAACATCTGATGCAGTGAATACGGACAACTACAGCTCAATCAGGTGCTCAGAGCCTGGTCCAGCCTGACTTTGAATGTCTCCAGTGACAAGGCATCCACCACCTTTCTGGGCAACCTGTTCCTTTAGGAACCTGTTACTCATTCTACATCCTGCAGTCATCTGTGCCAACATCTCTTCTCCCCTTATGTCTGCTTCCCACTGTGCATTTCCCATCTCTCACCTACTTTCTTTACCTCGGTAGGCAGAGTTGTGCTCAGTGGCACCTAGAACATCCCCTGATGTTCTGGAATTGGTTGGAAGTGGTATTCAGAGGTGATCACATTACAGAGGAATGCTGCCAAGATACAGGCAGTCCCGGCTGCACCCTGACCCTTCACAGCAAGGCAGGAGTGCTCCTTCCCTATGCTTTTGCTTTGCCGTTGCCATATGGAAAAGACAGATGGTGTTGATCAGGAAGTTCATCTAGAAGCATATCTGTTTCATGCCGTACGTGTAAGACTTGTTCATTAAACTTAGAACTCTCATTTAAAGCCAATTAACAGAGTGATTTGAAGAGACATGTTGTTTTTGAAGTTCAAAAGAGATGCTAAGTCTCTGATTTCAGTCTTTGTACATTCCAGAGCCTGTATAACTACTGCAGTGTTGCCAGCTCTCCTGGTTAGGATTTTGGGTGTTTGTTTTTTTTTTTTTTTTTTTTTTTTGGTCACCCCCCAATACCCCTTTCCCCACACATGGTTTTTAGAGTAATGTGATTTTTGCCACGGGCTGGAACCGCTTGGTGAAGCCTTATGAGCCACCAGCTGTCTGGCCAGTCCTCCATTTGAAGGAGGGCTGGCAGAACTTGTTTTTCTTTCTATTCCCTTTGCTGAAAGCTCCTTCCTTTCTTCCTTCTTGTATTGCTGTCCGCTAAGTAGTAGCTGGGGAAGGAGATAGAAAAAGAGAAGCCCTCAGCTGCACTGTCCCCTCTTAATGTCACTTCAGTCAACATCTTTGCTTCCTTTCTACCCTCCCCGTAGCCGCTCCCAGAGAAGCCTTCTGAAGATTGGAAGTATCGTAGAATTACAGAATGGCTGGGGGTGGAAGAGGTCTCAAAAATCATCCAGTTCCAACCCCTTGCTGCGGACAGTGCTGCCAACCACTAAATCAGGCACCAGCTCAGGCTGTCCAGGGTCTCATCCAACCTGGCCTTGAACACTTCAGGGGTGGGGCATCCATACTGGGGACAGCAGGGGCTTCCAAGCAGATAGCCATCACTTCACATGTTTCTCCTCCCTCCCAGCACACAGTACTAATTTCCAGGTGTTACCAAACCTGGAGGAGCCCAAAACTGATTAGTTCTGAATTAACATTTGTTCTACTTCTACCTGAGATTGCTGTTCTGTGAACACTTTGTAGATCCTTCAGCACCAGGCAGCATGTTTGGATAGTCACAGCACTGAGTAGAGGCATGTGAGCAGAGTAAATGTTCTTTAGTAATTTGAAGCTGTTGCTGATATAAAAGAAAATAGAGGGGTCAGGTTTTGCTCTGGTATAGAGCCTATGACTTCACTGGGTTAACTGCTGCTACTTCCGTGTAACTGAGAACATAATTTGGCTCAAACCCTGGGAGACTGAAAAAGATCACAGCAGCCACTGTATTAAGGCAGCATTTAAAACGGTTGGCTCGTGCTGAATTTCATAAGCAGGTCATGTATTCAGAAGGCTTTAGCTTCAGAATACAGTTCCCTGCAAAGGAAAAGCTGATGGGACCACCTCTTTGTTTATCCTAACTAAAAAGCTACCAGGAGAAGCTGCCAAATGCTGCATTGTGTCAATGTAGGGGTGGTGGGCAGAACCTGCTGGCGCTCAAGGACGGGGCTTGGTGGGGTTGTCCCAGCTGCCATGGGTCGCACTAGGAGCCATCAGTGGTGGGGCTTTGTCCCAGCTGTGCGGTGTCGACACGGTGCTGGGGGTCAGCAGTGGGCATGTCCCAACCCTGTTCTTTTGTGGGTGGTGATGAGGGTCACCCTTGCGCTGGTGCCTAATCTTTGAGGAGATATGGCTAAAATCGGCGATTGGCATTTGAGAGAAAAGCCCTCTGGGGGAGATGTCTGCTTTCTGCTCTGTCCAGGGGAGGAAGAGGGGAGTTCCTGCTGAAAGAGGAATCCCAAAGAAGGAAATGTCTTTTCAAGAAAAGGATGTGCGGGGTGGGGGTATGTCTGATGAGGATCTGTTTGTTCCCAAAGTTGCTAGCAGCTCTTTTCAGGCTGATGCTCTGCAAGAGACAGGCATTTTAGGACAGTGCTTTCGACTATTACTCAAGTGCTTAGCGGGAGGGATTGTTTTATTAGGAAAGTTTATGGCTCCTGGTTTTCCCTCAAAGGCAAATGTGACTTTGTTGTTTTTAATTCTGCTGGGATTTCTCCCTTTTAATATACAACGCAGCTGTTAAAATAGCTGGGGTTGTCCAGGGCAAATCATATAGCACTTTCCTTGTTCAGATCTCAGATGGCTGCCTTTTTAGTGCTGCTGCAGAATTATATTACAGGGCATATGAATAGTGCCGGTATTAGTGTCAAAATCAATTACCCAACCCTTCTCCTGCAGAGAAAGCTACAAACCTTAGGAACAATCTGAGTAATCCATTTTGGGTTTCTAATTCTGAGTAATGATGGAGGGCAGGGACTGGTGCTTGAATAAGTGCACGGGGTCTTTCTACGTACAGTTGCTCCTAAATGCATGCTCTTTACAGGAAAATGCAGGCTCCCTGTGAAACCTTTTTTCATGCCAAATGTCTCGCTGCTAAGATTAATCTGTCATTGAATTTATAAGTTCTGTGCAGCACAGAGCAGTGAGAAAAGTTTAGCATTGAACAGAAAGCAGACTGTACATTGCTTAAAAATGAATGCTGTGCTCCTGGACGGTGTGGATTGAGTGCCTCCATCCTTATATCTTCTCGTTCCAGTAATAAAAATACTTCCATAGGATTATGCCTCCACTATCTCAGAGCACCTTGCAGACAAGGCAGATATGGTACTGGTGCCCCTTTGCTCTCTGGTCCCTGCCCTGGTCTGTGGGTGTTGCTGTGAGCAGGATGGCTGGGGATGTGTGTGTCTCCTGGGCTGGGACGGTCAGTTCTGGTATGGATGGCTGTTGGAGCTGCTGGAGGAGAGCAGCTTCTGGGAGCCTCCAGCCAGCCCTGCCCCGAGTGCCTTCACAAAACAAAAATGATTACAGGCTTATTATCCTAAATCCTGGAAGATTAGAGTAGTTGCTTTTTTTTTTTTTATGGAGGCACTCAATCCACACCGTCCTTAATTAATTTTTTTTTTTGCGATTATCTATTTTTAAAAAAGGTTTTCCTTTTTAATAAAACTTTTTTTTTGAATCACTGGATTTTACCTTTTTTTTTTTTTTTTTTTAAATTCCGAGTTCATTTGACTGGAAAGCATACAGCTACAGATGCCAGATTTTAGACATGGGCCTGATCTCCTGTCAAATTTGGGTTGGATCAATGACACATCTGAAAAGCTGGATCCCTATTGAGGTGTCTATGGCAGGGGTTTAGAGATGCCACTTGAGGCACCTCTCTGGAAAAGAAAACATGGCTCTGATCTACATGCTTCACCAGAGAGCCATTTCTGTTTCCAGTTTCCCCCTCCCCTCCCATTGCCCCCCAAGGAAGCTTCCCATAGGGTCAGGGCAGTGCGGGGGTGCGAGTGGCTGGTTTCAAACAGGAGCACAAAGCCCTGAAAGCAGGGACTAAGAAGAAACAGGTGGGGGCTTGTAAGGCAGCCTCTGAGGTTTGTTTGCTTAACGAACAGAAGCCAAGGCTGTCAGGCTAGGTCAAATGCTCTTCCAGTTTGAGTGTATTTATTTCATGCGTGCTCTGTAACCCAACCTGGTTTCTGGATTAAACGGCTGTAATGTCCTGGCCCCCAGGAACCCATCCCATGTTTGCCACCAAACCAGCACATGCCGGGACAGGACCTCAGGGCTGCCTCAGTGCTCACTGGAGCATCACTAAAGCCTGTAATTGCATGGGTGTCATCATTTCTAATGTGGGCTTTGCTGTTTACAGTTGCAAATTGTGACCGCATAGCTGTCATTTAGTGGTGCTGTCAACAGGGGCTGTGCCTGCAAGGCACCTGGGCTCACCATCCTGCTGGTGATGCTGGAAGGGTGCCATCAAGAATGGCAGTGCATTCATGGAATGGCCAGCGTGATAAGGCAGCTAGTAGAGGCAGTAGATAAGCCAGTAGAGGAGGAAGGAGTTTAGGACAGCTGGTCTTAAGGAGGGAAAAATGCAGAGGGTGTTGAACACCAGGGGAATTTGGAAGAACAGGGCTGTGTGTCACCTCTCTGTTAAGCTGGGGAGGGCTGGAGCTTAGAGCTTGGCAATAAGGAACAATGATAGCAATGCTATGTTTGTTTGGCATTTTGTTCCCCCGCTGGAAAAGTTTGAGTTGACATGATGGCAGTAAGACTACCTGTACACAAAAAGAATTCTCTGGTTTCCCATCATCTTTTGGCTGGTCCATGTAAGTCCAAAATAGCTAAGATTCTCCAGAGCATCTCAGGAGCTGAAAAATTTACATTTCAGAGTCTGCATCTGAACAATTGTAGGTCTGCATTAAAAATAGAAAGGAAAGGAGGAATTAGCAGTGGATTTTCCCAGGCCCAGCCTGAGGCCAGGAGTGTCAGGCGGCCATGGGTTCTGTGAAAACAGGAGTCAACTGGAGGCACTGGAAATAAAACAAGTTAAAATGAGGAACGTGAAAGTGTTTGCATGTCTGTTTTTTTAATAGAAATGCCAATTATGTGGAATTTGGGGTGCACGTATTATATTTTCTTTGAGAAGACAAATGAAGTTTGAGATGTGAACAAACGGTCAAATCAGCAAGAGGTTGAGAGCTGTTGTTTTTTTAAATGTTGCTTGTGCTTAGATACCTTCTGTTTTGTGGAGCTTTCACCTGTGCTTAATTTGCCATTTGTAACGGGGGTAAAGCTGCAGCTGGTTTTGCCCTGTGAAGAGAGAAAGATCTGCTTGGGAATGAGAGGAATCAATGGATGTTGGTTCTAACCACCCCTAGTCTTCTCTAACCTGCTGTGGTTTGCCTCTAATTACCACTGAAGAGGTGAGAGTATGGGTTCAGCACCAAGAAACAGAATAAACACCAATTGGGAAAACAAAAAAACCAACTTTATATGTGTTTTTATCTGCGTTACCACTACTGGAAACATTTTAACTGGTTCTTTTTTGTTGTTGTTATGATGTTCTTGGTCTTGTAAAGGATGAACAAAACAGTTTTTCACGTGCTAAGCTTTAGCAGCTCACCTGTCTCCCGGTCCTGGAAAGCCTTTTAGACCCATGTGCTTTATGATGTACCTGAGTCTAAAAGAGGCTAAAACGTGTGTTGGTTCTGATCTCTTAAGGTCTTCAGCTGCTTGGAGCCACTCGCACCCTCCCGGGGCTGAGCCCTTGTTGGCTGTGACTTACTGCCATACTGGTTGAGTCTCTGCAGTTAGGAACCTGGGAAATCTTTGCTGCTTCCTTTTTGTCTGTTTTGTGAGTGACCAGAATCTGGCTTTATTCTATGTCCCCCAGGGTTGCTGAGCTGGAAGATGAACGTCTAAGATGGAAACTTCTGCTTCAACTGCTGCTGGGAAAAAAGAAGGAAAAGGTGCGGTTCTGGAGGGGGATGGCTTTACGGAGACGGGGAAGAAACCCACTCCTTTAACAGCTGCAGGAGCAGCAGTGGCACAAGGAGGTACTTTATGTTTTCCACACTTTGAAAGCAGCAGGGGTGTTTTTCATTAGACTGTAAGAATTTAATAAGCACAGTGGCATCTGTCCTTCTGTGAACACGCTGAGTTTATTGGGGTTCTCAGCCGTTGGAGGTCATGGGAGGGAGAAGCTGTGTCACCATGTGGCCCTGTCCTGCGGCTGGGTGGTGTGATGTACCCATCAGAGAGCCCATGGCCGGGGCTGCTAGGTAACTGGTGCTACATGGTGGAGGGCTGCGGTGTCAGCTGCTCCTCCATGGAGGGGTTAAAACAGGGCTGACCCTGTTATTGGGTTTGGGGAAGGTGTTGTGCAGTGGCTGTGATCCCTCTAATGAGTTAAACAGACTGCGTTGTCTTCATCTGTCACTGCTGAGGGAGGAATTTGGGTCCTACTTCTATGCAAGAGCTTTAGAGATAAAGACCCTTCCATCTGTGCTGTTCTGGTTACATCAGAAAGAGATCAGATTTTGTTTTGTTTTGTTTTGTTTTCTCATAGTATTTCTGGTGAGGTTATGGTCTTGCTGGTGTTGGAGTCCATTAGGGGAGCTCTCACATATGATTTCAAGCACAGTTTTGGTGGATGTGATGCTAATGTTCTGGGGATATGCAGGCCTGGAGCAGGCAAGATTCTGCCCTACAAAGCCACATCCCTTACTGACATACATGTGCATGGAGCCAGTTGTTCTGCAGGGTGGTGCCAGGACCCTTCCTGGTGGCTCCTGCTGTGGGATGGCTGTGCCTGGTGGGGACCAGGACAGGGTGTCTTTTTTGTGCAGGACATAAGGAGACAAACTTAGAAGGGGTTGCACTAATTTGGATGTGAAAAGGAACATCCCAGCTGTGTAAACTTTGCAGGCAGCTTTTTGGTTGTTGTTTAAAATATAGTTTATTGCTAGTCAGATTCTACCCCAAAATGAAGCCTTCCCCACCCCTTCCTTCACCACTTGGTGGTTTCTCAGGAGAGAAACCACCTCCTCTGTCTCTTACAAAGCTCATCTGGAGAGTTTGTGTTTTCTGTTGGCAGACCCCGGCCCAGAATGCTTAAATCTTTGTCTCTCCTTTCTATTCAACACCTTTGTTATCCAGTTTTCATTTACACTTTAACTTGAGACCTGGTTGTGCAGAATGAAGCAGCTGTTCTATATTCTATCAAATCAGTTCACAACTTTGGTAAACTTTGATACCTAAAGAAAAGTGTTTCTTTATCATGTGCTAAAACTCAAAGCCCGCGTACATGCTATTGCAAATAAATACCATCTTCCCATCTGGCACATGCACCAGGAGTGCCTCTGCCGAGGATGCAGGCTGTGCCATGTTCACAGAGATGTGATGGAAATCAGAGTCCCCCCCCCATGTTGGGGTGTCTGTCAGCCTGCTCGGTACCCCAGAGACTGGGTTAGTTTTTAAGCATCCAGTTTTATGTGTCACATTATCAGTGTGCTCTTTGGAAAGAATGATTTACGGGCTCAATATTTCACCTTTTATTAAGAGGAAGTGAAGAAGTGGGTGGAGGATTGTTTGAAGATGTCAGGAGAAGCATGATGAAAGCATTGTGTTATGAGATGTAAAGAGCGAAATCTATATCACACTGGGAAGAGAAGTGCTAATAAATGACCTGAAGTGGCCAGCAGTGAAGTAGCTGGTGATGGGCTCCAGGCGCCAGGCTCTGCAGGTAATACATGTGTGTTGGGGCTCGGGGGCTTCTGTCTGAACTCTGCCCAGTGGTAACACTTGCTCCTGAGAGGGCACAGTGCTGTGCTTCTAAGTAGAGAAATTAATCCAAAGTTGTCTTCTAACATCAGTAAACTGCAAGATGTGATGTAGCAGATAATAACAAAAAGGCTGTGTAGTGGTACTTACATAGTGTTCATACTAATATAACATATTTGCTTCACTAAACTAGTGTAATTACTTCAGAACAGGCCAGGGATATACATATTTATGCTCATACCCTTACAGAAGAAAGCAAACGAGGCATGGAGATTAATTATGTTGTTCGGCTCAAGGAGGAAACAGCAGCAGACAGGCTTTAAAGGGAGAGCCGCCAAGCTCCCCACCCTGCTTCGTGGACATACCAGCATGTCTTTATTCCCCTCCAACACCAACTCTTGTTTTTTTTTTTATTGTAGAGGTTCTACTCTTTGTACTAGCATGTGAGAAAGTGGCAGCAAAGCTCAGCTCGTGATGCAGATCACCAAGCTGTGCTCTGGAGGCAAAAAGACATAATTTGCAACACATTTCTCCCTTCTTCCACTGAGTCACACAGATGGAGTGCCAACATGGCATGTTTCTCTGATCACAGGGCTTTCTTTTTTCCCTTGTAGAAATGAATAGATTCATAAGGGTTTGTTTACAATTAAGGTAATTGAAGCAATAAACTGAGCATTAGTTAGATAACTGAAAAATACCTTTTTAATTATATTATTATTTAGACTATATTTCTGCACTGCAATAATATGTCCATTCCCCATTAGCAATTCTCTTGCTTAAATATCTGTCCCAAATGTTTGCAGTCTTGAACAAGTTAAGTTCTATCCGTAGGAAAAGAGATCAGCCCTGTTGATGCTGTCAGTGGAGAAGAGTTCTTTCAAGCTTACAACCTGTGTTGTATTTTTTAGTGTCTTAAAGCTACCATTTTAGAGTTATTATTTGCATTTTTATGTAGATCTAATTGATCAGGTGATCAGACACTGGTCTCTCATAGAGCATAAGGAATTCTCTCTGAATTTTCTATTTTCCCATAAATCGTGCCAGCCAAGGAGTCAGCACTTTTCTGTTTCAGTATGCGTACGTGTTTGTGGGACTGAGGTGGAAGCTTTGTAATGACAGCATGTAGGGGTGGTAGTCCAGTCTGCAAAAGAGCCTCTCACTTTTGGTGCCTCCAGTTCTGGAAGGGACACTCAAGACACGTCATGTTTAGAAAACTCTTCTGCTAAGTGCAGAAGTGCATAGTGCTCCAAAGGGGAAAGAGGTTTTGGGGCAGAGCAGCACATGAGAACAAGTTGGGTCCTTTAGGCCAGTGCTGCAATAACAGTGGCACGTGTGAGGAAACCCAGGTGTGTGGTTCTGGGAGAAACTGAACTGAGCCACTCTTTCAAAGGCAGAGATATTTAGGAAGATGAGTTTCTCACTTTGTAGTAAAAATTAAATACAAACTCTCCTAAATGCTAAGTGTCTGACTTTAACAAGATCCAGAATGCACCTTTCCCTCTCCACCCCACCCTGAATGTGACACAAACAGCGAGTTCCCAAATTGATGGTGTTTATGTTTGAAACATTTTTCTGATGTCTGGCTCTGTCAAGACTAATTTTAGCATTTCTAAAGCTGGGTAAAAATACAGCCTCATTACTTTGATGTCAGAGCATAGTTTACTATTAGTATATTCTGGGGTTTATCATTTTAGTCATGTTTAACACGGCTGCAGCAGGCATGCACTATTAAATCTGGTTTATTTTACATTCCTGTCCGAGATTATTTATTTGGAACAATTTCCTCTCTATCAAAAGACACAGCTAATGCTGAGTTTTAATGTGTTATTTACACACAAAATAACCTATTTACAACTCAGTATCTGCCGCGGGGAGAATGAATGGGGCAGTGCTCCCTTCATCCTGTTGTATCTGAGTTTAACAATCTGGATTGCTAATAGAACCATTTATCATGGGGCGGTAATTTATTTTACGTTAGCTGCACAGGTCTCCCTGCCTCTGATCTATGGAAATACTTTGTATATAATGAAGTTCAACAAGTCATTTGGTGTAAACATGGGGAAACCAAGCTCCAGAACCAGTGTGACTCTGGCTACACTTTTTTTCCAGGAGGTAACGCCTCTCTTTTGATATTATGGCTTCGGTTGAAATACACTTTATCACCCCACGTGTGCTGTAAGTGCAGAGCATTGGGCTTTTCTGCATTGGATCAGAGGTTGGGACGGGGTCTGGTCACTTGATTTATGGGCTGGTGGGAATGCTTAGTGCTGCAAAAGCAACACACTCAGCCCTTTCATAGGCAGAGAAGGGCAGGGGGCACCTCCCATCACTCTCCAGAGGTCTTCTGTAAGCAACCCTGAGTGGAGCTGGCAGGGAGACCTTGTGCAGTTCAGCTCGTCTCAGTGCTGGATTATGGGAAGACCATGTAAATGAGGAGGAGGAAATGCCAGCGTCCCAGCAGACCTCACTGCACTGAAAAAATATATAGTTTGTGTGGCCTGATACTCAGACAAATTAGAAGGAGAGCAGCCCCTATGAAGTCATCTCCTCCATCCACCAGGAGGGGCAGGGATCTCCAAAGTGTGTTTTTTGTTCTGTTGCTTACATTTTCCAGGAAAAGGGATATAACCAGCGTAAGCACATTCTTAGCTTCCCTGCCCTGTATTGCTTTGCTCTGTGCAACTTAAAAATGCCTGGGTTGGCTGCAGGAGGAAAAGGGCAAATGGTCAAACAGGATGATGGGAAAAGACGATCATTTAGACTACAAAATATGCCTGTTGGCCTCTGCCTCCACTGTTTGTCTGCTGCACGTAGCCACTGGCTCCCAGCTCAGGTGGGGCTTCAGTGCAAAACGGCCATAGGAATGATGGCAACCAAGAATTGTATTTTTTCCTGAACCTTTCTGTTAGTATTAAAAGGTGTAATTTCACTGGGTCTGAAAGTGGGCTTCTTTGTCACCATAGTTCCCTTGGCTGACCAGATCTCTTGGGTGACCAGGTCTCTCTTGTGGACCTAATTGTTTCCTTCTGGAAAGCCCAGATACTTGTGTTGCTAATACATTGATACAGTTCTTCAGTTACAGGCTGTAGAGGGCTGTAACTGGCTGCAAGCTTTGTGGCACACTGGTCATGTGAAATCTACTCCTAGGGTAGCTTAGAGGAATCCATGTATGATGGTTGAAATGGAATGCATGCCGTGCCATTTTTGTGCGTTTAGGCATGATGGAGAACACTATGGGAGGACAAGGTTTCTTCAGTTACATGTGACAGTACTTTAGTAGTTAAAATTGCCATAAATCATGCCACAGAGTCACATGTTTTCTTCTCCCTTTTCCAGACCTTTAGCGTTGATTCGCAGTCAGCGGTCTTTGTTGGATGACCCTTCATTTAGTCAAGTGGTTGGAGTCCTACTACTTGTTCACTTGCTTTTTTACCTCACGGGGGAAATCCCTTTCCCAAAACCCTGCACTGGGTTTCTCCGTGTGGCAGCCAGCTTTGTGGGCAGAGGTACAGCCTCACAGTGAGAAGCCACCCACATTACAGACTTTGTAGTTCACACTGCCATAGCCGTCACGGAAGATGCTTGAATC
This sequence comes from Lagopus leucura, assembly GCF_019238085.1. Taxonomy (NCBI): domain Eukaryota; kingdom Metazoa; phylum Chordata; class Aves; order Galliformes; family Phasianidae; genus Lagopus; species Lagopus leucura. The sequence goes on along the minus strand of NW_024962273.1, from coordinate 10,982,282 downwards.
TGCATCACCCAAGTATTTGATGATTGAGCATTTTCACATCAACCATGTTTTACTGATTGCATGCAGTTCCCCCAAATTGTCATACCAACAATTCCTACCGCTTCAGCCCATTACAGATGCTGAGGTACTCTGAAGATAGAGCAATTTCATCTCACCCCTGACCACGCTGCAGGATTGCACACCAGCTTGAAAAGCTTTTGTGGGTTAAAAATGGAAAAACATACTCATCATTGGCTGGTCCTGGCACTGGTGATCCCAGCCACTAAGCACTGCCTGAAAGACTTGTGTATGTTATGTTCACTTTTAATAATAGTCATAATAATAATAATGCCTTCTACTTTTCTATCACTTTGTAAGATTCAAAAGCTTATGGCAAGTGCTGATGTATCTTCTTTTTCAGTTTAGACTTCATTGAAAGGCCACTCAGAGGGTACTTATATATAACCCTTTTAAGCAATACTAAACTTATCTATTTTGGGATTGACTTGTAGTCAAATAAGAAAATGAGTGGTGGTAATGGATTATATTTATGGTGATGCTTTCCTAGACTGTCTCTTCTGTGCTGCTGGTGTTTTGTCACAGTGTATATTTCCAGCCTCCGTGTCAGCTTTTTATCTCTGTTTCTTAGAATTTGCTCTGGTTTGGTCTCCCCACAGGCATTTGAACCTGCCACTACCATTAGGGACCAAGCATGGGAATTCTTTTGTCAGAAGTTGGCTGCCTAAATGTTATATGTGTCCTGTTTGGGCTCCCTTTACATTAGGGTGGAGTAAGTAATGTTGAGGAAATGCATGTTTTTTTTCCCTTGAGGCATTCATGCCTGATTTAGGGTGGATAATATCAGGTGGGAAGATTGAAGTCTTCATGGCTTGGCCAAATTTGTGCAGAGTAAAGTTAAAGCAAGGAACCAAGGTGGGAAAGTGAGGCTTTAAAGGTCATCATTCACATTCATCAGCCCATAGCCATGTGAGTGTGCTGAGAGCCCAGCCTGCCAGCTCTGAACTGAAAGCTCATCCCATGGCTTCCCAGTTTGAAGTCAGAATCAGTCCCAGGTATCAACGTAGCTGGGGGAGCAGCTTCCCAGAGCTGCTCCAGCTTCACACCAGCATTGACAGAAGTGTTTGAACAGAAAGATAGGCAATATAAAATCCCTACTAAATAGACAAGGAAAAAACAGTAAATTGTAAAAGCTACAAAGGGCACCTAAAAATAACCCAAGTGGAGGAAAGTTATTAATGCAAAAGTAAATAATTATGGTAAGGAATGCGACCAGAGAGGCTGGTTGTGTAAATCACTTTAAGGAGAACAAGCCTTAGATAAAATCCGTTCTTTTATCACACAGATTAAGTCTTCCTTTTGACGCTAAATAATTGATAGGGTTTGGCAGAGCGTTCCACAGCTGCCTGTGCAGAGCAGTGGGACTGCTCCCGAGGTCAGATGAGTGGCAGAGAAAAATGTTCGTAGAATTGCTGTGCATCCAATAGCAGCAGTAGGAAGTGGGGTTCATATTCCCCACGCTTCCTAAAGAATTCTGCATGGCCTTGAAAAGACAGCTGCACACCTCAAAGTGAAAGAAGGATTTGGTATTTCTTGTCTCCTCCTTAAACTGTGTGATTTCATGTGCTGGTGAGCATGCATCGTGTTTTGCTTTTCTTGAGAATGGAACAGGAACTGTGCTGTCTGGGAGCCCAGATCCGGTGGGTTCTTTTCTTACTTTGTTCAGCCTCGGTAGTGCATGAATAGTTCAGCCTCTTAAGTATGAACATCCTGGTATGATAGGGAGGTAACATTGCTCCCATGCTGCAGACAGAGAACCAGAGAAGCAGGGAGGGATTTTCCAAGGCCAAGGTGACTGTAGGGTGCTCAGATTTTTCAGAGACATGTTGACAATCAGTCATGTCTCTGACTTTGGAAGTTCATTGGTGGTGCACCTGTACCATCCATGGTGGTAGAGAGAGCTGAGCCCTTGTTCCTTTGGTCACCATATCCACAAGCAAGTTCTCTGTATCTCATTGATGTGCCACCTGCTTGGTGCTGGATGACTCAAATTCTCAAGTCCATCTGCTGAACTGAGGAGCTGTTTCTTTTTCCTTAGGGAAGTTGGACTTAAGTTTTCTACAGATCGTATACTGCCTTTGTGAACATCTGCTTTCAGAAAGCAATACTATTCCTTTAGATTGCATAGGGCTATGGAAAGTGCTTAGTAGCATTTATAGTGTTTTACTGAGTTTAAACTCATTTATGGCAGAAGGCTTATAATTAGAGAACAACAACAACTAATATTTTTCCAGAACCAAATTGCTAAGAAACAGCAAAATCCTTGAATTCTGTAATAAGGAAAGATACGTACGGGTTGTTTTGGCAGGATGAGTTCTTTGACCTTAACAGCAAAGGCAGAGAATAAATCATAGAATCATAGAATGGCTTAACTTGGAAGGGACCTTAGAGGTCATTGAGCTGCAACTCCCTGCCATGGGCTGGTTGTCCCCCACCAGCTCAGGCTGCCAAACACCCCATTGCACCTGGACTTAAGTATCTCCAGGGATGGGACATCTACAGCTCTCTGGGCAGCCTGTGCCATTGCCCTCTGAGTAAAGAATTTCTTTCTAACATCTAACCTAAATCTCTTCTCTTTCAGTTTACAGCCATTCCTATTAGACTGTGTAAAAGTTGTTCCCCTTCCTTCTTGTAAGCTCCCCTCAAGTACTGTAAGGCTGTTGTGAGGTTTCCCCGTAACCTTCTTTTCTCCAAGCTATTTAAGCCCAAGTCAGGATCTTAAGTTGAGTGCTATCATGGAGGAATTGGATTGGTACAGTCTTTTCACACAAACTGGTCTAGGTTTATGTTAAAATTGAGAGTTTACGTTTGTTTCAAACCCAGCTACACTGGCTATTCTGTAACTCCTGCAGTGGTTCCGAGTTGAAATTGGACAAGTTTTGGTTGAAAGAAATGAGCAACATTTTTTCTCCTTTTTTAAAAAATTTCTTTTGTTCTTCTGGAATCTCAACTACTTTTAGGAATCTATTCCACTGAAAATGCTTCCAATTTTAAGTAAAATGTAAATAAGAGCAGGAGTAAAGCAAGAAAAATATTTATGTTTTCTGTCGCTAATATCTGATCTTTAAAACAGAACATTTGTAGGGATTGAACGGTACTGTTTGGGCCAGAAAGCTGTTCTTGCATGGATCAGCTCCTGGCTGTGACAGATTTTCAAAAAGAAATAATCACAGCTTGCAACAGATGCATCCCTAAGTAAACAGTTAATGTTGATGTTTTTAATAACTTCAGTTGTATTGATACAAAAGTTCAGTGCCTGAGCATTCCTGAAAACCATCCAACAGAGGAGATATCTGCCCATAAGCCTTGGCTCTGCATGTGCTACTTTAGTATAGCTGTTTAAACCAGCGCAGAGATACTTCTGGATCAAATGAGATGCTCCAACCCTGGAGACAGTGGTAAGGGCTGGCTCCAAAATCCTGGGAAGCATTTCAGTCTTCCTCAAGTGACTTTTTTTTGGTGATATTTCTCTGATCTGTTGTTATGTCTGAGCCTTCCCTTGGTTTCTGGCTGCTCTTAGTGGGAATGGCCAGCTGCGATGGGGGGAACCAGGCAGCTGCCGCTCTTGCATGCTTACTGAGGTGACATTGGTGTTCTGCATGAATGAGTGAAGTGCTTTGCTGCACTGAGGTTAAGCTGAATCTTGTTTGTAGCAGTTTGCAGCTAGAGCTGATGATGTTCTTTCTGAGGCATTTATAGCCACACTTCAAAGGAAAAACAGAAACACGAAGGTGAGGACTTCAGGCATTGGCTTGCACGTCTCATTTTAATGAGAGAAATTATTATGTGTTGTGGGAAGCTGACCCGACTCCCAGAGGCCGCTTGTGTGAAGGTACCCAATCTTTTGGTGGCTCCCTATGGTGAAGGCACAGAGCTGAGCCTGGGGAAAATTAGTTTCAGTTCCTGATCCAGCCCCAAACTTCCTTCATGATTTTGGGAAGGCTGCTTGACTTCCTTCACTCCCCTGTTTACATAATGAACTTGCGTTGTTCTTTGGGCCTCAAGGCCCATCAATCAGCATCTGGTTAGCATGTTTATGGCATCGGTCATGCTGAAGCACTTAACAGGTCAGAATGCATGGAAGCTGCCATTCCCCTCCCCGCTGCATGCAGGAGGGTGCTGCTGCCCCGGAGCGTGGCCTTACGGGGTGACCTCGTTCATATTTCTGAAGCGTCAACCTGCTGTTGTCAAAGGGGCTCAATAAAACAGATTTGCAGGGTTAGGGAAGGTGAGGTTAAGTTCTGAAGGCATTTTCAGTGTGTGTAGTGGAAAGACTGTGTGTATTCCAAGGAGTTAAGTTACATTGTGATCTGAAGCAAGAGAACTTTCCAAGCAATCTAGCCTGGGAAGCTCAGTTGGAGAACGCAGTGTTATTTATGGTTGTGTAAATCTCTTGTAATGAAACAAAAGAAAGTAATTTTATTTTAATTTTTTTTTTCTTCCCTCCAGTTTAGTGGTGTTTTCTACATATCTCTGGGTGAGGTTTATCAATTCTTTTTGCTGAGGTTCAAATACTTGAACAAAGTCTTGGATGGACTGGGATGAATTTACAGAACTTGCAGTACTTTAGGATTTCACCCTGACCCGACCTGCAGATGACTGTTTTTTTTTTTAATTATTATTATCAAAGTCCTCTGTAATTTGACTCTTATGAAAGGTGTTGTTCTGGAGACCAGCTGATGGCAGAAGGGGAAAATCACTGACTTGGGATGACAGCTTCAGAGAAAAGCTGAGTTTCAGCTTTGTTTCCCGTTAGCCTGCTGTGCACGTGCATGCTAATACTGTAGTCAGCTGCAGAGAAGCCATCAGTGCTATTATTTGATCTGGTGCAAGTTTTCCCCCTTGGAAAACTCCCAAGGAACCTTTGTGTGCTGTTACAGAGATGGCCTGAAAACATCCAAGGTCCTGTATTTCAGATGGTGAAGCAGTGACTCTTAAATAGATAAGAGCTGGCTGAACGTGTGAAAAAAACACTTGTACCTCTTTTCCTGAGCTCTGTGCATGCTGCTCTTCTGTGAGCATGCTTAAGGGGTTGGGAAGAAAAAAGGAGTTTTGCACCCCTCTGTGTGCCTTTCGGTTTTCATTCCACTCAAAACAATGTCTTAGCAGCTGAAATAAGATCCAAGGCTGTCTTTTGGCCATATAGAGTCACTGACACTTGAAACAGGCTGGATTTATATGTGGTTACTAAAAAATATATAGCAAAATGAAAGTCTCAGACACTGAGTTCATGTGCATTGCCCATTGTAAAGATAAGTAACGGCTGTTATAAGATCACTTAAATGGTTACCTTTGGGACATAAAAGGGATCTTTGAAGACAGTAAGTCTTAATACAGAAATGTTTACTCATAAAAAATACATTTGGAAGGGGGAGGGGAACACATTTCCTATTAATGTAGTTTTTGCCTTTTATGGCAGGTTGTAGCAGGTCTTTAACCTCTGTAGCACTTGAGCAGGGACAGAAATGAGCTTTCTCTAAGTATCAGCCCAAAGGGCCTTTCCTTACTGCCAGTATCTGCAGTGCTTCTTGTAAAGATGGTTTTAGTTTATTCTTCCTTGCTGTGACCTAAGTGAAAAACTATTCCTTTCGAACTTCAGAACCCTCTGGTAGTTAAGAGACAGACTAGAAATGTACTCCTGACTTTGATTTGCTTAACCTTGTGTTCCGTGGGATATGGGTCTGGTGGCCCAGTGTGTGCACAGACATATGGGAATTTGAAGGTTATGGCAGCCAGCAGTGGCACAAGAATAGAAAATGAGAGTTTTGGCCTTTGAAGGGTCTGAGTGTGGATACCAGGAAGGAAGGACAATGTTTCATTCAGACGTGCAAACCCAGTGTTGCCCATCAGCCTCTGAGTGCACTTGAAATGGTGGTGGCTTACAATGAACCACGTAGTCCATGATATGCAGAGCTGGCCATGCCACTTGTGAGTTTTCTGGTAAATATTCTGCAGGTTGTTTTGAATCACTTCTAGACAATTACCTTGCTCCTAAATAAAGCAAAAGGCAGTGATAGCAGCATTTGATCAGTGCTCTGTGAACTTACAGCTGGAAAGGACATGGATTCTGCTTCAAAACTTTGCAAAACTACTACCAGATGGGGTAAGCCACAAGGTCACAGCAGTCTCAGAACAGCAGAGAGAGGTTTAAAATTCCTTATGAAAACTGTGGTGGATTATGGTCAAAACTCTTTACTTAGATAAGATGATTTATGTAACAGCAGAAATAGTCTGGACCAGAGGTGCAGGAGGATGGCTGAGTTGTGCAGAGGGATGGGAAGGCCTTTGACCAGCCATTAGCCAGAGGTATAAGGCTGTAACAGCAGAGTTTCTGCCAGAAGACACCGTTTTGTGGGATGTTCAAGTGGAGAGCTTGGCAGCGAAGGGAAAAGTCGTGAAAATATTTGTGTGTAAAAGTTACATGCTTGTAGCAGCTTAACAGAAATTGGCTCAGTGCAGAAAAACACACAAGGTAAACAAGGCAGAAGAATCCAAGTTGCTTGTGAAGATGAGGTTACCACACTGAGATGACTGGACTTCAGATGATGCTGTCCTCTAAGCCCAGGACCCAATGCAAAAGTACCTTTCCATGTGCCAGTGATGGGGTAGGACTGACAGTGGTCATTGTTGCTGTTATTCCACAACCTGGTGCTGTTTCAAACAGTAATCCCTTAGGTAAGTTACAGAAATTAATTTTTGAGTTGCTTATCAACTTGTTTTTGTACTTAGTACAGCATGTTCTTGTCACATAATAAGACAGAAAACAGATAAAACAAAAGAGGCAGGATTTCATTCATGAAATTTGTATGATAATGACAGCAACAAGGTCTTGGCATGTTTTAGAGAAGCATCATCTGGCCTCTTCAGGTAGCAGATACAAGTATGGCTCTCCCTTATATTCACCCAGTCAAGCATGAGGAGGTAACGTTCTCCAGGGAGGCTGGTATTTATTATTATGTATCTGGTGGATGCCTGGCAGAGAATACTAATGCAGATCCCTGGCTTAAGCTGCCCTGGGAATGCTGATGGTCGGTAGCAATGTGCCTGGCCCGGTGTCCTCATCTTTCTTAACTCCATGACAGAGCAGTCTGGATTTTCATTTCTTTCTACGCAGATCACAAAGTGATGGCTTGTTCAGATAACAGTTTGCATTAGCAAACTCCTTGGGAATATGGAGAGGTTCTGAAAGGTCGGTGGATAAAAGGAGAGAGGCTGGGGTTGTGACTGATGAAGTGGTTGCCCTGAGCTTCCTTTGACCATCTTCTCAGGCAGAACTGGAGATCACACCTCTTGTCCTCTGGCTGGAATGACAAAAGGGCTTCTGTGTATTGTGCATTCTTTTGGAAAAAAGGAAAAATAAAAAAGACCCCTGCAAGATTTTGTATAAATCAGAGTAATAAAACTGCCTACAGCCATGACCAAATTATATCATCCAAATCAATACAAAGGAGGTAGAGTGGATTCAATCCAGTGCTAGTATCTTCCTCGCTGTATGCAGCAAGTAGAGCCAAGCACAGGGAGCAGGGCAGCACTGGGCCTGTGGCACCAATGGGGAAACAATTTGCTGAGGTGGTTGAAGTATATGTTTCCAAAATCTGTTTGTGTCCGTAAGGGTTTTAGAGGAGGATGTCGTCTGCTTACTCGGTAACTTCTGTGTGGCCCTGTGAGTGGTTTCAGATGCTCAGCCAAAACCAAATAATCTCTCCTTTTAGGAAATTCAAAAAGCATGTCTGCATCCCAAAAAAGAAAGGAGATGTGAAGTGAGGTCCTGTGCTTCTGCCATAGCCCTGACTGCAATCGCCGCTCGCCGGTGGGGGGACAGCGGCCTGTGCTGGTATAAATGAGACCAGATATTGTGATTTGGATTTGGATGAGACCTTCTGTTAGCAGTTTGCTTTTAACAGGGGAGAAGACTACTGGCTTATGTAATATATCTCCATAATTCAGCTGAATGTTGCAAAAATGCCCAAATTAGGGCATGGTACTTACGAGAAGCAAAATAACAGAACTAGTGAACTTTCATAATGAGAAGAACTTGCAGATAAAGTTGAAATTTATGGAAGTGTAGGAGATTTTAAACTGAAGATTTTGGCTTCTTTTCTGGGTAGCCTGGCTACGCTGACAAGTTTATAAATCTCTGCGCTATTTGGCTGATATCCTGGGGCTCTGCACTGCCCTTCTCAAAAATGGTAGCTGCCTTCGATATCAGTTAAAAACTGTGTTAGGGAAAGAGTGGTGGGAGCAAAGGAAATGAGGGAGAGGCTGCATACGCTCAGCCCACAGCCAGTGGGACCCCTGTGTCTGCGCAGCAGCAGCTGTGTGGGACCAGCCAAAAGGTGCACGGGGCTCATTGGCTGCTGCAACAACTAATTCCCCTGGGAAGCTAAAAGCAGTAGCAGATTTAGGCACAAACTACCGCAGATGAAGGAAAAGGCACCAAGGAATTTAATAACCTGTTATATTTGTGTAGCACATTTCACCCTCAAAGCATTTTATGAACTTAATGATGTGCAAACTACACGCGCACGTCTCCTTTCATCTGCCACCAACTGCAGCGGCCTTCGGTGCGAAGGCTGGTGATGGCTGTTTTGCAGCATCACAGTGGTGTCAGGCAGTAAGTGGAAAACACCATCACTGACTGAATTGGGAGCAGGAGACTTTACAGAGGCAAAACTTCACCTTTGGGTCAGCCACGAGGATTGAGAATGGCTGTGTTGGCAAAAGGCATGTGAAGCCTTGAATATGCAGGCTGAGCTTGAGTGTCTCCAGGCATTGGGTATACACTACCTCTCAAAGAACCATGAGACTTCTGTATGTCCAGGAGTGATAGTTCTCAATGTCATCCTCCCTGTAGGAGTTTTGGTGTGCCGTCTAATCCCCCAACTTAATGAGTTCTGCAGGGATGCACCACGATAGCTAAAGATCATTTACCTGAATTGCTTTTTAATTTCTGGAATGGAAAGCTGCTTCTGCAGCAGGATAATTACATTATAATTTACAGCAATCCAAAATCAATAAATTTAGTCATATTGGGATAGAGAAGGAGGGCGAACACCCCCCTCCCCTACCATTAAATTACTTCACATTCTGTACTTGATGTTCCAAGAGCTCAACAATAAACCCAGGGGGGATGGGAGGGCCAGGAGCAGAGCCGCTGCCTTCCCGAGTCTGGACAGTAAATCAGCATCATCCAGTGAAGCAAGGTGTGTGCTTGCAGAAGAGGAGGGCAAGTACACTGGATAATGTTCTCTATTCTTTTATTTCAGTTTTGGAGAATTAGAGGAGAGAAAATGCTTTGTACTTTCCAGGCTCTTACCCCGTTAGGGAAAAGCCAACGACCTGCAAGCTGCCAGGAGCTAAACTGGTGTGTCCACCTGAGCTTTGCTCCTGACTGCACCTGGCAGTACAGTTGAAGATGTAGTGGGATAAGCTGCTGTGGGAGCTGGGAGGGTTTTCAGGCTCTGTATGTATTCAGATGACTCTGGATGTTTTTTTTTTTCAAGTTACAATTTTTGCCCTGCACAAGCTGTTGAACTCACTGCAAGGAGAAATTAATGACACCCCTGAAATGCATTGCAAGGAGAGCAGGCCACTTGCTCTCAGTGTTTCCTCAGCTTTAAAGGCTCTTTCCTCCCTGCGCTGTTGGTGCTGTGTTTTGTTCTCTAGTTGTGTAGAATCTCATCCATGTCTTCACTGAGGTGCAGCTACTAAACTCATCTTACAGGAAGAGATGTTGGGCATTTGTTGGCTTACTCTTCTCAGACTGACTTGATTTCATTTCTCCTTTGAAACCACAGAAAAGCTGTCGGTGCTGCACCCAAAAAAATGGATGTTGTATGAAAGGAAATCACTTTGTCTCTTATATTTGAGGAGGATTATGATCTGGCATGACCTCATTATTGGTTAGGCGAGGATATTTCTGGAAATACTAATTAAATACTTTTTCCATCCCTTGTGCCCTTGTAGCATGTGTAGACTTTATAACAAGAAAAAGAGAGGGAAAAAAAACCCTGTCTGCAAGGAATTTTTAAGCTCTTTCTGCAGCGAAATGAAGAAAGAACAGCTACAGAATGGTAGCAATATTAGAAACATATTAAACAAAATTTTCTGAGTTGTGATGAACTAGAGGAAAATAATTATCTGATAGAAGAAAGTAAAATAGTTTCTCCAGGCACTTGTGTATATGTTTGACTTCAAGAATGTGAGGATTTCTTGCAATTTCACTTTGGATTACTGAAAACATCCTCCCCCTCTTCATTTTTTCCTTTCAATTTTTAATCTACGCTCAGGTTGGTATGCCTAGGCATTAGTGCACAGCCCCACAAACCAGGTCTTTGGCAGAAGCTGGAGGTGAGCCATGGCACAGGGATGCAAATCTGCTACACTGGTGCAGCCACAGAAGGAACTACATGGCTACGTATCCTAATATGCTTATTAATGGATAACTCTTTCATTTCCTTTCCTATGGTGATGATCTTCTGGGCTTACTGAAACCTCTTTTGGTCCAAGAATTGTTTCTTCAACTTGTGCAGCTTAGAATCCAGCCCTGACCGTCTGAGCTGTTTCCTATTGAGGTCAGTGGGAATCTTCCAGTTCACTTCAATGGGAGCTGGACTTGGCCACTGACAAAATGTCTTTAAAAATTGCCTTCAGCAAATAAACTTGTAAATGTTAGCACTAAAATAGCAGTGTGCAGGCCCAAATATGTCTGTATTGAAAACACATGCTGTCAGATAGATTAAAAAATGTGTTCTCACAAAGTCTTCAAATATCATCCTGTGGATCTGTAAGGATGGCAATGATGTATTTAGCATTTAGGGTTGCTCTTGCGTGATACCTCACGTGGGGTTGGGTCTAACAAGGCGAACCCCTGGCTTGTTTGGAAGAACTGTCAGTGGTTTTCATTTTCTGTTATTGTTCTAAATCTAGGGATATGGTTGTTGTTTTTTTTTTTTTTTTCTGTGAATGTAAGATTTTCTCCAAATTGCAATATCCCACTGCTTCTTAACAATATCCAGTCCTGCATCTTATTTAAAGTCTCACTGACATAAAAGGAGACTGCAACCAAGGGAGGGAAATGGCCATTCCTTCATGTGATGACTTCAGAAATTGCATTTTGATCTGCGAGTGGCCAACCTTACATTGTAACAGCACAAATGGAAAGGCCTGGGGGAATTGCCCAGATATTTAAGGATTTTTTCTCTCTCTGTCCTTCCCATTAGCTAGAGTAAATGGAAATTCTGCATAGGGTGGTTCTGGGCAGCCATGGGCAGGCCGTGGCCGGTGGCTCACTGTGCAGTGCTGGAGCAGTTTGTCTGTCATCGGTGTCCTCAAGTGCTGCACTTGTGAGAGATGTTTAAAGCAAGTGAAGCTGGGCAATTGGCTTAAATGCATATTGTAAATCATCAAGCCCCATGAGTGGGTTGATAGCAGAAAGCTGAATTTGAGGTAGAAACAGTCACTCTGGGGGCGGCCCTAAGCTGCACTGCATGTGCCCATCTATGAACCCATGGCTCCTGTCTTTTGGCAGAGGGGTTGAAAGGATTTTACTGGGACTTATCCAAGATGGCTTGTGGAACCATCTCAGTCCTCCAGGCTCAAGGTGATAGCATTTGAATACTCTTTCCAGCCACATGGGTGCTGCAAAAGCTGTTGCCTTTGTTTCTGTTTCTCTCATCACAAGTACTTCTTTGCAGGGGTCAGAATCAAAGCTTTTCCTATGAAGTCCATTAAAATGAACTGAGCCTGACTGACTGGAACAGGGAACAGGAAGATCTTTGGCAGGGCAAACCCTCTTGGGGAGCTATTGGAAGCTGGATCTCAGTGGATAAAACACTGAGATGGGCTGGAGGCTGCCAAGACAAACACTGGGGCTTTTCCAAAACATGTCCTTGTCTCCTGTGGGACACACCAGGGGTACTGCTGGTCCCCGAGGGCACTGGCAGAAGCACAGATTTGGTGCTGTTTGTTGGGTTGGTGTAACCCCCTTTCTCCTGCAGGCAGTCTGCTGGAAGAAAATCTCCTATCAGTTGGAGCTTGGCATTTACGTTATCTCAGAGAGGCCTCTTCAGCCTCCTCTGCATCAACAAACTCCTCTAGTACAGCTTAGACTAGCAGAAGTGTTCCTTCTGGAACTGAAACTCATTCCCCAGACCAGCAAAGCCAACACAGGAAACTGATGTTTTCTCACTCTCTTTTTAAACTTTTTTCTTTGGCCAGTACATCTGTCTCTGCTCAGAACTTCAGGAGCCAGGAGGACGGAGGGGCTGCGAGGCTGAAGGGATCAGGATCTGTCTCCGTTTGAAGGAGCTTCCTTTGGTCAAGGAGTGTACTGAGAACCTCAGAGCTTCCTCCTCTCCGGCTCTGAAGCTGGAAGAGGTGCATGTCTTGTTCAGTGGTTGTAGAATAGAGGTGCACGTGACTCACTGGTCTCTGCAGTTGTAAAACACAGTGAGACTGAAGCACAGCTCAGCACAGACCCTGAGTCCAGGCTGATTATGTGAAAAAGCGACGTGAGCAAATTCAGGGTGAGGTAGGTGAGGTCTGGGGTTTAGAAATCTCAGTCCTACTATTAATTTCTCCAGAAAAAAATGAACTGATAATTCTGCTTTTAATTCATGAGTACTCAAGCTAAAAATATGTTGGCTCAGAAGGAAAAATGATAAGAGTTAAGGGAAGATGTAATAAAATCTCCATCCTCTTCTTTGAAAAAAAATGTGTTTTGCACAAAGCAAAGACAATTTACTGATTAGAAATGAAAGTTGTACTCCCATGGGACTGGGGTGGAATTACTGCATACCACTTGCCTTTGAAATCAAGGCCTCCAACCTTCTTAATGTCCAGGTGGGGAATTCCGGTGGCTTTACTCTAATCCAGGCAAATCTGAAATCCAACCCTGTTGGGAGGAAACAATGTGGGAAACAGATTCATCTTGATCTCCGCTTTGTGCCTTGGAAAACGATTAAGACCAACTGTTAAGCAGCTCCCGATAGAGTTCACAAACCTGCTGGCCTCTGTGTGACACAAATTTCTCAGTTCAGGCTTCATCCCTTAAAATAACAGATGGAACTGATCCGGTTAAGTACAAGCTAGGCTTCCCTTATTCCCCAGTTGTTAAAATATTATTTCTCTAGTTGCAAATGATTTTTAAACTGATTGCTTTGCTGCAAAAATATATATTTTTTTCACTTTCTGTTGTTCATTTAAAAACCTGACACAAATCAACATAGTGCTGCTGAGAGCACTTCTTTGAGCCTGATGCCATGATGCTCCTGTGCAGTACCATGGTGGTTGCACACGTGGTCCTATCAAACTCACCTGGGCAGAGTTTCTTCTCTACTCTTTTTCCTGTCCCAATCTCCACCAAGGTAACTGGTTTGATAATAGTTTTTGAGGAGTTCAGAGTGATTTAGAAAATCAAAGGGTAGGGAAGTGTTCATGGTCTGCAAATAAATGGGGGGGACAGAAAAGTTGTTCTTTGTAGAAGTTGATTTGGGCCAATCCGTGAGGAAAACTAAGGACTCACAAGTCCATCTACCAATATGGTAGATATCATTTCCTCAGCTGTTCCATAAGATCTCAGACCTGGTGAATGGTGGAAGGATGTCCCTCACTGCCTTGCAGGAGCTTCCTGAAATTGTTGAGGTCTTTATGTTCCTACAGCACTGGTTAAGGCAAGGGAGTAAGAAAGGAATGATTAAACATTCACACAGTTTTTGTTATTCTGATTTTTATTACTTATGTTAATTGTACATGTTTACAATCAACAGCCACAGGTAGCAAAACTTGTTGCTGGTTTGATTATCAGGTAATTTTGCAAGTGCTTACTAGGAGGCGTTTGAAGTTTGGCACCTACTATAGTATACAGGGCTGGATTGCAAAAGCTTCCAGAGGAAGTCAGAACACAGATACCTCCACTTCTCCTTTGCAAACAGCCCTTTTATTCTTTGCAGTGCATTTATCCTTAATGCAGGCCTGGCAAAGACATACCAGCAAATTTTGCTTAACAACATTCTTCAGCATCCTGTTAGATAAGAGACATGGGTAGCTTTCTCTTTCAAAAAATTTCCTGTTCTTGTTAGCCAGCATGTCCAATACGTAGTTTTCAAAAGTGAATTAAATACACAGTGTTGTCAACATATTCAGTACTACGTCAGGGAAAGGAACGAGTTCTGCATTTTTTTTTTCTGCAGCTCTATGCATCTTTGTCTGAAGCTCTATATGCTCAGTGGCCACTGGTCCTGCTTTGTTCTTTGTCTTCAGTGTGGGATGTGGGAATGATTCTGCCATTAGTGGGTTGTTTGCTTCCCAGAGCTGACATTCTCCACAAGCACGATGCCAGCAGTGCCCAGGCAAGGCAGAGGCTGAAGCCTGATTCCCCTTGCTCTTGTCTGCAGGGCTTCACAGAGCTGTGTTCCTAACCCTGTAAGCATCAGTGCTCTGCTCCTGTGTGTGCTTTGCTGGGTTTCCCTCTGAGTTCAGTGATATGTAGACGTGGACTCAAAGCTGAATTTGAGAGCAGGAGTTGGGCTGAATGAGTAAGTGCATGGAAAAAAGAAACGCAGTGAGGTTGTAACTGATTTTGCACGTCACCTTTGCAGTTTCCTAGAGTTGCTGGCAGTTAAGTGTGGGCGTTTCCTCCTCTTTACACGTGGGGAATGCAGTAAATAAATGGAGAGTGTGAAAGCAGGCTATGTTAGCAGCATGCCAGACGTCCAGAGAGTTGAGAGCTGGAAAGCGCTTGAGAGAAATTCGTGTCTGTAGATGACTGGGTTTTTATGTAGCAATATGCATATTAAATTTATGCTTGCAGCGACAGCAGTTGCATATGCAAAAGCAGGCATGCAGCTACATGTGTGCTTCTGGTTGGGGATTCCAGGCCTTAAGAAAGAAGCGATTATCATCATAGATGAGTTATACTGTAACGGCTCTTCATATTGTATAAGGAGCATCTGTGTGCCATATTATGCACGTGTGAAACTATTTTTATTATATTCATTTGATTTCCACGGGAGATTGCATAGTAATCACTTGCATTTAATGGCTGCGTAGAAACATGTCTTGCAAAGAGTTCACAGTGTGCCTACGTGGCTCTGGTGGGGCAGAATGTACCTAGCTGGTGGACACTGAAGTACGTACAGTAAGTATTGTTACAGGGAAAATCCATTTTGTTTTCCCTAGAAGAGGTGACTTGTGAGATTTTCATTTTAACTACAATTGTTCATGAGTCACCAATTGTTCTACTCTGTATATTTCTTAACAAATTTGTTTTGATAAGAGTTAGTCCTCTTGATGATGAGAGAATGATTGGAAGCGCGTGGCTGTGAAGAAGCTCTTACAGTTGCCAGTACAAGTTCTCTGCTTCTGTTTATTTATTTATTTGGCTGTTTTGAACTGTGATTTCCTCTTAGGCTTCTTTCTGCCTGTGATGGGACTCGTCACTTTTGACAGGATGTGATTTCCTCATTTTCCTATTTCTTCTGTGGCTTAGGAATTCATGGCTCAGCAGTTCAGTCTGCTCCTTAAGAAAAGAGATGCACAAGACCTTGCCTCAGAGCAAGCAAAGTAAGCTTTTCCCTTTCCCAAGCTCATCCTTCTGTGAAGACATTCAGGACCTCTCTGCACACCTACCTGTGCAACCTATTTTAGGGAGCCTGATTTAGCAGGGGGTTTGGGCTCAGTGATGTTTTGAAGTCTCTTCCAACCCTTGTGATGCTATGATCTTTTAACTTGGTTATTTATTGTTTGATAAAGTAGACATATATGTATACATACAGATGCTGAGATCTTTTATGTCTTCTGCTAATTTCTTGTCTGCACTAATTTCTCATGGCTAAGAGTCCCACAGTTTCTAGCTTTCAGATTGCTTCCGTCACAGCCCAGAATTTTTTTCAACTTCAATAAAAAACAAACTCAGGAGGAGGAGAGGGTGCACGGCTGATCAGTTCTTCATGGTTTTCATTCTTTGCAACACAATAGCAGGATAAAGAAATTACATGCGGAGAGAAGGATTCTAAATAATTATGTTGATTCAGTACACGCATGCCAAGCCTTGCCGCAAAGATACTGCTGCAGTGTTTTATGTGGCTTTTACGTAACACAGAGCCCTCTGAGCACTACATCAGACTTTTAAAGTATTTCAGGGGGTGATCCAATATGCTACTGGTCCTCTTACACTCAGGGCGCTCAATGGGAGGGGAAGAGGACAGGAGGATTCCAAGTTCTGCAAAGAAAATCCATATGCATTAACAGGGAGAGAATTTTTGGTACTGAGCTTCAAGTTATTTTTGGCACTGGTAAAGAAAATGTTCATCTATGAGTTTTGTTAACTAAGTATTTAAACCATAGGGGTAGTCTAGTGATGATGTGTATGCTTTAGTGGGGCTTTTCCAATTCCTCTTCAGGCTCTGGGTTTAATAAAAGTAATGTTCTCATCATTTATTTTACATTATGGTTATCATATTGCCTGTCTCTGTAGAGACACTATGAAAATTAATTAGCTACTGTTTATAAAGGAGAACATTCATATCCCCTTACTCTGGCTAATTACCTGTATTGATTTAGCAAGAGTGGTTCCAATATGGGAAGATGTTTGCTGGGTGAAGAGTTCCCAAGCCTGGCCTGAGGTGCCTTGGGGAAACAAGTACCTGGTACTTCAGTGTGTCACCTTCCCTCTCCAGGCTCTGCAGAATGCGTTTATTGCAGTTGATGATCGCGTTTTGCAGTGTTAGACCAAATAAATCATGACTTGAGGAGGAAATCCTCAACTTTCAGGGTCTGAATGCAGGGGAAAGCAGGATATGTGTTGCAAGCTAATGTATGTATGCATGCGTGTGTTTGGGTGCATAGATAATGTCTGTACTTGTCAGATCAGGAGAAATGTATTCCAATATGTATGTTTTTTCCTGATCTAACAGGTATAAACTTCATCTGATGGTAGAAGCACCAGTTTATAATTGTATTTAATAAGGTGATGGCCTGCAGCCAAACACCCAGAGATCCTAGCACCACTGGATGTGGGGATGAATCAGATCTTGGTTGGGGCTCTATGGGGCAGATGCATCCCTTTCAAGTGCTGTGTCCTGGGAAGGGACTGATGCTCTGTGGGATTACATATCCAGCAGCTTGGACTCAATGTACCGACCAGCCAGACTGGGACTTCAGGCTAAAACCAGACCAGAAGACCACAAGCTGAAAGGAAAAATCCAATGACTAAGCAACCACCAGGTAACACAGAAATCCCTGAGCTTAGCTTTAAACCCATTGTTCAGATAAGGGCGGCAGCAGAACTGCAGCAGCCCAGAGCTGTGCACGGGTTGCAAAACCCACTGCAGCTGCATGGAGAATTCCCTGTCCCATGCCTGAGGCACCAGCTCAGCCTTGCTGCTTGCACCAAAGGCAGTTCACCTCCATCATCCCATGGGTGTCGGGTATGGCTGTACTGAGCAAATCATGGGAGCAACGGGAGCAATTAATGGTGTAAAGAATGGGCTGGGAGGTCTCCAGCTCCTCCACCCGGCTTCAGAAGTCTCCTATCTCATCCCTTCCCTATCAGGAGCTTCTGAACTACAGGAAAGTTTATCCCAGGGCAGGTACAGAGTGGAGAACATGCACTTCTGCCTGCTATGACTCATAGGCAAAGCAGCAGCTTTGGTCTGGCGGAGGTGGAGCTGGGTATATGTTGCATCCCAAGCATAATAAAGGTCTGGAGGCTATAAGTGGGGAAAACCATTCACAGTCCTGACTTGGCAATGCTCGTTAAAATGAGCTCTTTGCCCCAAGCCACAGAGCCTCCCAAATCTCAGTTGGTTCCCAGAATTGAGACACCAGTGTTCCTACAAGAAATGAACACACACAGTTCGTTTTAATAAGGATCAAACTGGCAGCTGCGTCGGGTATTAGTTATTATAACAGACGTGGTAGAGGGAATCTTTAAGCTGTTAAAAGTGACTACAGAGATCTCCTGTCACCCTGCGGTTTTTTTTTCCTTTGGCTTGTTCTGAACAGTTGTGCAGCCAAAATGTACCATTTGGGTGAGTAACCACGTGGATGTTGTTTTGGTGGGACAGTGCTGCTCTTGAAGGTTTCCCAGCTTCTTAGATTGCATCAGGGGTTGGGCTCTGCTGCAGCTTTCCAGGATATCCCTGCATTTGTGGGTCCTTTTTCTTTACTGCTCAAGTCCTAATGTGCCCTGAGCATTGTGACCTGACAGCACAGTGCGTACTTCTTGTCTGACTCTTCATAAGTCATCACAGAATGGCTTAGGTTGGAAAAGACCTTGAAGATCATTGGGCACCAACCTCCTGCCATGGGCAGGATTGCCAGCCACTAGATCAGGCAGCCCAAAGTCCCATGAAGCTCTAGCGTTTTTGCCTCATTTATCAGTGATGTGGTAGCTTCTCAGCATACCAGGCTGAAGGGTTAGATGCTGTGATGGCTGAGTCGTGCTGCTCACTGCTGTAAAGGCTTCTCCCCACAGAAAGCATGTGTGCATACATGCGTTTTCATGGTTTATCCTTCTTTAAGTAGCCTGAAATCTCTGTGGATCCCTGACTTGTTGCAGGGAGTGTACGCGTGACTTGACTCTAATTTTCATTAGGACTTAATTCCTTTGCCTGTTGGAGCAAGAATGTATATTGTAGTAGAAAAACCTTAGATGAGATAGTATTTCTATGCAGCTGAGCATGAGAGCTTTCCAGAAACCACATAAGGCCAGTTTGGGTCATGCTGCTGGTGGTGTACGAATGGGCAACCTGAAGCTCAGAGAGGCTGAGGTCATGGCATCAGAGGAAGAACCTGAAAACTCTTGAGTATCAGTTCCTTCACTGGCATGGAAGAGAAGAATCTCTTGTTGTTGGTTGTCCCTAGTTGGCAGCTGAATACGGTTGCTCCTTCTGTGTTGCTGCAGCGAAATGTCTTCATCGGAGGTGGTCCCCTACATAGCCAGGATAAACCACTGAGGATTAAACCACAACAAAATATCCTCGTCACTAAGTCTGCAGATCTGGAGGGGAAAGAAATGAGGGGTAGAAACAATGGATGTTTTTTGCTGGTTGCCAAGATTTATAATGATGATTACGATGATGATGAGTAACTGAAGGAATGTAGCTCACATTGTAAACCACTGATCTCCTGACGCTCATCAGCAGAATTTCAGCTCTCAGATGTTTTTAGCACTGGAGTGTTGTCTCCCTTTACCCAAGTGCTTTATTTGATACAGCTGCAGCCCTGTGTGGCAGCTTCCAGCTGCAGAGCCTGTGAACCCCCTCCCAGACCCCCCTGGAGGAGGAGAGGCAGATGATGTCACTTGTATCTTGTTTGCCTCGTATTTACGGCAGGTACTGGAGCAGGTCAGGGCTCTGCACTCCCGGCTTGCAGCTTTGCACCAGCAGCACCATGCTTGCCAGGCAGAGGCAGGAAGGGAAAGGCATGAATAATGCAGTACAACGTATTTCTCAGTGTTGTCAAGTGGAGCCTCAGATCAAGTTTAGTGGGTAAAGAAGGGGCTTTGAATTCCCTCTGTACAGCACATTAAGATTCGCATACTTGATTTCGTAAAATAAATGAGTCCAAGAGGCTGAAATCCAGAAAGTCTGCGTACAAAATGCAACTCTTTTTCTTTCTTTCTTTCTTCCTTTCTTTTAAATTTTTTTTTTTCCTTTTCCTTTTGTTACCAGTGTGGGATTTGAAATAGGTTGGGGAATGGCCTGAAATAAAAGAGCTGGTCAAGAACACATTTCTTTCCTTCCTTTACCATATGTCTCTCCCACACTCTGAGACTGCTGCCCTGTGCAATGAAGGGTTCTTCCCATACTTCCCCAAATTCCATGTAACTGTTAGCGTTTCTTTGATGAGCACCTTCATTTATAACGGTCGTAGCAGGAGTAACAGCTCTGGACAGCCAGGCAGGATAGCATTTGAACGTCTCAGTGGCTCTGCTGACTTCCAGCAGCACCAGCCTGATGCAGTAGGACAGTGAGCTGAGTGCCATTTTGATGCTCTGTAAGAACCTTGAGGCTGCGTTTGATGGTGCTGGACAATGCTGAGCAATGTGGTGGCCCTTGTGGCACCCAGAAAACACTCCTGTCTCCATCTGCATGGAGGGGCAGAGCCTGGTGGACATGAGTGACCTCAGAGTAAGTCCTCCCTGTTTTCTCTCCTGGGTTTTGTGTAGTCCTTCCGCTATTGCTTGTGGTGTGACCTGCATGTCAGCACCTCACCAACTTCCTAATTGCCATGTGCAGAGTATGGAGTGGCTCACAGGGGGAGCCATCATATCTGATGACACGCAAGCATGTTCTTCCCAAGCTGCCCTGATGATCAGGAACCAAGTGATCTGCTTTGGCTATGGGGAAAAAAGTGTGATTTTTTTATTTTTTAAGCATTTGTCTAGGATTCAGGAGTTATGGTCTGTCACAAGCTAACCACGTTCTGAGCAAGTCATCACAACTGGGATTTTCTAATGCACATGGCAATGGTTCAACTCTTACTGGTGGGAAAAAAATGACAGTGAAAGTCCCAGATAACAGCACAGGGAAGGAAGAAGTGAAGTGCGAGTTGAATTAGCACTGAGTGCTTCACATACACTCGCACTTCATGTTTCTGTTTGCTGCTTTGTGCAACGGGAGTGATGTGTAGTGAGCCCCCAAACTTAGACTACCTACAGCTGCAGTGACATTGTAACACTATGGACTTGAAAAACTTCTTTCTGCAAGAAGTCAGTAAATTTTAGCATACAAGAAGTTTGAGTTCGTCATTGCCTGAACAGTCTGTGTGATTTGCACTGTGGATGCCAAAGTCCCCGTATATCATTTCCAGATGTTAAGCCTTGGTTTATGTGAGACAGGGGCTGCTCCTGGGCTCTGGGGCTGGGAGTTCACCCATAGCTGCATGCCAAGGGAGAGCTCCTCATTTAAGGTAGGATTCAGGTGGTGTTTTATTTGCTCATATCACTTTCGGCAGACATATAAAGCTAGGAAAGCTAGTTAGAAGTCAGACTGCCTGGTACAGTACAGTAGTGGTCTGTAGCCACTGGTTTGCAAATGTGCAAAGACACCCTGAACACACATGAAATTAAAACAGAATTGTGATTTGGTCTGCATTTGAAGGGCCTAACCCACCCCATTTTGAAGACATCCCGTGCTTTGTGGGAAAGCTCATCCTCCGTAAACTGGGGGTGGGGGTGTGTGTGTGGAGGGGGTCTGCAGGGAGTTTGGCAGGCAGATCACACTGCCAATTCAGCATTTCTGCACACTCAAAAAACATAAGTCTTCAGTCAAAAAAAAAAAAAAAAAAAAAAAAAAAAAAGCCCCTTGAGAGATGATCTTAATTCTTAGAGAGTTTTTTTTATTTAAATGTGAAGGGTCGAGGCTGCTTCTTTTTCTTTCTTCTTTTTTTTTTTTTTTTTTTTTTTTTTTTTGCCTCAAATGAATAAATATTTTCCAGAAAGCAAACACAGTTTCCCTCTGTGTACAGCACACAAGGGAGAGAGAGAGAAAAGAATACTTGACCCCGGGACAACGCGCTGCTCTTTTTTCCGTTGTCTGGTCGTGGTGCAGGAATGTGCAATCTGCAGTCTCAACTGGCAGATGCACAACTTTTGTTTGCAGAGCTGACTTCATTATTCCTGCTGTAGGGGTGGGCTGGCTGGAGATGTTTGGGATATAGGCGGTTCCTGCTCTTCCTGTTGAATCATCCATGTTTTTGGCCTGGTCCGAGCTAGCAGTAGCATCACTAAGCTCAGATCCAGCTTTAGGGAATGACAGAACAGCTGGCATGTTTTAACCGTAGCTTTTTTAGCACCAGCCCTCGTTATCTCAGCCTTATCGTGATTTTACTCCACCCCGATCCCTGGTTGTGTTTTGTCATCTGCTGTGACTGCAGCCTCTTTGGACCTGGGTCATCTCCTCACAAACAGTGGGGCAGAGATGGTTTTTCCTGGAGCTTTAGATAGCGCTATCGCATTACAAATAGTTATGAGCTAATGTTATATATCACCCTGGAGCTAAAAATCCCAGCTGCCCACCAGCACTTAGCCATATTTTACTTTTGAAGGCTGGTATAGTGCTGCACCCCCTCCTTGTATCACCCTAACGACTGTCTTCCCTTATTTACCTCCTAGAGCATCTGCCCTGGCCAGCTGATTCCCTTGAGGTTAAGGCAAAGGCTCTGGGGATGAAAATGATGTGTCACTATGTAATTAATTCTGTGTTTATGTATGCAAGATAGTCTGGGCAGCCCTAACATTTGCGTTTTCTTTGGAACTCTTGAATTGATCTTCTCATTTGTCTAGTACAAGAAAGCTTTTTTTTTTTCTCCTGATTTTCCAAAGTGAAATGTCTTTGTTTTCTTAATAGAAAACTCTAGTTCCACTGTATCCAAATATGATATTTCTATTTCGCTTGCAACCACCCGTGGGGTTTCTGAACCACAGACCTACAGCACTGTAAGAGACTCCATCATGTGCAAATTAAAGGGATTAAAACCAAAACTCTGCAGAAAGGGAAGGCAGCAACTTAGGACCGACTTTAGAAGTGAGGTTGATGCAGGGACGCTTTGCACCCTGTCCACAGGTGGGTTGCCTCTCACATCATTCGCTGCTGATCAAACTTCTGACCTTCCCATCCATCTCCTGTCCCCTTCCACAACTCAGAGGGAAACTTTCCCTTCCTAACACTATCAGTCTGCTTCTCTTCTCATCCCCTTTCTGTGTTATTTATCTTGCTAATTCTGTAAAACATTCATGAGAAACATAGTTTCCAAGAAGGATGCTAGGCAGAATGAAGTTGGTGCTGTATATATGAAATTGTGATCTGTAATCTGTATGTTCTCTACTGTGTAGCTCAAGATTATTAAATAAGGATGTTGCTGGATGTAGTTACTAATATCAAACAGACAATGCAGTTTTTTTTTTAACCATTTATTTCTGTTGATCCCTCATCTCACTTGGAAATGAGGAAACATGTTGGCAGTGAGTTGGAGATGCAGGAGATGAAGGAGAGGTGAAGAGGAAAGACTGAAGTGTCTGTGACCAGAAAACTCCCCAGAGGAAGTTTGGTGTTTTCAGATCTCATTAGGTTGCTTACCTTATCTTACTTTCCTAGTATTTGATTTTTGTTAATGCTTAGAAATCTTGCAATTCTGAATTAATGTTGGCTCATCTTGGATCTGAAGCAAGGATCAGCTCATTACTATGGCAGAGCTCAACTTCTTTGTTTCATGACACTCCTACAACTCACTGACCTGGGTGGTGGCTCTACCAAGGCCTCTGATCCTGCCTTCTAGTTAGTATAGATTTAAAAAAAAAAAAAAAGGCATTAAAATTTAAGTCATATGACTGTAATGAGAAGGTTATTTCCCCTTCCCTCATGAGTTAAGTTCTGTTGCAATTGCAGCTCACTTTGTCCTGTCCATCTTTTAGTCTCATTAGCTGCTGGGCCGCAGAGGAATTGAGGAGAGAGAGTTGGGGGTTTTATCTGCATGCTGTTCCAGCGTGGAGGATTCAATGAGACGATGACTTGTCATTTTTTATTAATGAGCTGGAGCCTGATTCATTATAGATGTGTGGAATGAGCTCTGGGTGGCTGCAGGGGGAGGGCTGGCATTGAAGATGCACCTTCCAACGTGAGTTTTCTTCTGCTTGGTCTTAGCAAATTGACTGAGCACATTGCCAGCATGCTACCAGACAGCTGAGGTAGCACGTAGCTCCTGTTTCCCACTGCCCAAGCCTCTGTGTTTCAGCTCCTGATGAGCAGCCTCAGAGGAGGAATGAATATTCAGTGATGTTCAGCAATTAGCCAATTAGCCATCGTGAAGAGGTTTCTGAGGGACTATCCCATAGGGCCTGGCTGGCTGACACACTGGTGGCTGAGGAAAAGGTTTCCATATTTCTTGAGCTCTTTTTGTGGGCCAGAGGAACACAAATAAATAGCCAAGCTTTAGGAGGTGTCAGTGACAGTAATCTAAGCCTTTTGGAAAGTCACAGATTGCAGCTAGAGGCAGAATGGGCATCACTGAACTCAGCTATCGTACCGTGTATATTATGTGTTTAAATTTGTAAGCTCTTTGCTCCTTACAGAGATAGGTAACCGTTTAGCATTAATCTCAGTGCAGACTGTCAGAGAAAGACATGCAATTGGAGTAGTCCTTCGTGTTCTTCTTAATCTAAAGGGAAGGTCATTCAGATTGAAGTTATCTGGCTGCTCTTTCTGTACAGAAGAGTATAAATTCTGTGTGTTTGGCAGTGGTCTCCCAGCAGGAATGTGTGGTGTGTACCTCTGTGCCATGCTGTTGCGCTGGCTGGTGCACAAGGTTCTTCTTAACATCAAACCACCAACTGGGAGTGATTAAGGAGGCATTCCGGAGAGACCTAGGGAATTATTAATTTAATATCTATTATTGAATAAGGGGAAACTTTCCTACTTTGTATTTATGCTTTCCCTGAAGTCCTTCTGGCCAAAGTTATGTTCTGGTGATGTGCAGAGGACAGGACATGCTGTTTTCCACTGTTGTTGTTTATAATCTTGCAGTGTGGCTCAAATGTCTGCAAGGTAGCTGTACAAATGTATACAGACAGAAATAAAGATGTGCTGCGCCTACCTTTGCTGAAAACTTTCTTTTCCAACATTTTCTAGGTCCTCAAGTCTTTTCACATGGTTGGGTACCGTACAGAAACTTAAATAAGAACTCTGAGTGCTGCTTGGTATTCTCTGCTTGCAGGGAAACAAAAGATCAAACTGTCCTTGCAGGAAAAGTGCATGCTTGAAAGGGTTAATGCAACAAACAGACCTAAAGGAATCTTTTCCCCTTGTAAAATATGCAGCCAGCGTGACAGCAGTATTCCCAGAGTCAAGTTATCTTTTACATTAGTGAATGTTGTTCCTAAAGCTTTAGCTGGAGTAATAAATGATTCATGGTAACCACACCTTTGTGCACAGCCGTCCACTTGATGTTCAGTCCGTATGCTACATCAAGAAGCCTTGTGCAGGAGTGCTATGGCTCCAGTTCAGCAGCTTTCCCCCAGTAACTGACAGGGTGAAAGGCATTCGAGTAACAAATGGTAAGTCGAAGAGAAGGGTTTCTCTTCTGCCTCTTAAAGTGTAAATTAGCGGTGTGTGTTTGTGCTTTCTGTGCAGCCCAAGTTTGATGCACGCTCCTGGGAGTCTGGATGGGGAGAGGAGGCTAAATAAGAGACGACTGAGTTTATTCTCTTTGGGAAAGAAGAAAATAGCAAGAGAAGTTTAAAGTTGTGCGTGTCAGTCCTTCAAGTTCTTCCCCACCATGCAACTAATGAGACCTCACAAAATGTGTACGCTGTCAGGAAGCGAGGCAGACCCCCTAACAGATGGGCTCCAAATCAGATGGCATTCAAGGTAGGGCTGCAGGGCAGGTCTGCCCCAACCCCAGCTGTCTGCTAATGCTGCTAAGTGCCCACCTGGGGGCTGAGGTTAGCCCACACCTTTCCCAAACCCAGTGTGACAGTGGACCCAGATCTATTCTTCTGGAAGAAGGTGACTGGCCCAGGTGGGAGTTCTGCTCCAGATTTGGGAAGGCCAAGGTTCAGTCCCTGCTGCTTCTGTCGTGGTGGGACCTGTGGCTCTGCTGGTAGTTCTACACTAGAGACGACTGAGAGGATAACTGCTAGAGATCACGATCCTGTAATTGCTGAAGATAGATTTGTCTGAGCACTCAAATTCATGGATGATTAAAAAATCTAGAAGGGAATCTTCAGACTGGGGCAACCAAGGTAGATACAAGGTTTGACCCAATTAGAGAGTAACATTTCATTTGTAGCAGGGTATTAGACCAGGACACTGAATGATGATTAAAACCTTCAGTGTATTTTGAGATCCAGTGAGGAGTGGGAAGGGGAGACTTGGACTAGCCTGAGAAGTTTCTTGGCAATTTGGAGAGGAATCCAGAACAAACCAGGACAGCATACAACCACTTTAAGACAAACACTATCAAAAGGAATTTGACTCAATTCATTCGCTTCTCTACAGAGAGTCAAGCAGGGCACACTTTTTGGTTTTGATCTAGAGTCAACTTCCAAATAGCCCCCAAAATCACTCCTGTTATGAATATTCCCCATGCAGGTGTGAAGCATTATGCCAAGTGTTCAACTGACTTTCCCAAAGTCTGGTTTCAGAGGGTCACAACTCCACAGAGCAGCAGGCATAATGTATTGGTGCCCTGCCTTTTACGTATCTCTCTCCAGCGGTTCATGAATAGTAAGCATAGTGGGTTTTACAAGGACAGATATGGAATAGTCTCCATTGCATTTGAGTAGAAAGTGCAGTGTACAGTTAACATAGCACAGTCTTGGGTGTTTGCTGGTTTAAAAGAAAAAATGATTTCCAACAATTGAGGCTTTTTTCTTACCAGACCAATCACAAACTTTTGAAGCATGAAATGAATTTCAGTGGTCCTTGCCAATAAACTTCTTTCTCTGATATTGGTTTTTATGAAATGGCTATAATCTTTGCAGGTAATGAATGAAAGCTACACTACGAAGACCCACCTAACATTCTTCTTCTTGATTTATGGTGTATTGGTTAAAATAGTAAACTGATAATGATCACAAAATAGCGATAAATCACTATGGGCTGATGTATCTGAAACAATAGAAAATGTTCTGGAGGAAGAAACTTGGAGCTAGTCAGGAACAGCTGGGAGTTCTGCAGGTATGAAAGATACCAGGGAGTCCTCAAAAATACAAATTAAGAGACTCTTTTTCTTTGTTTCTGTCAGGGTTGGGCTGTTCCTCGCTTCTGAGTGAAATAAACTTTAGACAGTTATGACAAATTAAGGTTCCTGTGCCCCCAGTGTATGAAATCTAATTGGAAAGTGTTAGTGGAAATCCATTGAAGCCAAAATCAGGTCTGGATGTGATCATTTCATTTTGCACAGTTCTTCAGAAAACTGGTATTTAGATCTCATTCCAGCCCCCAGAAATCACCCTTGTGGATAAATTTATGCATGTGCACAGTCTGCTAAAGGTGAAACAAATTCGTATTGTTATCTTGTGTTGCCTCAGTTCCTAGGTAACACAACTTCTTTCTGTCCATCAGATGTATTTTCAAACCGTCTGTATTTTTAGTTTTTAGTAGTCAGGTAATGGTAATACATTCTGACTCAGATATGCTGTAGACTCTGAGATGCCAGTAGATAACAGAAAAAAGATGGAGCAAAAGGCACTCCAACCTAAAAGTAGTTTGAAGAGACCATGACGTCTCCTAAAGTCTCCTGAGAACCGAAAAGTTCTCTGATCTTTAGTGGAGTTGACCTATCCCAAAATGATCTTCTTAGAAAGGTTTTGGGTTAAATTCTCCCTCTTCTCTTGTCTTATAATGGTAACTTTCTTTGGACTTGGTGCTAATCATACCAATGAGCCAGTTTCTGATTGGTACTAGCTTGCAAAAGGCCTCTTTTGTTCTTGTTAGAGTATCTAACCTCTAAATCTATTTAATACCCTTTCCCTGGTTGTCCATCATTATGACACATGATTTTCCAAAGGATTTACTATTAGTTAGCAGCACAGGGCTTTCTCCCTGGGGTAGCAGCTACTTGCAGTGAAGAAAATGCATGTTCAATGTAGCAATTTGTCTTTTTTTATATATTTATTATAAGAGTAAATGAGTTATTGTGGGGGACTTCAATATTATTGCAAATTAGGTGCTACAAGCCAAGCCGTGCACATTTGTTATGTTTCTAGGCATACACAGCATGCATAGCAGTTCAAAAATCAGCAGTCATATTATATCTAGGCCTCTTCTTGGGCAGCTGCTACTTTGCAGGTATTTTTGTAGCGTGGCTGTTCCATAACTCTGCTTACTTCAAATGAAGGAAGGGGGAAATCTGTCAGAAAAGTGATTGCTATAAAAAAGGTTTTGATGAGCATAAGGGCATGAATTATAAAATCTCTCAAGATTTAGTTTCCAAAGTAGGCATGGGCTAATGAATATACAGAGAGCATTGCTTGTCATATATTCCTTCTATAATAGTAATTTATGAGCTGTTGTGTATTTTTTCACTTGCACCTTTCTGGATATACTTGCAGGCTGAAAACTTATCGAAATTATAAATTGCTCTTTTATTCAGAAAAGTGTGCAGAATCAGGCAAAGCACACAGAACTGAAACCTGCATGACCTCCACTTCAACAAGGGACTTAAATTAACTGCTGAAATTTCAGTCAGCAGAATTAGTCAAATGTTTTGGTTTAAGGGAGCGCTTAAGCAGCTCATTGGAGCCAGAGTCTCTCAGTGCTGGGATTTCTGTCCCAGGTCAGTCTTCTGAGTTTCTGGTTCTGATCAAACCTGACTCTTGGCAGAACAAGTTCTTATCATGTAATTTCATCTCACAAGGATGCAGGAATGGACAGCAGGGCGGGAGTACCCTTCTCAGGTCTGCTGCTTCCCCAGTTGAGTCCTTTTCTGTAGTTTAGCCATCAACCTAATCCTGGGTTTAGAGACTAATCTGGATTAAAGCTCTTTTTCTTTTGATGTTCCTGCTGGACAGGTGGTGTCTGGTGGGAGGGAGAGAGCATCCTGAGTACAAAACATTAAGGAAAAAATTTCTGAACATTCTCCTTGTCTGTGTCAGCTTTTAGAAGAGAAGAACAGATAAGAAAGTGGAGCCCTTCTGCATCTCTGCTCTCCTACTTTTTCTTTCTTTCTTCCAAGAAAAGAGAGCCCATGTGTCATGTTTCATGTAATACTGCTTATATTCATCATAGGTGACCTGGATCATTTGTACTTGTTTTTTTATAGTCTCTCGACATACATTGTTTTCTCTGGCTTGAAATATAACACATTAATGAGGAATGTATCTGTTCAGATGCATGCAGTCAGCTCATGAAAGATGCTCTGGTAGCACTTCGGCTAGTTTGTCAACAGCTAACATTTTGGCAGACACAGAGAAAAAAACATCCCCAATTCATATGAAAGACCAAGAAAAGCTGATGTTAATCTATAGGGAGCCATGTTTACGTATTCTGGAGCTCACAATGCATAGTAATCTCTCCAGACCAAACTCCAGTGAAGCAGCTATCGCTTCCCAATTAATGTATATCTGCTTCTGATAGTGTTACCTTTATGTTTCTCTTTCCTCTTTGCTGGTAATGGATTGGAGCCATTGTGGCCAGCAGCCTGACATTTCACCTGAGTTTTCCTGTTGCGTGTGAGTAGCTGGTGCTCAGCAGTGCCCATTTGGGTGCTTTGCTGCAGGAAGCCCCTAGTTGCTGGTTGCTCTCTTGTCCTGATATTCCTCATCTGCTGTGGTGATGCATTACTATGAAAAGGGGTTATTTTCAACTATTTCCCTATATAAGATCTGGAATTGCTAATTTTTAGAACAGCGTGACCAAGAACTGCTGGAGGTCCTAAGTTTCACTGCTTGTTTGGCCACCAGTTACAGTTTTGTGCTTGCGTGCTGTGGGAGTGCCCTGAAAAGTTCCTAGAATGTAAGTTTATAGCTACTGACTTATGGCTGCTTCAATAAGCATTGTACTAGGATCTTTTTGCTATATTATATTGGATGTAGAGGAGTACTGGGAACAATTTGGTTGTGTTCCCAGTTAGGCAAGCTAGAAAGACCTTTTGGATGGACAAATTTGGGGAAGAAAAAAAACATTTCTATTTCTTCATCAGAAATAAGAGAAGAGAAAGTATGCACTTACTGAGAATTTGTGAGACTTAAGCAGTTGTGGAGTACAGTCATATCGCTGCATGAGTGCAACTTCTTAATATACAGTCATCTAGAAAGCTGTCTCAGTGTTGCAAAAATAACTTTATTTGCATGTTAGTAAATGTTCTGTATCAGTGGATTATGGGTACTGATCTGGAGTGGCATACTAAGGACAAAGAACATGAAAAACTGCGTCTTGAAATCCATCTAAACTTGAATAGTTTCAGTCTCAAGGGGCAAAAATGTGTTACACGTACTCTTGTTGAGTAGTAATGAGTAGTTACTACAGCTAAAAATCAGCATGCCTCCAAGACAGCTCAGCAGCTTCTTGTGAGTGAGATGAGCAGTGGTGTCGTACCTGCAACAGAAATACTTATCCCCCAACATCCCTGTGAGCTGCTGTTTCCAGAGTCCGGGGATGCCTCTTGATCCTTATTGTATTCTCATTTTGGAGATGAGATTGTTTTCCAATTGCTGTGCTTTTTAAATGACCAGTTATAACTTCTCATCCAGAGAATGAGCTAGTTGTTTGGTTTAACTGAATTGGTTGTGTATATGTAGGTGCTTTCTGCTTCACAGGATTTTGTGTGTATGTGTTTTTAGGAGAATCTCTGCTGTTAGGGATGCTTTTCTCTTGTATACAAGCTCTTTATTAGAGCTCACATGATATGCTCTGTAAGAGCTGAGAAACAGAAGTTCTCTCAGCTGTAGGAAGTCTTTATTGCCTTTAATCGTTCAGTATTACAAAGAAGTAGTTTTGTCATCTTCTTTCCATGCATCACTCCAATTTAAATGCATCTTTTATGTTAGCAGATTTGACCAAGCCAGTATGTTATTTCAGCTACTTTTCATTAACAACTTGGGGTATTTTAGCTGTGCAGTAGCTTTTCCTTTGTGTTTCTATGCTACTTTGCTATTGAATGAAATTTAATACATTGCTTATAATTAGCACTGAGGAATGCTACCCTATCATCAGTTCACTGCTACGAGACTCGCTCGAAGATTTCAACAAAGAAAATATTCTTTGCTCTTGAAATGCTTTGCAGTTCCGCCTAGGCTGCTCAAAATAAACATTGTTTTTGAACCAAAGTTCCCCCTCAGCTCCCCTCCCAGCAACCTTCCAAAACAAACAAAATATTTTCAGTGGCCATCAGATAGAAATTTGACCCTAATTACGTACTTTGTCTATTCATGGTGTGTAGTAGGGGTCTAGAGAATGATAGTTTGCAACTGAATGCATTTTAACATAGCATCAGGTGTGGGCAGAAATTACACAGCATGCAGCATGTCTGTTGAATAGTATAATGGGAATTATGTGCTCTTGTAAGCTACAATTTGCATATGTGAAATGAGGTGGGATTTTTTTTTCCATGGTGATTAGCAGTTCTATGACAAGCCCAGAAGCCCTTACTCAGCTGTAACTCCTGATGCTCAGTCATTGTTCATATATTCATCATATAAATGCACTGACAGACTATTTTAGTAAATATAGTAATAAACAGCAGTAAATGTATTAACTTAGCTATGGTTTTCCTTATACCTGTGCACACCCGACTGGGGTCGCTTGATGGCTCTGAAGGTTGAGATCTGTTGGTAGCACCTGGAAGGTGCTCCAGGTCAGTGCTGGTGAAGAAGAGTAGTTTTGGAGAGGTGACTCATTCAGCAGAAGGACTTTGTACTCTTTGACTCTTCTCTGTTTGTCGTGGCCATGTTGCGCTGGCTTGGTTCTCATACCACAACTTCTTTTCCTAAGCTCAGTGTTACACATTAAGTTGTCATTCTTCCCCAGGTCAATGCCTCTTCTGAAATCAAAATTAGGAATAATAATAGTAGCGTTGTTTTATTTCCCTTCAGTGGTTCCTTTCTGTTTCCTTGTTTTGAATTCAGTTTACTACTTTGGTTTCTTGAAAGTGTAGGAAAATTTTGTGGTACTTCTGCACAGACACTGGTTCTAGGCAGCAACTTAAAATAAAGGAGAGAGAGAGAGAGAAGGAGGAGATGGTTTCTTAGTTACAGGGCTGCTAGTTTGTTTGTATTGAAAAACAGACTAACTCTAAAAGAATGTGCTGTAATTTGGATCACAGATCTAATTTGCCTGAGTCTTAAGTGCAGCCATGCGTTAGAATGTTTGCAAAAATTAAAACTTTGAGATGTGGGAAGAGATTGACTTTCACTCGTCATTTGTGCAAACATTTTCATCTCCCTCGCAGAAGACTTGTGAAGTCTCTTGAAGCCCAGATGTTTAGAAGTTCAGACTGAGTTTTCCTAGGGTCCCAAGGTAAGCAGGGACAAACTTCCAAACGCAAATCACATCCGCAGCCTCTGTTCCTGTTTTGATTAAAACCTATGCTTCCCAATTCTGCCACATGAGCTACAAGAAATGTGCTATGGTGGGTCCTGCGGCCTCACCTTAAGCACTGTGTGCAGTTTTGGGCACCACAGTATAAGAAGGATATAAAACTATGAGAGAGCATTCAAAGGAGAGCTACGAAAATGATGCATGGTCTAGAGGGCAAGTTGTATGAGGAGCAGCTGAAGTCTCTGGGTTTGCTCAGCCCAGAGCAGAGGAGCTGAGTGGAAGCCTCATGGTGCCTGCAGGTCTCACGGGGAGCGGAGAGGCAGTGCTGTGCTCTGCTGTCTGCGGGCATGGAGCTGTGTCAGGGGAGGGGCAGTCGGGGGTTAGGGAAAGAGTCTGCACCAGAAGGCAGTGGGCAAGGAACAGGCTGCTCAGGGCTGTTGGCATGGCCCGGAGCGGCAGAGTACAAGGAGTGTCTGGAAAGTGCTCTCAGACATAGGATTTGGTTTTTGGGTAGTCCCGTGTGCAGCCCGTAGTTGGACTTGATGATCCTTGTGGGCCCTTTACAACTTTGGATATTCTATGAACCTGTGATTTTTTTAGCCAAAAAATGAAATGTAAATGAAGCATCAGTTTGTTGAATACTTCCCGGTCTGAAATGACCGTGCCTGGATGAGAATGCTGGTGATGACAGTGGCATCTCAGCGATAGAGGCTTTTATGTGAGAGAGGTTAAAAAAAAAAAAAAAAAAAGAACCAAACTAAACAGAAAAGCTGCTATTTTAATGCATTTGTATTATTGTAGGTTGCCTGGCTTGAGGCAGATATGCTGAACATTTCAATAGCATGAGAATTTTGTGCAAGCTATCTGGAAACAGCACAGATAGAATCTCAAGTTGGACTTTCAAGATGTCTTAAAATGCTCTTGATAGACTTTCCTGAGTGTGGTGAGGCTTACATCCTCTTCAACCTGCTCTATATAGGGTACAGGTTTGGAGTGTGGCTTCCCTCTGAGGCACTCTCCCAGACATTTGGATGCTGTGCTCCTCATACTAGTGAATGGCATGCCATAAACAGGCTATTTTATGTTTTGCACACACCCATTCATCAATGGCTTCCTGCTTGGGAACTGTGGTATTCAGACACATTAGTGGAAGCAAAGACATGTAAACACATTTACACCCATTAAGTCAAGGCCAAGAAAATGTTGGCCCATTCCCACTAGAACTCGCTCCTTGCTCACTAACACAAGGTCCAGCTCGTGCTGGACTGGTTTCTGTGTCCCAAGGAAACTGGGTGACATTCTGGTTGACTGAAGTTTGAGCCAAGAGCAAAGCTGTGGTTGTTCTCTTCTTGCTTTTGCTCTGTTGAGTGTTTGAGGGATGATGCTCGTGTTGGTCATATTTTATTTCTGGCAGAGTGTTTCCCAAAGTCGCCAACAGGTTGCCAGTTTTACTGTTTGTGATGTAAATGATGTTGAAACCCACCCTCAGGATCTGTTTTGGCAAAGTCCTGCTATTTCATAATGAGCTCTGATGCTTTTGGCCCAGCTGCTTAGGAATCAGCTCAAATTGTTCTGTGATGCCAAATTTCTTTATTTTCTTTCTTTTTTTTTTTTTTTTTTCTTCTTCTTTTTCTTGGCTTGGGCAGTACCCCTGCAGCAACATTATGATGTCTTGTTCCAGTGATGCTTACAGTGAGTGTGCATGACTGAGTGGTCAGGATGACCCATCACCAACTACAGTTAAACAAAAGCTTTGATGAGATCTGTTGCTTTTTTTATCTGACAAGACATGGTGACAGCTCTCTGGCTGCATTGTGTCCATCTTGCACTTTGTATCAGAGTTGATATTTTTGTACCATCACATCTGTGGATGCCAACAGGTGCCACTTCACAGGCGACTGACTACTGTAGCATAAGTGCTCGCCACTAAAGATTCCCCAAGTGCTTAAGAATTAGCTCCAAATGGCTGAGAAGATGGGGGAATTAAAGTAGATTCGGATGTACCTGCTGATTTGCTTATTCATTTTTCTACTAATGGATTTTTAATCTGTTTGGGTGTTTTTTGCCTTAGACTCCTACACATGTTTTGGAATGAATCTTTGAAGGCAGTGATTCAAACATGGGTTTGGTCAGACTCCACAGAAAAAGTGATTTTCCCTCTCCAATGAGGGATACCACTGCCAGCGCATATCAGCCAGCACACATTCTGTTCTTCATATATTGATATTGCTCATGAGCCCATAACAAATCTCAGCTTGTGTGTGGCAATTTTTTTTCTTTCTAAACTAAAAAATCCAGTAGCAACAGTTCAAGTCAGGTGAAACCTAAGGACTCAGATACTTTGGTAATGATCCCATTATAACAGGTAGGAAAGCATCCATTGTACAGAAGAGATTTTGCGAATCCAAGTGGAAAGCTCATTAGAATATATTCATTAATTCTTGAGTTAAATTAACAAGGTTAAATATAATTTAGTGAGTTTTTCAACATAGGTCTGCTCGATCCATTAAGAGGATTTTAAAACAAACACTCTGTAATAACCACATTTATTAAGAGCAACAGTGAAAGTGCTTTTGCAGAAGGTCAGGCTCTGTGATATTTTGGGCTACCCCACACTCTTGGGAGCACTTTCAGTGTTTAACACACAACATATAAATAAGCACTACAGAGCCCTTTTTCTTTCTTTCCTCCTCTTTTGTTCTTCCCCCACATGTGATGGCTTTGAGAAAGAGACCAACATTTTAGGCAGCAGGAATACCTTGTGCAGATGGGAAGAAAACTCACTCTGACTCGAGCTGACTCCCACTAATTACATGGCTGGAGGTGGATCTTTAAGGAAGCTGCCCCATGGCTTTGTCCTGAGTGATCCCCACCAAATTAGGCCCAGTCAGGCTGAATGTGGAGAGAGTAGTGATTACCAAGATTATTTTCTTTTCAAACATGCTCCTTAGCTCTTCTTTGCTGGGTGTTGGTTTTCAAAAAGGCCATATAATAAATGTGGACTATCTATATATAGCCCAACTTTTGTTCGTTTGCACAGTTCAGAAAGCCTACTGTTTGAGGTTAGCCTTGAGTAAACTTGTACCATTTACTTTGGAGCATTTCAAAGGGAACAAAAACACAAATCATGATGAGGCTAATAAGAAGTTTGGGTGTTTAGTTTAAATGTGTACACAGCAATCATTGTAGAGGAAGTCCTTCTCTTTGGGAGTACATTATTATTAAGCAGCATTGCTGTTTGCCTGGTTTTGTCTGGTCCACAATTTGCATTCACTTGATGGATTGCCAGGGTCGGAGGTGCACTACTTGGGAAACACTGAAGTGCCGTCTCAGCAAACTCTTAAGAGGAGGGGAACACTAATACAAGCATTTGCCCAAACTCCTTGAGTCTTCTTAGGCTTCCTTACGCTGTGCTAGATCAATATGACAGTTTGCTAAGAAGCTTTGGACAAGCATTCACAAACTCTCTCTATTGGCTTTCTTGGCATGTTATTCAGGAGGTAGTTGCTAGTGAAACATGTCTTCTACCAGCACAGAAGATTTATACATGCATTTTCTTCTCCTGCTAAGTGATTTATTTACTAGCAATAATGCCTTGCAGAGCTGCTTGGTCCAGTTTGCAGAACTCATTATGTCGACCCTCAACAATCTATAGATGAATGGGATCGCTTGCTCTTGCTCTTTTTTTTCCTTCCTCCCTCTCTATCTCCTTTTTTTA
This sequence comes from Lagopus leucura, assembly GCF_019238085.1. Taxonomy (NCBI): domain Eukaryota; kingdom Metazoa; phylum Chordata; class Aves; order Galliformes; family Phasianidae; genus Lagopus; species Lagopus leucura. The sequence goes on along the minus strand of NW_024962273.1, from coordinate 10,946,525 downwards.
AATGTGGTCACATGGCTCCAATCCTCCTGTTTGTTCAGTGGAGTGAGATGATCCCAAGCTGATGAACGTTTTCCATGTTATACACAGAGGTAAGTCCTCTCGTGTCACCCATCTCAGAATGATGACGGGACTTGCTTACTTTAATTGTAATCATTTGCTTCATGATTGCTGACTTTGAGTTGTTTGCAGATTGGTGGGCTTGTACGGGAGACAATTTACATAGCTTATTTCCCACGAGTTACACATTCTGCAACATAGAACTAAAAATGCAATAGTGGGAAAGTTTATAATAGTAGGAAGTTTTTGCTGTTTTTTGGGGGAGGAACTGGGGACCCTAGCTTGGGTCTTCCCAATTCTCCAAGCCTTTTTTTAGGGAGCTCCCTGTCACATTTGGCATTGTCCCCTTCCGCAAATGCCTGCACAGATATATGACTCCTTGGATGAATGATTTAAAAATGTTCCAGGGAATCTTATACCCTTTCACGTTTTATTGGCCAAGTTCTAAGCACACCTTGAATAAATTCATAGTTGGTGGTTGTGGCGTATGTACCTTGGCTATCGTGGGTGGATAAAAAAATGTTTCATACCCCCGAGGAGCAGCAAAGGAGCGAGCGAGCACTGTGCAGCAAGAGGAATGAAAAAGTTGGATTAAATCATGTCTGTCTGCCTGTGGTTGAGCTAGCAACGAGGCATTTTCAACCAGAGGTCAGGGTTGTGGTCACATTTCTGCTTCGCTTTTTGCTCGCCATAATTTTCCCTCATACCAGGTTCTCTGTGAAACTCCAGAAGGACCGAGACACTCTCTGTGTCTGACCTTTTGGGGCAGGATTTTTCAGACAGCCCTGTTTCAATTGAACTCGCTGCCAGAGCATGCAGGAAGGAAGCGACATGTGTTAGTCATACACCCCGGTGTGTGTTTAGCATCCAGCTTGTGTATAGTCCAGGAATAATCCGGCAGAACTCCGCAGTGCTGGACTCACACTCAGATGTTTTGATGTTTGGGCTAGGAGGGGATTTCTCCGTACATGAAACAGGCTTTCAGTGCTTGCTGAGGATCAATGCATCTCCCCAGGGAACTCAGGCAATGAAAATATTTTTGCAATAGATGCTCAACCTGTGCAAAGGGGTCGGGGCAGAGCAAGCATGTTTCCAAGCCAGGCTTTTTCCCACACAAGCAGACCCATGGATGCACATAGGCAGCATTGCCCAGCCCTGGGGCTGAGTCCATATGGGGCCGTAGGGCTGGAACAAGCTGATGCTGCGAGCCCGCCCTTGGAGACAGTGCTGAGGGCAGCAGCGCCGGGCTTGACATCTTGAAACAACATTAATTAAAAGTAACTTTTTAATCCTTGAGGGAAGAGAAACCAGAAGTGACAGTCTCCTGGCTACAGCCACTTGGTTTCAATCCCAGTTTTGACTTTTTGCCTGGGATCGACAAGCCGCAGAGAACAAAAACACATTTAAAAAAGTTTCTTTCAAAGCAGATGAATGTTAATCATGGGGGTGGGGTTTTTTGTCGGTGGTTTGGTGGTTGTTTTTTTTTTTTCTTTTTTTTTTTCTCTGATTGCTGCTGGTCTGAAGGAACTGTAATAACAGACAGCTTTGTTTTAAGCGAGTATAAGTCTGCTTTAAAAGGGCATCTTTCTGTGCAGCTGGCCCAATACAGAGGATGGTATTTCTGCTCTTACAGCCCAGCTGTACCTTGTGCCTGGTGCTTTAGGGAGGTTGGGCTGCTGTGCACACCTACCTGTCCTGTGCATTGTGTGAGTGCGGCTCTGGGATGCACTCTGCGAAGGTCCTGGATGTGGTGCGTGATGGCAGGAGAGACTGGGATAAGTGAGATGAGCCATTTGGATCCATGCATTGGATATCCTTGGGAATTAGCTTTTTGAAACTGGACTGGAAGGCAACTGAGCTACCCAGAGAAGTTGAGGATGGCTCATCCACCTTGAGGTGCTCAAGGCCAGGTTAGATGGGACTCTGGGCAGCCTGATCTGGTGGAGGGCAACCAGCCCACGGGAGGGGGTTGGAGCTCGATGATCTTTAAGGTCCCTTCCAGCCTAAGCCATTCTCTCATTCTGTAAAAATGATGCAAGGGTGATGGGGAGTGCCATTTCTGATCTTGTTGCAAAATTCCACTGTCTTCTCTCTGGCACCATGTACTCATAATCACATCCTTTCCCTCGCAAAGCCTTGGCCTGTTGGCAGTTGGGAACACTTTAGCAGACCTCCTCTTCTCTGCTACCTGTCAGAACAGCAAACCCGGGCTTTCCAAACAGCCCGCTGATCCAAAAATCTGTGTGTGCCGCTCCGCAATTAACATTCCTTTTGAGCGCCTTGTGTTAAGCATCTCTATGTGTCTTGAAGGAAGCCTCTGAGACATTGTCTTTTATGGAGGAGTTATAAGAGATTTCTTATGGCTGAGTTCACCTATAGAAAATACAGAATTGTAAGTCTATGTAGTTCAAGACAGAAACTGAATTAGCCAGACCCAGACAAGAATAAGTTAACAGTACTCACTAAGGAGCCTTGAGTGGAATTAGAAGAGAAAAAACACAGCCTGCTGATAAAAACAAAAGCCTAAAAACTGGACGAAACCCTTCCCCCATCCCCATCAGAGCGGGGATGGTGAGGATGCCTGATCTACTTGATGCCAGTGGTGCATCTCCTCCTTCCCTTCTTTATTTGACCCCCTTTTAGAGGAATGTTTAGCAAAGTTGTTTATTTTGCATAAACCCAAGTAATAATGCGGCCTCGGGTGACAGGTCCTGAATGAAGATGACAGCAGTTTGATTTAACGATTAGCCACCTGACCTGATAGCACCTCTGGAATCTTAACTGCGGAATAAATTCCCATTCTTCCCGCATGGGCTGCATGTTAATTGCGGGAAGAAAAGCAAAGGGTGGCTGCAATAGGGCCATTGTTCATGGGGGTGAAGGATTGAAAAGAAACTGCCCGTCCCTGCCTGCTTTGTGCTGGCTTCACGCTGAGTCTTGGACACTCAAATTTCTTTTACTGCTTCTGTATAACCCCCAGTGAAATACAGCTTTCCAATGGGGCACATTTGGCTGGGTTCATTCATTGAGGGGCTTGCCTTCGCCCTGAATTATCACCGCGTAGCTTCTAATATTTGTTTCCACTGGAAGTCGGCACTTGCAGCAAAGGACTGTATTTGCAGAGTGAGCTGAGCAAGTTGCCGAGGGAGCTCTGCTTCTTCCAAATGCTCCCTAAAGCGGCTTAGCAGAGTGGTAGGGCTTTGTTTTGAGGGAAAGCAATTTGGGGAAAATCTTGCTGTGCTTTGTGTTTCCTCCCTCCACTCCTCCCCACCTCCCAGAGTCTTTCAAAGTGCCTGCATTATCGGTGCAAGCATCGCCTTCGCGGGCTAATATTCACTTACAGTTCAGCCTTCCAGCTTAGGAGCGCAGGGAGCGATGTGGCAAAGGGGAATTAAAAAATGATTGCAAAGTCAATGGTTTAAAGAGTAATTACAGAGTCATTAAAGGTTATTACGGGGAAATGTTCAGCCGAGCAGCGATTAGCATTCCTCGTGCCTCAAGTTCACGGTGGTTGGAGGGCACGAATGGGATGAGTGTAGAGGTCTCTGCCCTTGGGGCTGGCAGTGGCCCCAGCATGGTCCCATAGGGATGGTGGGATGGGGACCACATCCAGTGGCATGTGGTGGGGAGTATTGGTGCTGCCAGTGGTTCAGAGAGCCTTCAGTGCAGCCCTGCCCTCTCCTTGTATGAAAGCCATTGGGTGCAGCCAGGATTTAGCTCTCTCAACACAGGTGGTAGAGGGCTGCACGTTGCCATTTGCACCTGCAAGTAATTTCAGAGCTTAAAACTCTCCCTGGGCAAATTCCACTGGCCTTAAAGCTAGCATGTCAGCATCGTCCTTGCACAGTCTCTCCAGTGCACTTGCACAACCGTGTCACCTCCATGCTAGAGCTCTTGTCATCTGCAGCACTGCCCTGTGCCACAGCTCGAACTTGCTCAGCTCCAGATGGGAGCTGTGAAAGCCTCGTGTGCCTCTCTGCTGCAGTTACCAGAGTCCTGAAGACCAGCAGGAGCACAGAGACTCTTGTGTTTTCATTTGTCCATGTGCATTGAGAAAAAAGCCAGCAATATCAGTGCAAGAGGAGTAAAACATTGGCTGGATGTTCTAATGATAAAGGCCAAGTAAGTACTTAAACAGATAAAACACATAGGTAAAATAAAACCGAATATTAATGACAGTATTAGCAAGTTATAAATATTTAGGTACAAAGCAGGTACCGCTCTCATTGCTAAGGCAGTTGGCTGCTGATTGTGTGCTGCTGGTTGGATTTACTATTCAGCATTGAAAAGAGCATTAATACGCTGCCAGGAAATATTATTTCCAGGGTAAATTGAAAAAAAAAAACAAAACAACTTTGCCAGCAGAGGTTGAATGCAGCAGAACAGGAATGCTTTGCTTGAGCCACAGCCACAGGTGGGTGCATCCCAGGCAAGTCCTGGGGCTGGTGACCGTCCTGAAGAGGCATCCTTCCTGGGTGACACAAGGGTGGTATTGCAGGTGAACAGAGGCTTATTTAGAAAGATCAGGGAGGATAAAAAGCTATTTTTTTTTTCTTCTGAGGACCAGACGCAGTTAGCATGCTTACAAGCTGACACCTCAGTGTGAAAACACTGCTGTCTTTTCACTGAGCAGCTCTTGAGTGTCTCTACTAGACAGACAGACAGGCAGACACTCAGCCCCGCCAGGCAGGCTGCCCTTCAGCTCACAGCTCGGCCCAGGAGGGAGACAGTGCTGGGAGTGGGTCCGGCAGCTGCTACTCGTTTACGTTTTACAAGAAAGCAAATAGCTTTTGCAGAGCTCTAAGATGTCAGAGCAACGCAGGAAGGGAGGCCACTTTTTGGGCTGCACGGGTTTGCTTAGCTTTGATGCTGACCTCCATTTTCCCCTTATTCAGCCTGCAGCAGGACCTGCACACCAGCATGGCTGAGGCACATCCAAATGCAGCTGGCTCCATTGATTTAATTACTCTTGCAGGCTGCCTCCAGCCTCTTTTCATATATCTTGCGACACCCAACATGGAGAGAGGTGAAGGCAAAATCTTATAGCCTGGGCTTTTGGGGCTAGGCAACAGTAGAGAGAGAGGTAGCTTGCAGGTCTTGTATGGGAAAAGATTGAATTATTAGCCTGCATCTTCTCCATCGGAGGCACAACAGGCTGAGCCTTCATCATTTGTTTCTTTGTCTCAGGTCTGCTCGCTCTGCATGGGGTCTTATCACGGGAGCTAAGCTCTGCTTTCAGTACCTAAGGCTCCTTGCTTTTAAGTATCTCAAGCAAGGAATGGCACTCTCCAGGCCTCCTGAGTAGAAAGGAAAGAAATGATCTCTCAGGCAAGAGAGCCAGGCCACCCAGCCTGATTCCTTCCTCTCATTTTTTGGCTTCATCTTTATGCAGAGAGGCTGTGCAGGTGGAAGAGGTGTGATCTCTTCATGGCTTTCTTGAAGAGGAGCTCCTCTTCAGGGTTTTCAGAAGGTCTGAATGATTTGGATTTACTCGGGTTCTGGTGTATTTCTGCCCACTAGGATAGGATGTTGCTCAGGTTCTGGTGTATTTCTGCCCCCTAGGATAGGATGACGCTGTTTGCTTGTTTTATTTTACTTCGTTTATTGTGGTTTTTTTTTTTTTTTTTTTT
>NW_024962273.1:10035253-10280830 GCF_019238085.1 Lagopus leucura | reverse complement strand
AAAAGGGAAAGGAGGACAAAAAAAGAGGAGAAATCTTTTTTTTTTTTTTTTAAAGATCTGTCTTCTAAATTGCCAATTATTTATATACTGTGTCCATTAAACAGTTAAGCTAAAATAATTTGGTGCTGTACACTACATTTACATTCTAATAAAGTGATTTCTGATATAAGACATTGGTACCAGGGCTTTTAGCCATACTAAATAGCAAAACAATCCTTGCAACACTGCTAGGTGTGTGTTTGTCACTCTGGTGCGTGTATAATCCGAACGATAGCTGTAGCTGCCACTGAACGTGACTTGCACAACACTTGCCTCTGAAATACCACCATGGTTCTGTATGGGCACACAGCATCTGTGGTACCTCAGAAGTTTACTGTAGAGTCATTTTTTGGTAAATTTTGCAGTTTTAAAACTTATAAAAAGCCGCCACTGTTTCACCTCTTCATGCTCCATCTCTAGTACTGCCTTTTGTTCTTTTCTACTGTGAAGACCTGTTCACACCGCTAAGTCCTGTTGGTGTGGATGTGGATTTGAGTCCTGGTCGTTCTCTTCTGATACTCTTAAGATATGCATGTTTTTTTAGGATTAGTTTACAATCGAGGGTGCCTAAGCAATACTGTTTGTTAATCCAAGTCTTTAAAATCACAGTTTCCTAAAATATGTTTATAGTTTGCTGGGGCACCCCGATAGCGAAATGACAATGAGAAATATCTCATGAGTTCTGGCATAACACGGAAACATAATGCCAGCTCTTTTTATCAGAACTAGTTGGTGGTCATTGTGGCCCTTACTTGAACGTAAATATTAAAGACACTTGGAATAGTTTTTTAACTCAATTTTAAACTTGTTAATAATTTCTTAATTCTATTCTTATATTTCAGTTCATCATCATTTACAATATTCCCTGTATGTGTGTGCTGTGCTTTGTGTTAGGTGTGCGAGTGTGTCTGCATGTTTATATCTATGTATACACAAATATAACTTATATATATCTTATACATATCTTTATAAATATATATATGAGTTGTATAAGGGTATGTGTTTACATAGGTTTATTTTAAATATTCCTGTCTCTGGATGGTAGGTATGCCACTATTTGTAGCTAAGCCAGTCACTGCCGTGAATGAAAATACACACACGGGCTGTCTGTGACATGAATTTTCTTTTCATGGGGTGAATGACTTCCTACTGTAGCTGTTTTATAATACGGAGCGCATGCACGTGTTGGAGGAGGTTGGTGTGCAGAGTTCTGTGTCAATAGAAGTTTGAATCAAACGCCCTTTGCTCCTACGTGGGGCTCTTCTCTGTCTTTCTTGAGTGATACAGACACTGTAAACTCACTCAAATAAAACCTGATCTGAGCACTACCTTTCAGACATGTATCCATTCATTCTCTTCTCATTTAGCAGAGAGGATACGCCATTAATACCTTCAACTCAGGAGTGTATTTGTGCAGCAAAATAAAGCATGCTGTCTCATGGCAGCTGCTCTTATGTTTTCTGAGCAATGGATGCATTTACTGTAGTAAGTAACAGAAAATTGACTTAGTTCATTGCCTGTACCGACTACTAAATGATCTTTTTTTCCCTTTGCAAGTGGCTCTTTGCAGACAATGGAGCTGACCTATGTAGAGATAACTTAATCAATCTAACCATCATATTCCGAACCACCGGCATCTCCTTTTGTTGTTTTTCAGATGGATGGTATTAACCACCCTGCTTCTTTTTACTACTTTTCAGTGCCTGGAATGGTTTCAGTATCCAGTAGCTGCTGCTACCTATTGTCTTCTGAAAACTAGGATTGCTTGCCAAGAATTTGATTGGAGTTGCATTGTCATGGCAGAATTGCACCCGTGGATGGCTCTTCAGAGCTCTACTTCTGCAATTTACTGTAGCTATATTAAGATGAAAATTGTACCATTCAGGCACTGTCCCAAGTGACAGAGGTTTCTAATCTTTTTGCTGTCCAGACTATTTTGAGATGGAGGAGCACCAGAGGCAGCATTCAGACTATAACCTCTTCCTCTTCTGTTCCAGAAAGCAGTGAACAATTCAAAATATTTGTCAGTGCTGCCAGATCCAGACTCTTACTGTCAGGGAGACTGAAGGTCTTGTTTTAAACCTTGTTGAGTGTTCTCCTGATTTGCTGTGAATTACTCACTCTTCTCCTGAACTTTTGTAGAGTTTGTGCATCTGTCTTGGGCACTGTAATGTGTGGTCTTAATTACAGCCCTCAGTACCTCTGCACAGAAAACCAAACTGCTGCCCAGAGCTGAGCAGTGCAAGAAGACTCTGTTGGAGACCTGCTGTGCCTGCAGGCCTCAACCTGAATTCCCAGAACATCTAATGGAAATCGGATTGAAATCTGATGGAAATGGAGTGAACGCCAAAGGATGGCACCCACATGACTTCAAGTTGATGAGTACCCTGTATTCCAGACATGCAGTCTTCAGGTGCTGTGCTCTTATTAGACTAGAAGTCTGGCTTGGAACAGGAGGTGGGGACTGTGAATGTGCTTGCTGAGGTGTCTGATGGTCACCAACAACGGTAAGTCAGGACCAGCATCCTATGGCGGAGCAGTCCATTTTGTGTTAGTAACCCAACTGAAGCTTTGGGATTATTTCTTGGATATTTCTTATTTTTTCTATTTGCTTCTCTTAATGGCCCAGAAGAGCAATTTTACCCAGCAGTGCAGAGCCCCCTAAAATACGCATAACTATGGACATTTTATTTTGAAAATGCTGGGAAGGAGCACAGCGGTCATTTTCTTCTCTTTAAGAGATCTTCATTTCAAGTAGTTATACTCTGGTCTGCTTCTTCTGTTTCTGTTTGCCTTACTAATAACTCTTAATTCGGTTCTGCTGGCTTTTTTATAGCTAGCTTTCATACTGCTAATGGATTTAGTAGGAGCTGGCTCTGCTTATGCTGCTGTTTACTGTCTCTTTGCTGTTTTTAACCATGAATTTCCTTTTGAATCCATCGCTTTGCCGAGTTCCCTCGTGCTTCCCTGTCACGGTGGCAGTGCAGGGACTGTGGTGAAGAGCTCCCAGCTCCTGCACTTGAGAAGTCAAACAGATAGGGCTTACTTGTGGTGTGGACTTAGGTTCACAGCATCTGCTGAGTTATTCCAAACCATCCGTGAAAGCGGGACGTCTTCACCTTCACATGGGTTGGAAAATCCCATGCTGTGTCTGTAGCTCTGAGGGGACAGGCTGATGTGGGAGGGAGGGGTTTCTGTAGGGCCTTTCAGCATTGCAGTACCTTGTCAGTTGATCAAATCCCCATAGAACGTGAAGTTTTGTGCTGAGAGAGCTATTAATCTCTGGCTTATCCTATAGTAATGCATTGCCTAGACACTAAAATAAATAAACTGGATTGGTATTCATATATTGGCTGTTACTGGGAAGGGAAGTGCTGTTCTTTGTGAGGATTGACTGGAATATGAGCAGGGATTATGCGATGAGCACAATGGATTTAGCTGTCCTGCACTGCTCTGACAGCAGATTTTTAATTGTTAATCCTTATTTCTTACTTTAGATCACATTCAAATGTCAATTAGCATCTGAAGGGAAAAAAAAAAACAAAAGCACTCAGGGCTTATTTTATTAGATTTTCTTTGTTGTTGTAATAATGGATTCTGGTAATAATTTGGCAAGATTTGGTTACACCTGTATGGGTCTTGTATCAAGTATATGGATTTGGTGGTAGTGTTGCTGTTTCAAGTGTTCCTAAAGCACCAGGCTGTGGCACTTGCTTCTGACTGGATGCATGTGGGGCTGCGGTTGTTCCTGCTGTGAAGTTGGTGTCGGAGGCAGCTGAGAGTCTGCTCACTTCACCAGGGATCATCACTTCAGGGCATGGAGCCGGGTTCCGTGAGAGGCAGCAGACGCAGTGAAAATCAGATGTTGTCAATCTGCTTGTAATTTTTACAGTTTGTCTTTGAATGCAGATGAAACTAATAAATAGAGGAGGAAATGTAGTTTGGCCCAAAGTTTTGACAAGCAGCAAAAAGCAAATATTTGCACAGATGCGCTGGCTGCTGCCTTCCATTTGGGATCCTGGTATGTTAGGAGCATCTCGTGCTCAACCGAGTGGTTTGTTGGGCTTGGTCAGGGAGGTCAGTGGGAGAAAGGGATGTGCTGGGTGGGCTGCCCTGAGCCCTGTGGCCTTCCGTCCTGAGCTGCACTCCTGCTGCGACCCACTTCACTGCAGTTGGCATGCGTTTTACTTTTGTAATTTTTTAAAATGGGTTAATATAACTTTATTTTAGGGCAAATTCTACTTTTTGTATGTGATATTCTGATGTGAAATACTTTTTATTTTGCAGAAAATAATGTTTAAGCCACCATGTACCTGTCAGCGTAACACGCCCTCTGTATTGTTTAACACTGGAATCTCGCCGTGATGTGCGTGTCTCTTTACATACTGCTTGTTGCACATTAAAGAAGTCACTCAGCTGTGCTGCCATCAGTGTTCATTAATTCATACGGCTCCCCAAGGGAATCACTTATTTCTGCTATAAAATCAATGAAAAGTGCTGCAGGTACCGCTGCACAGTGGAGCATCCTCAGTGTGAAGGGCTGAGCCCCATCCCTGGGGGCAGAGATCACCTTCTGGTTCTGGTTTCCTGTCTCAAGATGCTGGGAGCCGTCTGGTTTGCTATTTTGGAAGGGCCACCCTTCATCATCCCTTTGCTCGTGTTTATTCTTCACCTGATTGAAACAAGACCCAACTGGGATCCGTGTTTATGTTCTAGGACTGGCTCTTCAATAACATCCCAGCCACGGACAAGTTTAAAATAGCATCACCTCCTCTCAGTGTCGGGAAGATCTCTGTCAGCCTTGGTGGTGGGGAGGAGCTGGGCCCAGCTATTCTTAGCAGCAACCTCTTTCCAGCCTATATATGGGAGCTGGAGGCCACACTGCTCCCAGGCGCATTTATTGCCACGGTGCTGCAGCAGTCTGTGCTGGAGGGATTAGGGCCAGGGCGTGGCTCAGACCTGAGCTGGCAAGCCTTCTCTGCTCAGCCTTGCTCTGGGAGATGTTTTGCCCGCTTTTTATTTAATCTTTCCAGCCATTGGCATCTGCCACGTGGCCGCCCCACAGCATGAGGAGGTCCCAGTCCAAGTGAAGCCAACAGCAATATGAGCATGTAAATGGGGTGCAGCAAAAAGAGAATTTCCGTGAAGAGCCCTATGAAAAATTTGTGGTTGCTAAGAAATGTTGAAAGCAGAAAACAATAACGTGGCTGCTGCCAGAGCAATAAGAGCGCATCGGTGCTTTGCCTCTCATGCGCAGCGCTTGCTTGTGACAGTAAATTAAATACTGCAGAGATGATTTTCTCCGTGGCCATTGATGCTTCACATCACAGAAATATCAAACGGTGCTGCTGGAGGTGGTTCATTACCCGGTGCAGAGAAGCGGAGCACTCTGCAGTTCCCCCAGCAGTGGGCAATAGCTGTGGGCTCTGTGGTTCTCCCCATGTCTGATGACTGGAGGAGGGCACTACTTGTCCTCACCTCAGTGCTGGGAATGAGGTGAGGTGGCTGTGGTGGGGCTTTGGTGTTTGGAAGTGGAGTGGGGCAGTCCTGAAAGCTGCCTTGCTGTGATTAACCGAAGCTTGGCTGCTAAGCAGAGTGCAGTGACAATTCCACACGAGTGAAGTTCTATGAATGAACTAAAGAAAACATGTCAAAATGCATTTCAGCTGTTAGCAAAACAGCATTTTTAATGACTCTCCAAAGCCTTTGGTAATTGAGCTGTGTGTTTGAGAGCGTGCAGTCTTGCACGTACACTGGAGAGGGAGAAGCACTGGGAACTGTGCAGGAAGGAGTTTGTGGTCTGGGGCCTCTGACCAGAAGTTTGGGATGGACAACATGGGAGTGAGGTCAGATGCAGAACCCCCTGGAGCCATCCCATAGACCTGTAGGCACTGTGTCATTACAGATATCTTCGACTGCCACAGCTGTCCCTACAGGAAGCAGAGGCAGGACTCGGGGGCCTCTTCAGCGGAGGACATCAGGTTGGTCTGGCACAGTTTGTTGATAATGTCATTTGGTGCTAACACACCTTTACTCACCCATTTTGCAGTGGTTACAAAGCACTCAGCAGAGTTCCCTGTTGGGGGGCGGGGGGAAAGAGGGGGAAACAGCAAAAGGGATTTATGCAGAGGGACAGGGTGTGTGTGGGGGGTGATCTACCCCCCAGAGCATTTCTGGCAGGGTGCTTGGAGGGCACGTAGAAATGGAGTGCACTGAGCCTTCTGTTTTCTCCTTTGTTGGTGTTCTTCGTGCTCAGCCCTAAACAGCCCTGTGCTGGGACATTCTACAGCTGCTGCTCCAAGCAAAGCCTCTGCACTGAATGTGGAGCACCCCTGCTTCCTACACTGGTAAGAACTTGAAAACTAAACTGGTACAGCTGGGATGTGGAGTGATGGTGGGAGAGCAAACTGTGCCAGGGCTGCAAGTGAAGCTGTTATGTTAATGAATCAAATTATCACCTAGGAAAAAATGTTGCGGTAGACAGATTTCAAGGAAATTGAAAGTGGGCTCCGACGTGCTGCTTTGCTCTAATTGTGCGCAGAGGTGTCTCGCTACAAAACAAAACCATTCAGAAGTGCCCCCTCTGTGTTTTGGTGCAAACTGGATAAAAAAAATCAATCATCTTATTCACAGCAAGTTTATTTTTACTGATCTTGTGCCTCTCAATTACTTTTTAATGGTCTGCATTGAAAAGAAATTCCTGTATGCACACTTGAGAACATGAAAACACCCAAATGATAGCTTATGATTTAGTAGGATTAAAGTATTATGTATGCAGGTGCAGCACGTTTCAGGTTATTAGTAATCCAATCTATTTTTTATGACATTATGGTGTAATTTTCTGTATAAAACTTCAATATAAGTCTCGAGCTGCATCGGAACATAAACTAAAATGTTCCTGACTCTGTCACTTTTCATGGTCTTTACTTTGATTAATAAATGCAAGCGGAACTATAACATCCCGCAGTGAGAGGCCATGATCATCCTTCAATCAGAGCGTGTCCCCCCTGATTTCTGGAACCCTTTGCATCTCAGTGCAGGGGATGAGGAGCAGCTGCAGCACACCCAGCCTGCAACGGCTGCATGCCCTGCTCCCCATGTCCCCAAGTCTGGTATCTGCACTTGGGGTGAGTTTTGCTCTCGCCCCATTGGGTGCATCATGCAGAAAGCAGCTCCCCACAGCAGGGAAATAACCCACAAGCACGCCAGGTTGTTCTGTTTTATTTCTGAATTATTCTTTACATTGTACAATATATAAAAATACAGAGTACCCCAAAAAAATTCACAGTGTCTAAAGGCAGTGATTACAGTCTAGGTCACCTTTATACTAAAGTACCATCGAGTTCAATTGCATAGGAAGGGTGATGTGCCTCCACTGCAGAGTCCAGCGACACGCTCCAGGTTTTCTGTTTGGGACAAGAGTTCCATTCGTGTCTCTCCCCAGCCCTGTCCCCGTTGTGCCCCACCTCCATCACACACTCGGCCCCATCTCACTCTTCACACACCCTGAAGCCTCTGTGGGAGTGGAGCTGCAGCCTCATGGCATTTGTGTTTCTTGCAGTGGGTTGGTTTTAAAACAAAGCGGGATGGGGACTCTGGAAAGCCAAATGCTGCTCTTAAACTGCGCATGCACCTCCCATGGCAGGACTGGGTTTGCAGCTGAAGCAGAACAGAAGCAGTGGCCCAAAGGGAGGAATTCAGGGCAAAAGGGTTGAGGCTAGATGACCCCACAAGGACCCATTCCCCACAAGGGGGTTTGTGGTCGCTTTTGAAGGCGATAGCACAGCACCGAAACCTGTGGATCTGCTCACCCAGCCCAAACCTGCCCTTGCAGCCTTCTCAGGTTTTCTGCTTACAAGCTGAAAGGGAAGAATCCCCCATATGAGTCCAGTCCTTCCTCAGAAGGGGCACCCAGCCATAGGGTGCTGCCCCCGCACCCCAGCCTTGTTTGGAGCCCTCTCTGAATCCAAAAGCCATTGGTTTTCAGGGTTTTTCGACCCTAAATTTTGCATTAAACTTCTTTGTGTCCCTATAAGGCCAGTCTCATAATGCTGATCAATAACTCAGAAAGCAATTGCTAACTTCTTTAACATGGAAGATGACATTGTTCCAGTTCTAGTAGTTTATGCTTTACTCTAATGGTACATTATTTGTTACTCTACTTGCTATTTTAATTTTCTTTGCACAATTACTCCCTACTTATAATTACAAAAACAACAGAGTGATACACATGAGAGATTCAGGAGGCTTATTCAGAAAATATAAGCAGTAATGAGAATCCTTTCCTCAGTCATTCTTAACCAGAATGATTTAGGGGAGAATCAGCACTCTAACTAGAAAAATCAATTTTCTTTTCAATTAAAAAATTATATTTCATTTACCTCAAAATCATATTTTGTCACCTCCTAATGGAAAGGACACTAGATTTGTACTTTTTTTTTCCTTCAGTTTGTCCCTATGGCATTTGAATACCAGCACTGCCTTTCTTATTTTAAGTTTCCTCTGCAGGCATTTTGCTATATATATATAGTGTGTATATATTATAAATATATACTGTACCTATCCACTGATAGATGTATACACTATTACAAAAAAAGAGCAAGTTGTTACACAAACTTTACATTTACATTTTATATATATATTTATATATATATAAAACTCTCCCCCCACTACATTTGGTATAAAGAATAAATCAATCTCAGTGGACAGCAATTTCCTTCCCAGGTGGACTCAGCATCAGATTAACATTGGGGGCATCAAATTATCTGCATCAGATGTGCACTCCGTTCCTGCTCTCTGTTGATTTCCAAAAGCAAACTCTGTTATCTGTTTTTCTACAAGTAAGGCATTAAGAACAGTGGTGGTAGCACACTACACGTTCTTTTCCTACACTAGCTCTACAGTTCACATATTTGGGTGTGGAACATCCCACTATAGGTGTTTCTGCTGAAAGTTGGGCCGTCAGACTTCCACTGTCTTTTTGTCCATTGTGTTTTGTGCGCTGTATGCCTGAATCCTCCTCAGAACCAATGGCTCCAGACCAACCCTGTGACCACCCGGGGTCTCCTCTTTTCTCAGAAGTGAAAGAAAAAGGAGAGCTGGATGGTTTCATTGGGAAGCAGTGTGTCCCAATTAAGTGCGTTTCCAGTGTAGTTCAAGCTGAATTTAGGAACTCTTAAACTCTAGCAGCAACCAGGAGGAGTCCAACCTGCTACAGATACTGCAGATCTAGTGATCAAACTGCTGTATTACTTGGACAGCAAGAATGTCACGTATTTGTATCGTTAACCTGCCACACATTAGAGAGTTCGTAACAAAATGCAACCCTCACATCATATTAACATGGTCCTTAAATAACTGCACCCTCATGCAAACAGTAATTGAGTAATAAGTGCTCTGATTTCTCTCTTTTTCTCTCCTGGCTCTCTCCTGGCTTCTGCATTCTGCTCAAATGGAGCCAACAGACCCTTGCTGTGACTGCCCATTGCAAGAGAAGAACTAGGTCCATTTAGAGGGCTGGTAAGAAGGAGCATTTCAATGAAGTGGTAACCATATGCGCTACCCTTAAAGCATCTGTCCTCCAATAGCTGACAAAATATCCACCTTCTGAGCACAATGGCAGTAATGACCTATCTTGGTGAGCTGAACATTTAAGTAACTTCAACTGCTACATGGGAGCTTTCTTTGGGGAAAAAAGCCAAGCATGGAAAAATGCTTAAAGTGAAGGAAAAAAAAAAAAACATAAAGGAAAAATGGAAAATGAAAAAAAAAAAAATTGCAAGATTTGACTCACTCACAACCCCTAAACTCCAGCTGCAATTCTGTGATGTGCACGATGACGGCAGAATGTGTCGGTGCTGAAAGGGAAGCTCAGAGGTGGCTCAAATTTCACAACAGTGAGCATGACTGTGGGAGTCCCATATTCTTCTGACTCCTCCACTGGGAGCTGAAGAATTCCAGCCAGGCAGTCCGCAAAGTAAACGCATTCAGCCCCTGGGCCACATGTTTGTTGAGTGACTTACAGCCAAGATTTCCAGTGTTTTGTGGGGAGTAGGCAGTTTGATTCCCTCTCTTTCACCTGCTGAAGCTGAAACAGAAGCAAGGTGAGCTGCTGATTCAGAACAGCTGCTGGAAATGATAAGCACCAAGCCTAAGGCATCCTTGAGGCAGTGCAAATAACCCCACTTCATTACAAATATCCTACAGCCTTCAATCACTGCAAACTGAAGTAAAAAAAAAAAAAAAAGAAATTTAAAAGTGGGAGGCTACTTTATGCTTGCCTTCCGGTCAAACAATCGTAACACAGGCTTATAGAGCCATGTTGGCTTTTCCTTGCAGGAAAAGCAATGCACTTGCCTTTCTTCATTTCCTACTGGCTATCTGCATGAAAGAGAAGAACACATGGCCCCAGCCAGACCTCCAACAAGCAACTGCAAAGGAAGAGCACTGAGAAACTGTTGACTTATGGCAAAATCTGAAAGAAAGCAAAGACAAAACACTCAGTACACAGCTGAGCTGACAGCCATGCGCGGGCATGGCAGTCGTCCGGGTAAGATGCAGACAACACATCCAAGCTCAGGACTACGTGGAGCTCATGCGCATTTCGGGGTGTACTTTTATCTCATGCTTGGTATTGCATCATTCTAAAATCCTTAGCATCAGGAGTTCGTTATAAATATTTAGAAACACTGAATGATAACAGTGGTTGACTTGTTCACGTTGCTAACACGTTTGATGTAATTGTACATTAAGCACCAGCAATAAGTTTCCTTTTTGCCAAACAATTATGTCAGACAAACATCTGGCTGTAAACAACATGGCTTCTGCATTAAAATAATACAGTTCTCATAGACACAGTCACACACGTACACAAAATTACATTTCAAGGCTGTATATATTGTTTAATAACGCTACTGCCCCAATTCACTTCAATAGCTGCAGCAGCAGTTGTTTGTTGGGTTGGTTTTGTTCAGAAAAATTAAGGAAATATTGGCAAACAATGCACATTACTCAGCTGTGTTACTATTTCATAGAGTACTGACTGGAAGACGCTATAAGAATGTGCAGCAGACTTTCTGGGTCACGTCAGACTATGGAAACATTCCTTACAAAACACTCTCCCCTTTAAAGTCAGAATTATTCACTCTTTGAAAAGTATACAAACTAAAAACAGACAATAAAAGAAGAGTAAAAATTAGCCCAAAGCATGGTGATTTCCCACAGAGAAGAGCACGGCCTCCAATGTTGTCTTTCCTTGCGGACACAATCAGGATCAAAGCTAGAACAAAAAGAGTTAACACTGTGTCAGAAGCAAAATGAAAGAATGGAAGAAAAAAAGCCTATGGCTCTTGTGCGGCAATCATCATATTTTTTTTCCAGTGATACAAACATCTTTGTTTGCTAGGCACTCCAAGTTCATGTCTCCGATGTTATTCCAACGTTTACTTTCCTCAGTATCTCACTGCCAGTATAATTTCCTTTGAATTAAGACTGGAAACATTCTGGAAAGCTTCTTTGGGTAATGCACTTTATTTGTATGTTGTTTCTTACCAGCTCAATTGCATATTACCAAAGAAGGCGGTGGAGATTATTTCCTGCAGTATGAAAAGATTCTGTTGAAGATGCAGGAACGTTGCCCTAGAAAGTTACTTTTTTTTTTCTTTTTTCTTTTTTCTTTTTTTTTCCTGCAGAAACTGTAAAAAAAAAATAATCAAAATTAAAAAAGGAAATGAAAAGGAAAACGTTCTTCAAGTTGTTGGCACGACGGAGTCCTGCGTGGTCGGTTCCATGCGCTGTGCATCATCTTACGCCCTGTTGCTCCTCTGTCCCAGGAAGGATGCTCCTTGCCCCAGGAGGCCGCCTCCTGTGTCACTCCACATGCACTCATACTGCTGCGTGGTGGCATGGCCACAGCCAGCTACTTGACATCAGCCTTGGACAGTGATGCTGATCTTCCAGCCATAAACAGTTGCAGTAGTGAGAGCCATCTCCAACCAAACAGCCACAAAAGCTCTGCAGAATGGTCCATGTCCTTGTAAGGAGATGTGCTGTTTACAAGAAATACAATTAACCAAAGGAAAAAAAAAGACCCTACTGTACAATATTTACATCTAGAGGCTGGGCCAGTATTTGGTCCACAAAATCAATAAAAAAAATTCATATAGGAAGTGATGTAGTCCTGTAGGATCTGTCCATCATCAGCTGTTGGTAAAGGTCCTTCCAGGAGAGGCCTCCGGTCTGTAGTCATATTTATTCAGTGTACTGGGATAGTAGGTTGTCGTGTACACGTTGGTTTGCTGCAAGGGGTAGAAGTTGGTCCTGTCATCTGGTATCAAGTTGTTCTTGTTAAGTGTCTGTAAAAGAAAAGAGGGAATGACAGGCATGGCCACGGTGTGACGCAGTTACTGCTTTCTACCTGCAGACACCTCCCTCTCACCTGCCTTCTTCAGCATAGCCTCTGCTGCAGCCACCACTGCCTTCCCTCCAGCTGGGAGAGTAAGATGGCCCCTTGAAGTCACTATGGGGCAGTCTGCAGGGACCACAGCTCCTGCCAGGTCTCCTCACTGTGTTCCATCTGTACTCAGCTACTGCTAGGGCCACGACCCAGAGCCCTCTGCAGAGACCCGCAGTCTCCGGGTGATGGCATGTTGTCTGAACGTCAACGTCACACAGAACCATGCTGGGCCTACACGACCTTGGTGGTTAATGGTAGTGCTCAATCTAACCTCTTTCAAAGCGCTCACATTGCGGCCTGCAGTTCCCTCTCAAACAACTGCCAAACGGCAGCTTTTTCTCTTTGGCAGAGCAGGTGTGCATTTACCTGATCTCCATCTCCATTGGTAGATATCCAGGTTTGGACCCCCCGATATTAAGTGTGTCACTTCTGTCAGCTACAGTACAAGTAACAAATCATGGTCACTTTTGGAAAAACTAAAATGACTTAAAATACTTCAACAACCATGAAACAAGCGTTGTCAACAGCAGCATAAAAAGAAGAACCAGAAACACCCCTTTAACATAAAAATGTAGAGGGGTTTTTCCCCCTCCCTTCCTCCCCCCTTTGATTTTTGCAAGAATTACTGTTACTTTTCACACCAGCATCCCCCCCTATCCCCAGATTAAAACCCATTGCTATGCCAGGCTTTTCCTAGGGACAAGGATAAAATCCCATTTTGGAAGAAGCAGTGATTGTATGAAGCTTTCTCTTTCATCTTTACACTCTATAACTTCGGTTGTAGACATTTCTAACACCATTTCTAACAACATTTTTCAACAAGCTCCTGGCTTCAACTTCTTGTCTCTGACCTATAATGTTCCTATGCACATCCTTAAGGTTTGCCATGCAGTACAGTAGGGAACTCACTGCTTTGATTTGAGGGTCAACACAGGCTTTGTTTGCTACAGCATCCTCGTGATCGAGGCACAGCACATTTAGGGAAGGTATGAGCGCATCTCCTGTCTGGAGCAGAGAGATGGAGAGTCAGATGAGGTGCCCACTCCAGGATCTAATGGCTGTTCTGCTACCCCGGTACTTCTGGGGAAGCCACTGCACCTTAGTTCCACAAACAGCTCACACTCAACCCAGCTCAAGCCCCAGTTTCTATTTAATCAAGCAATTTTATTGCATGGGGAGCGGGAGAGGAGGAGGAAGAAAAGAAGATACCTTCTTCTAATCCAATATCAGTCTCTACAGCTACCATGGGAACTGTGCCTCCCCATTTTACGTAAGATATAAAGAGGAAAGACTTCCCTGTGGCAAAAGTACCCTGATAAAGACACTTTAATTACTGAATAGCTGAAAAACTTCTATGGAACAGGCATTACATGAAACATCTTGTATGTGGAAACAGGAGGAGATCCAGCCTCCTCCTGGTCTGACTGGGATCTTTCCATGCCTGGACCTACAGCACAGCATTTGTAGGAGTTAAGAGAGAGTTTGTACAAGCATGTTCAAAATGACAAATACTTTGAAGGAATGAGAATTTTTCAATATGAAAGGAAGAAAAGAAATGTCATGCTTTGCTCCCAGTCACCCAAAGAAATATTAAAATAGTGTAGGCAAGAGTCTGCTGGTTTGTGCTGGAGGCTGGCAAACAAGGAAGCCGGTTTCAGTTTTCTGTTGCTTTCTATGCTTCCTTGGGAAATTCAATTAACTTCTCTGTGCTTCAGTGTTTTCTGACCCAGCTTGATAAAAATGATTGAGATCGCCTGCAAAAACTCATTTTGCTAAGTACTGTCACTGAGTCTTTGGGGGAAGTGCTCTCTGGAAAACAAACAAGTGTTTGTACACGATGTCTAAGAATTCCTATCAGCGTCGCTAGCTCAGGATGCCCACTAAAGGCAGTGTGACCCAATGGCCACGGACCACCACGGCAAGAGGACAGGCTGATCCCCACTGCCACACTCCCTGGGCACACCCAGAGGCGGTCCTGGACTTGTCTGGCTCCCTTTTCGGCAGAGTTAAGACTCAAGAGAGGTCAGAATTACAACCTCTCAAATTTGAGATTTGTTGGCCTCAAAATCCTGACCTGGGATGGCACAAACCATCTCGACCTAAAGACAAAAACCTCAGGATTCATCTTTCTTGGCTTTCAACTGGAAAATCTGTGTGAATTCCAACAAGTCCCACGGTGTTTAAGACCAGTCCCTTACAGCAGACTTAGCATTTAATTAACGCTATTTGCATATTTTTTTTTTATCTCTTGTCTTACTTTTGTATAACATTTCATTAGGGAAAAAAAACCCACAACTTTTCCGTTGCTCTTATCGTTTTCATTCTTGGTTTTTTTTTGCTTTTTGTTTTGTTTTATTGAGGGCTTATATCTTTGGGAAATACCTTCTGAAAAGGGTTTAAGAGAATTTATAATGCAATTAGCTGCAAGGAATTTGTCTCTGGAAAAACTGCGGAGGCAGTACAGTCCTAAATCATTGTGATCAATGCGCACTGTCGGCACGTTTCCCTGTACAAACTTATTGTCTGTCTCATTTTAATAAATAAGTGATTAGGTTGACTGGCCCTAGAAATTGCCTGATATTTTGAAGAAGGAAAATTAGGCAGCAGCAAATTATAGAAACGTACACATACTGATGCACGCTCTGTGTGAGAAGAGAAGCTCTGTGGTTACATCTCCCTGTGCATTTCATTCAGAGCTATCACCCTGGCTCTTGCCCTGCTCGGCCTTACTGTGACAGCACAGAGATGGCCAACAGCTTTCCTTTTGGACAGTATTGCCAGCACTATATGAGATACACCACCAAGGTCAGAGGCTCCCAACAAGCTGACCTTGCTGGAGTCACTGTGGGATGAAAACACTCAGCTGCACCCACTGGTGCTCCCACCTGTACTTGTCAGTACCAAAGGGAAAGTTGCCTTTGTAGGGACTTATCTGTGTTGTCAGTAACTAAGCTGACATTCTCAGCTGTATTTTAAACACTGAGAGAAATGGATTTCAGGCTCTCGTTACGGTCCCATCACCTCTTCAAAAGAAAGAAGATTCTGGTTGTTGCAGAACTGAGACCAGAAACTTAGCTATTGTGAAAACCAGTGTGCGGTGGTTAGAAAAAAAGGGTTCATTCAATGAACAACTAGAAACTCACCGTGCATCAATCAAATATTTTTACCTGCTTCCATCCTTCCTGGATGAGCCATACCATCACAACATGTTTGATATCATTCATTTTTTTCTGGTCTATTCACCACTGACCTCAATTCAGGAACTTTATCGCAGAAGATACACCAGCAGCATGCACTAACAGATCCCAGTGGATTGTTCAAAAGCAGGCTCAACTTCAGCTTCTCCCATACGACTAACATATGAAAAACGTCCTGTAGCCTGGGAGCTCTGCCTTGTCAAAATGGAATTTGAGATGGACCAGGATGGATATAGCTTTAAGAGAATGTAAAACGCCAGCAGCTTTCTACATTACGTGTGATCTGTCAACTAATCAAAAGGTCCAATCTTACCAGTGAATAACATGCCTATGCTGAGCACAGCAGAGAACTGAGTATTTCAGTATTAACAGAAATGCATAAAGAATCACTTAGCACTCTTGCTGTTACGTTAGCAATTAGTTAGAACTGAAACACGCTAACAAAAAATTTGTTGCTATCCCCTCACGTGCTGCTCTTCGTCTGGAACTCAAACAGTGACATACACGCACAGGCTGTTTTTCCCAAGGTAAAGCCAAGCATTAGACGTGTTAAACTTGATTGCATTGGGCCATATGCATACATTTAATTTTGTTCCGCTTTTACCATTGATATTTTTAGCCAAAGTCATCATTCATATTTTCCATTTGTTGCTTTTTCTCCAGCAAAGCCTTGCCACTACTCCCCCAAATTCTGCCTCTGCTCCAAATCATTGAGTCATAATCCACTGACCTACTTGCTTACATTCTCCCAGATGTATCAAAATATCATCACATGTAACAGTATGGGACTTTCAGTACTACTCCCATCTTACAGCTGCATGTAAAAGCTGTATAAACATTTCCTACATGCATAAACAGATCAAATGTTTCAATTTTCAATAAACAATCATGAAAAATTCAAAACTTCACTTAGAAGAGATCTCTCCATGCCCAATTAAAAGGAATTCCCTGTTGTTTTCAGCAAGGTAATATGAAAAGGAAGCTTCAAAAAGGATCTGATACACATATAACCGATAGCAGGAAAAAAAAAAAAAAAGGCTATCTAGTGAATGTAGTTTGCACAGGGTGACGGGCAATGACAAGATTTCCTTAATTTTATCATGCAGACCTCAGTGCTTGCATAGAGCTCCAAATTTCTGCTTTCTGTTTTGGAGGTGTTGTGAGGGAAGAGTCAGTGGGTTTCCCAAAAGTTTTATAGGTTTATCACCAATTACACAGCACCGCAGTCCCCATGAAGTCAGCGGGGCAAAGATTTCTCCCCAGCTCAACAGTTTCCCCACTGTCTTTTGCTAAGTGATATTTCAACTCTTCCACTTCCACCCATGACACTTTCCCCTTTAAAAAGGTAAAAAGAAAGAAAAAGTTGGGTGACCTTCTCAGAGAGCTTCAAACCACCCCGTCTAGCTCTTAGCCCCAAGTTTCCATCTTCAAGCTTGTTTACAATGTTGGACACTGGGTTATGTCCATATCCTCCCCTTTTTCTTCCTCACAGAGTGAGCACAGGCACTAAGGAACAAAAGGTCACAACTCCAGTCACTGTTAACCCGCGTCATCCACTGCAGACATAGACAAAGGTCAAAAATAAAAGTCCGGAACCAAACAGAAACTCTGAAGTCAAGCCACTTCTCTTGGCAACATCCAAATCAATCCCATGTGCATCCTGCATCTGCAGAAATCAGGGACAGAATTCCCACTGAACTCAGCTGCACAATTAGCCCGAAACGAACTAAAGTAGCATTTCCAGTTTTCCTGAAACAGCATCCTGTAGCAAAAGTTGGAGGGCCGTTACTCCCCCTCACCCCTCAGGAAAATGGAAGCTTAAGGGAATTGTGCAATGGTGTAATGAATGCAAGATGCAACGTTTAGTTTCTTCTGTGCTCTTTGAAAGTCGTTTGTTTCTTGCAGTGAAATCAGAATGAGCAAAATGCCTTTTCGATACAGATCAGCCGTTTCATGGAGCTAGCCGTGCCTTCTTGTTAAAGGACATTACTTTCTGTGCTCTAGGAACATTAGCCAAATGAATTAGGTTTGCAAAAATATATTAAGAAACATTTCCCACAGCTTGTACACCTCTGGAAGCACCAAGGTAAAGAGCTCAGAATTATAATTAACCAGTAAATTTGGAAATAATTAGCATAATAATTGTGTTTCAATAAAATAAACCGTATAACTAAAATAACCTCTCAGCAAAATTCAACACCAGGAAAACAAATGACGTCTGGCCCACCCACATGCTCCCTTTCTTGTGATCAACCTGATGCCACAGCACTGCTGTGTCTCACAAGCTATGCATTACAAACTGCGCTGCAAAGATGGAAAGCTGTCAGAAGGACCTTATGAGACCCATGTATTTACTGCAAGCTATGAGTGACTTATAAGACTGTAATAATCCTTCTGTCGGATCTTTCTTAACAATCTGCTTAGTGCACTACATTAAACAAACTGTCCTACCCGATGTTTTTACAAAATCTCTACACTGAAGCCAAAGGTAGCACCAGCCAGGCTTTATGCATTGAGTTTTTCCAACAGATTCAACATGGCTGTTTGCAGGATTACAAGGGGAACGTAGATGTACAGATGAAGAATCTATTTTCTCTGTAAGAAGGTATTTCCTTTCAAAAAGAGATATAAAGAAATCCCACTGTGACACTAAACTTATGATTGCATGTTCGTCTGGGATGGAAGCTTACCGTATTTTTGGACTGGAAATTATTTGTTCACCAATTTGTTATTGGTAAATAAATTAAGCAGCCCCCAAATGATGCCAGCATCTGTAGATGTGCTCAGATTAACAACGGAACTAACGTTCAATTATAAGAAAATGAATAGCTACAGCTTTCTATAGCTGTTTGAAAATAGCTATTTTATCCCCATACTTGAGAGGGAGTGAGGTTGTATTACTGCCGTTTAAAGCTTATAAAAACCTTCGGAGTTGGCAACATAAAGGACCATTGTCAGAAAGATACTTTGGCACATCTCTGACTTTAAGCATGGGTACGATGACAAAACGAACTGCATGTTGTAATAATAAGGCAAAAATGTGTCCCTGCTTAGAACAAGATCCATGTTCTTAACAAGGAACTGCAGTCAATGGAAGTCTTCCCATTGGCAAGTGCAGGTGTCTAGCACTGAGCACGTTATTTACCTCTGGCTTGACACCAGTTTGGTGGTGGCAACACCCATGATGTGGTGCCCAGATACAAAAGGAAAATTATCTGCTGCCCTAGACTGCTTCCCAATATAGCTGGTGCACAGGATACAGCAGACATGACCTCAGCTGTGTGGGACGGTGCCATCTGTCTCTGTGCTAACCTGTTATGTCTTGGTGCATGAGCCTCTCCGCTTACTGGGTCCCTCACACACAAAGCAGCATCACCACAGAAGTTTAGCAACTGCCCTTGGATATGCTATCAACTTACCAGATGTACAGTCACTGCTTTCTAAAACAGCAAATAGGTTAAATAGTACACGCTGGGTGCAGAGCATCACCTATAGGTGTTTGGCCATACTGGGCTTCCGTTTCAGGCAGCTTTCCCTGCATCACTGCAGTTACAGCCCTGAGCTTTTGGATGGTCTCAGAGCCGCTTATGGCAGTGAATTACAAGCATAAGTCATGCAGAGCAGTGCCAGCCTGCAGCACTACATTTAGCTGAGAATTGCAAAGGTGTAGCTGCAGTGGTGCAAAGAAAAAAAAGATGTAGTAAAAATAGAAATAAAAGTTAAAACTGAGCATAATTTGCCATCTGCTAGCTCTATTCAATCTCTCCTAGTTGTACTGCTTTCCAAGTATCTCCCACCCTCTAAACTGCTGCTTTTTGATTATTTTCCTCAAGATTGCTTTGTTTTCTCCCCATGCTGCATCTTACCTTGTTATTTCCTCTCTACATTTCTCTCTCTCCAGGTCATTTTCGATTATTTCTATACCTTCTAGTTTCGTCTCTTCTGCTAGTTTAATTAACACACTGATTGCACCCTCTCCAAGCTCATTAATGAAGATATTAAATAAATCCAAACCTTGCATTTCTGCTTGCAGTGCCCCAAACAACTCCTCCCCACAGCCCCGTATGTTCCCATTAACAATTGCCCGATGTTTACAGTCCATTAGCCAAGTCTCAATCTCCGCAGCAGCGCTCCTGTCCAAACCAATTTGTACTTACATGTCACAAGATTATTTCAGACACCTATAGCACACTCTTTTCTTTAAGTTTATGGACCAGTGAAGCTGCAGTTTTTAACCAACTGAGAATCTGCCCGTATGCAGCTCAGTCTGGTGCTTTTCTTTCATCTGCTAATACTGAAACTGTGCAAAAAGTGATCGTGTTTGATTTCTTCCTTCTCAGCATCATGGTCCCAACTCAGCTGTCAGTTCCACCTAAGCACCTTTCATCTCATCAGAGTATGTGATATGTTGCCTTTCCAACATTAGTGCAGGTTTCAAATATTAACACTGACACAGATTTGTTTCAATGAGTTTCCATCACTGTAACTAAAAGCACAGACGAATCAATCCCATTTGTTTCTCCTGGTTTCACTCTCTGCTGTGACCTCGACTGCCAAATTTTAAAGACCAACTGGGGTTTAACACTCCCTTGATATGCTTTGCTGAATGGGGAATGTTGAGGAATATGTCATTGACTGTGAACGTACACTTAGCAGATATTTTGTCTCATCCCCAAATCCAAATGGTGTTTCTCACACAGAGTTATTAAAGCTACTTGTGTGACTTTAGTGCATCGCACTAGAGGAGCTTAAAAATGACTCAATTAGCTGGGAGGAAATTGGCCTGCATTCTTACGAACGCTTTTGTGTTACCTTTGCATTTCATGGTACTGGGAGTTTGCCCAAGGTCTGTGATATTTATAAAGGTAATTGGAGTTGTTCATTAGCTGGTTCTCGCAGGCTCTGGGACACAGTCCATCTAGATTCATTCCTCCACTGATTTTCAGTATTTTCCTTTATTCACATGCTTAGTGCCAAATCTCAGGACAGCATTAGAGCTGACTTAATGAGGAATCCCCCTGTCTTCAGGAGAGTGCAGGCAGAACTGTGCCTGCTTTCCCTATGCCAAACTTGTTGTGCACATAAAACAATGCACTGGGGGAAGGTGTCAATGGCTGAAACGTTTCTGCAAGCTTCAGTTCTGAACACAACTGACACAACTATCTATCTTGTATGTATGCAGCTCCATTTCTTTAGAATTCTACCTAATATCTATCATTTGCTGGTGGAGATATTGCAGATGAATAGTAAGGCAACTCCCAAGTATAACACCGAGTTTACGTTTTCTGGTGTTTGTTTGTCCAATATTCTCCTCTGCCTTTACTTTTAGCTCCCTGCTTTCATGGCTCCCTTTAAACTCTTCTACAAACACATAATTTTTTCTTCCTCCATATGTTAGAGGCACTGAGGATTTCCCACTGTGAGTGTTGTGCATACCAGTGCCAGGCAGAGCTTTGTGGAGATGAGGAGGGAAGAAGCACTTCAAGAACCCGGAACAAGAGAGAACCATTAATTTTTAGCAAATGGGACTAGGGCATATTTGAAATATTCCTGTTCTGGCCAGTAGAGGGAAGTCATGTAAGTACACAGCTTTCCACGCAGTGTGGTTTTGTTATCCCCATTCCTGGAGTTCTTCATTTAATTCTCCTTTCAGCACAGGTGAGTGGGTAGGGGAGATATAAGTAAACCCCCGAGAAATCAGAAAAAGGTAAAATTGCAAGACAAAAGTGATATCAATTATTAGATCCCCTAGTTTAGCTGGAAAAATCAGATGAACTTTTGAACACAGCTGTCCAGGTCTGAAATGGCAAGTCATATGCTCAAAAACCTGAATGATTTTTTCCACTGATTCCTTGATCTGAATAAAAAAATAATCAAAATCACACGAAACTTGTCTACCTACAAATCTGTTTTGTTCATGCCCAGACATCATCACAACTCCTGCAACGCAACCCTAAAGAACGTTGGTGCAAACATCCATGATGACTAGCATAGACTATGAGAACAGCGCAGACCATATTCCTGACCTGAGTGCAAAGCAGATCCACCTGGTCATACAAGGAGGAGGAGAGAAGGTTAAGCCAAAACCAGAAAACCTAACAGGATGAACATGAAGCATCTAACCCCAGCATGATTTAAAACTTCTCAATATTGCTGAAAGAGGAAAGAAAGCAAAAAGTCATCCACAAGGCTGGACTCTCACAAAACGGTAGGCAAAGGGTAGCAAGGTGGATTCTCACCTCCCAGAAAGCAATAACAGTCCTGTGAATTAATAAAGAGCTTTCATGAAGAATGGATGAAGGGGGAACTAATTTCCTTTGGCGGACCATTGGCAGCAGTTGCTTTGCATCCCAGAGGGCACAGGAGCAAGGAAACTGCTCAGATTGGCAGTTCCCCCTGTTCTTAAATAATACATCAACATGAGGGTGATATCTGTGACACGCACACAGCAGCCTGCTGAGCTGATCCTGCCCTGGGGTGAGGACACCTCCAAGAGATGCGCAGTGCCCCACAGGCACAGCTGTCCCTGGACACCCACACTTCTAGGCACGCTTGACTGCTCAATTTGACTCAACCCAATGATATAAAGGGGAGAAAAGACACTAATAGAGTTTGACTGAGATGCACCACTTAATCCTTTTTTCCCCATCAGTAAGCTCTCCCACTTTCTCTTCCTAGCATGCATCATGCAAATTGAGAGTCCCCTGAAGTGATATTTGCGACTGCAGGATCATACAAGAAAGGACACAATGCTCCTTTCCCAACACAGCCCCCTGCCCCTACTATTCTTTTTCAAATAATACCATACTCACAGTAAGTACTAAAAATGTGTACTCTACCATTCAAGCACTTAATGTTCTTAAATGCCACTTTGTTCAGAGGAAATAGTCTTTGTAAGACATGAAATTTATTGGGAACAAAATTTATGTTTCAATTTGATTTACTATATTTGTATATATGTGTGTATTTATTTTATTCCAGCTGATTACATCAGCTAAATCTCTCTCTAAAACACCATGCAGCTCAAGCAAATACTTAAGGAAGGCTGCTGGTAACTTATTGGCTATGTTGGGATTCATAACTGCTGGCTTACATCTCAACTTTACAGCCACTTCCTGGGACCTGCATGATGCACAGTGACAGGGCCATTGGGAAAAGACAAAGCTCTTATCACAGTGCTATCAAAGTGCTACGATCACTACAAATAAATGGGTTAGCCAATTTTTGTTGAAGTAGTAACAGACTAAATGAAGCAATAGGACACAAAGGCCCTACGTTTTCTATGGCAGAAAGAAACAAACGTCCTCAGAGACCAAGGTTGACTGAGACGAACATTCCTCCGGCATTGATAGCAGTTAGAGCTCATTTAAACTAGAACCATTGACTGTCTCCCTGCTACAAAATAGGTGTGATTTTCAGTGGCAGTAAAAATGACCATCGCCAAGAGAGAGACATTTAAAATCCATATGGACATCCACTTTCCTATATCCTGAGCTTCACTTCATTTTGCAATGCTGGAAGCCATGCTCAGTCTGTTGTTTTATTCAGAAGGATTCTTCTCCTGAACACAGAATTGGTTTCTGTTTCGTAACCCTCCACATTGATATTTTATTGCCATGAATTATTCGTGATTACTAAGTGTGGATCACAGTGTCTAGAGACTTTTGATATCTGATCTGCATTCTCATTTGATTCTCAACAGCACTGTTCTCAATTTATTAAAAAATATTCATTCTATTTTCTATTTTATTTGGAGTTCCAGGAAATCAAGTGAATATTCTACCATTTCCTGGTAGGCGAGTTTATATTTGCTATATAATCTGGGGCAACTACAGGACTCACAGTCCTACCCAATCTAATGTGCATTTTTCTGGTGTCTTCCTGGAAAATCAAGGCACAAACTGAAACATAAATTATTTAGTTTCCATTTTTCACTGCCATTTACAGCAATCTCACTCACTTTTTACTTCACATTCCCTCACATGTATTTACTTTTCAACACAGACCACTATTTCGCTTGAGCACAACTTCAGTATTTGACCCTTAGTGTCTGCAAGAGCAGCAGTGATGCCTAGAACAGATGCAGTGCTTGAGTGCTTCCCTAGCTTAGTTGAGGCAACAGTACAGAGAGTTTGACTGCATGACTATGCTTAAAGAAGGAAGGACAAAGGGAAGTCTGTCCAGCACAATCAAGAAGAAAATCTGCAGAATCATCATCACAACCATCCTGCAAACTTTTATTTCTCACTAATCACATCTGGCTTGATCCAAAGGCCATTGCGTTTTGGATTTGGACCAACATGCAGATGCCTTTGCCTGTCCATATCCCATGTAGAGTAAAAAATTGGCTCTCTTTATTGGCAGAGAATTTAGCAATAGGAAGATGTTCACTTCAAACCTTTTCTTCATGAGCGGCAGCTCGCAGTTCCTAATTCTCCAGGGCTCAACACTGACCCTACATCCTCCTGCTTCGACTGCAGGATCATCAGGCTTTCCATTGGCATGATGCTAAACAAGCAACTTGCATGAATAAGACACCAACCAGCTGAAGCAAGACATCAAAAGAGAGGTTCTTCCCTTTGCTTTGATAGCCATATTCTAAATAATCATTGTGGCAGTACTGGGAAGGTCATAGATGGCTCTGTAGCCCATCGTGCCAAAACGTGAAGAGTAGATAATTTTTATTTCATTATGCTCTTGTTCTGCACAGACTTCAACATTGTCAGAATGCTGTATGAACTTTAACCAATTAATGAAACATGAACTGCTTATTAGGTGACCCAAAAGTTCTCTCCCCTACAATCTGTGAATAACAAATGAAAATCAACGCGCTGCCGGTAAATGCATATGCATGAAATCTTTTAAGACATCATGGCGAAAACAGCTAATAATAAACCTCGCAGCATTCCTGAGAAAGTAAAACAGGAAGGGAAAACCAGCCAGCAAAAACAACACATTCTTCTGCAAAACACTGCCTAGGCAAGTTAGCGTCAGCGAAATGATCAATAGGTCACCATTATGTATGATATTTACATCTGATCTGCATTACTGCATTGCTAGGCTGAAATGCCCAACGAGGCTGAGATCAGCTAGCACTTTCTTCATTAAAATCTGCCTTCATATAAAATTCACCTTGATTTATGAGTCTGCTTTCAGAGCTGTACATTTGAATGCAACATTGCCAAACCTTCTACTGTGTTCACCTGCTGGTTGGAGAGCAGAGATATTTCAAGATGAAAATAAACTAAAGATGGCTGCAGAAGGCTGAGTATTATCAAAGAATGCGAATAATAGGCTTTTGCATATGCTCAGCCTTCTGCTACCATCACATCACTGTGTATCATCATTTTTTGTTACTGAAAAACAGCCTGCATGCTATGTTTTTCCTTAATCACGGGTGCATTAACTTCTCCATGCAGACACACACACACATGCAAAAGCCTACAGTTCTTTTGCTTTCACCCACTAAAAATGTTTGGGGATTTTTATTTATTTATTTGCATCTGCTGTGTATACTTATTTGGTTTTAGAATCTGGAATTTCAGGCGTTTTCACTTCCTTTCATAAGTACACACTTGAAATTCAGATGGGCTCATACACATGCTCAGTCCGACTCCCATTTTCCAGGAGGTAAATTTTAGCTCCTTCATCACCTGAATGTTAATTGTAAAGCATCACAATAAAACCACACGTTTCTTGAAGGCATGAAAAAATTCCCTCCTGACCCTAAGAAAACTCTGCCAGTTATTCCTAAAAATAAAGCTGGCTAATAATAAGTTCTGTAATTACACAGCACAGAGCACACAGAACCTTCCACTTACTACACTAACACTATGTTCTTCTAGGCAACGCTGAGGAGTGGTGAATTTTTATTATTAAATAAGGAATTTTCAGGCAAGACTTTAAGGAAGGAGGGCCAATAGAGAAGATAACACAAGGACATATTTTACATGAACAGAGAAAAGGGGCTCCACTTCATAAATAAATCTTACTTCTTCCAAAAATCTACTTGCCTTGTCCACCATTCTGAATACGACTCTGCAAGTAGCCCTTTGCACCTAAACATATAGATTTTGCCTGTCACATGACTGCAGGTTGATGCACCTGAACTGTTTCACCTGCTATTGTTCTGTAAATAAGCCTCATTTGGTGTGTCTTTCAGTATGCCCAAGTCTTTTCTCCTCAAGCCTAACTCATACAGTCCCAGCTGCCTAATGCCTTCCCCTAAATAAACCAGATTTTCAAAACTTGATCTAGTGCCTATGCACTTCATGTTCATCGAAAGAAGACTCTAGCAGCTGCTCACTGTTGCTACACACTAGATCAAGTATTCAGAGATGGATCTATCAAGGAGGTCAACTCCCTCCTGATACTTCATTAACTAATCTGCTGCTATTTTAAACTTTGCTCAGCTTTGTTATTACTTCTACTCTGCTGCACCACTTTGCACAGACATATTGCTTTTCAGAATCCATTTACCCAATCAATCACGATCATTCTGGGAACAATCTCATTCTCTTCTAAATTTTAACTATTCTTTCTACTTCAGCATGATCTGATGGAATAAGATAGTATAAATTATGAAGAAAATGTTAATATAAAGCCAATCCTGCAATGACACACTTCCTAGAAAAAAAACACACACAAAAAAACAAATAACAAACCACCCGTCTTTTGCCTTCATTGTTTGCTATGCAAGGAATAAGGTGACACCCTTTCTCACCTTCATTCCTGGAAGACTTTCTCACTTGGATCTTCCTATTAACTTTGTCACAACTCCTCAAGTAACTGAAAGTTTTACTGTCATAGTTTGAAGTTTCTAGGATCAGGTCCCAGTTCTTTACCTGTCTTAATAATTTATTACCTAACCCATGTATACAGAGTGTGTAGAATAATACATCCTGTGAAACTTTGTTAAAAGCCTCTGAAAATCCCAATATGTCTGCTGCTTTCCTCACATCTAGATCAATATTTATTTAATTTAAAAAAGGAATCCAATTTGCCTGACATGATTTACTTTCCACAAATCTATGCTGACTCGCATTACGATGCTGCATCCTTATTAAACTGTATGCAACTGTAGCCTTATAATACTAGAAAATGTATTTTCAAGACTGTATTTGTAGGCAGCAGGATCCTCTGAGGGGTTACAATGCCCAACACAAGGAATTCAGTGGATCCTTATTGCCCAGCTGGTCTTTTATTTTGCAGCTCACACTGTTTTCCCTTAAAATGCCAGAACAACACTGACTCTTTTCAAAAATGACTTGATACAAGCTCTTAATTCTGATGCGTATTCACGTATTCACATTGCAAATCATGGACATATATCAGCAGTCCTCTTGTGCCCAGAGTTATAAAGTCCCTATGTTGAAACAACCCCAACACCCAGGGTGTTCAGCCTGTGGCAATGGTCCCACAGCCAATCACAGTGTTGGGTCTCAGTCAGAAGCCAGGCCAGATCAACAGAAACAGACAATCATAATGTCAACAGCACATAGCTTTACGAAGGAATAAGCAGCTGGAGGATTTATTGCTGCTTTGTATTCACATCCCAAACAATGCTCTGCGCTGTTCAATTCACCTTAGGCAGGCTGTTCTTCCCACAGTGACACAAAAAGCATTGCGCCCATCCCACTGCTCAGCTCTCTGATCTCACATTTCACCTGCAGACCAATCCTCATACAGAGTGCTGTGCTACTATTTCAGCATCTCGTCTCCTGCACCCTTAGTCCTGTCTTCTCAGATAACAGGTGATATTCACCTTAGCAAGCAGATGTCCCAACAGAATACATCTCTTCAATATTCTCCAAAGGCTTCAGCACCCAAGTCTACAGCTATCATTAAATTTCTGCATGGTTGCCTGGGGATAAATCCTGTCCAGTCCTGATAGAGGGGGCAGAACTCTCTTTGCTTTCTCATTTTCTCCACTTTTGCAGTTCACAAAGCATTTCCAGAATCTCATCCTACCAATAAGCATTTTCCCAGCTATTTGTCAATGAAGTTTCAGTTTTTATTCTTCCTCCCCTCCGTTTCCTCTTTACCACGCGCTAACAAAGCAGTGAACTGAGCTCTTACTGATTTCTTAGAGGACAATTTGTATATGTACAATAGTCAGAATGGCCTGGAGTATGTTGGTATGTGGTTGCCAGACTGGCATTCATCAGGACTGTGAAACAGAACAAAATCCCATTGCAGTAATGAGACTTTTTAACCCCTTTGTGACAGTATGGCTAAATGCCCCTTCAGCACCACATACAATGCCAACAGCAGGGCGCAGAAAACACCAACCTACCCAATTCAAACCATGACACAAACACAGAATTGTTCAGGCAGTATCAAGCTGTTTGTGGTGTTTCCCATCAAGTACCCTACCTTGAACTCCATGGGGGTGTACTTCTCATTCTTGGGCGTTGTGTTGCCCTTGTAATGAAGATGGTTGGGAGTGGTTGGGTGGATGACGGTCGACTCCTGGGACTGCCTCTGACAGCGCTGGCAGTACACGTAAATCACAAATGTTAAGAGGCTAGAGCCAAAGAAGCAGGAGACCCCAGTGGCAATCAGATGGATGAGACTAAAACCTGCAAGGGAAATGACAGGAGACACTATTTTTAAAGAACAGCCTTTTTCCCTCTCCCGACAAGACCACAGGTGCAAATCGCAGCCGTGACATCTCAGGATCAACTTTAATAAGCTGTTGAAGCCTGAGTCTTACGTTCCAACATAAACTGACATAATCTCCCTGAAAATCAGTCTCCCCACTGCAGCTCTGCCTTGTGCAGTTTAACAATTTCATGCATTGATTTCTCAAAGCTCCCACCCTGTCTCTCCTCTCTCCCCTCTATTGATATTGAATCTAAACATTATGTTAAGCTGACAGCTAAAGAAATGAGCCATACAAACAATGCACAGTAACAGATTCCAAAGTGTGTGTGTGTCATGGAAATAAGGGGATAAAAATCCTCAGTGTATCTCTGAAGGGGAAGGAAAGGAGGAGAAACCCCTCTCTGTCAGCTGCCCGAAATGCCTATGAGACTGTGTGTGGGGTGAGTGAGACACAGAGTCCGTCCTGTGTAATCCTAGCATAGTCAGCGTTCTTGCTTATTCACAGGGGAGTGCTGCCTGGCCACCTCTGCACTACCTCTGAGGAGTATTTGTACAGCTCCGAGGGAATGAGAATCATATGGAGGAAAAAGGAAAGGGGATAACTGCTTGAAAAAAACCTGCTTTGTTGGCTTCCTCCACAAAGATAGGAAGACAGTCGCAGGCAGGTGTCAGTGGGGTAGCAACAGTGTGAATTTTTCCAAAGGAAAAGCTCCTAGCCCAAAGCCTCCTGCAGAGATCTCTCCACATGGGATTACAACAGCACCCTCCGAGCCCTAGGAAGAAGCTGTAGCTTCCAGGAGTGCCCTGCGCACTGGGCATACCTGACTCCCAGCTCTGGCTGGTGGGAGAAGAATGTTAAGAGTATTCCTTGCTCCGCTCTCCCTTTGGAGAGTGTCAAACCCCTCTGTAAGAGGAACTGCCATAAGATCCCCACCAACACCAGAACAAACATTAGAGATCCTTACAGCCACAAAGTTAACGAAGCAACCAGAGACATTCTTGTGTAGCAATAATTTGCGACCCTTCTGTCTTTTGCTGTGTTGCACTGGGGAATCTACAGAATAAGAATCAGCAAGGATGGCCCCAAATATTACCGTATTCTAATGCTTTTTCTTAATCTTTCAAGCAAGAATGACAGGGACAAATGCCTGGGAAGGATTTCTTCCTTCCAACTGCTTGCCCCCTCAGGACAGCTCTCCTGGAGGATGGCCACACTGGCTCAGTGGGGACTGCAGTGGTAAAATTCTCGTACTACTTAAAAAGCCAATTCATTTGGGCAGACTGCTGTGTTGACTTAACTGTGTGCAGAGAAATGGAAGGGACTACTCCGAAAGTGGCTTTAAATGCGGTTCATTCTTAATCTGATCACGGCGTGCATTTTTTGGTGCCATCTTACATTTTAACTGATATGCTTTTCAAATACAGAATTCTGCCCATTAGTCTGCTGCACTCCTCTAATCTTTAGTTAAAGAATATCCTCCCGAGTTTAAAAGGAACCAAACCAATAGAGTCCTACAGCAAAGTAAAGCACTTCAATCATAATTATAGTAAGGAACATACAGAATATATTAGACTGACAAGTTACATTTATTTTTCAAACCACACTATAAAATTCTATTGCAAGATTACCACTTTCTATTGTGTTCTCACGATGGTCCAAAAATGGCAGAAAGACAGCAATTTCCTACTGAATATTGTTAAGATATTTACAAAAAGACATTTCCTTTCTAAAAAATCTCAGCCTACTTTACCTCACTCATGAGAGCTGAAACACAGATATGTAACTTCATTTAGTGAAGCTACATGATACCACTTCATTCTCCTTCCATCCAGCTTTGCTTATATTGCACTGAATGTCTCAGTACATCTCCCAATTCACTTCAGTAGGAAATCCTTCTTAAAACACAGAATCATAGAAATGTGCTCCTACATTCCACTCTCTCCTTTCAAAGAACCATCTGATTTATCAGGTGAGTTTTAGCAGTACCTGAGACAAAAATTATTTCGTCTGCAGTATGCAAATCCCTGTGGGAAAGTTTTCTGGTTCCTCACTTGGAAAATACAGATTTTCTGAGATGCATCAACACATTTTCTGTTGATTGGCTTTCTTGCCAAATACAATAGAATGCTAAGTAATAAATGATATTAGCAATGGTAAAATGTAACAGCAGCAAGTATAATGCTATAAGAAAAAGAAGGAAATGTGAATAGAGAGTATAAGGGCAGAATGCAACCCATAGAAAGGAGTCCTGGAACTGAAGCAGATATATTGCACTTTCTGGAAGGGAAGGACTGATGCAGAAAACCAACTGTTATACTATAGGTGTTGAAATCTTATTTACATTGATTGGAAATCAATTGATTGTCCAACAGTCATAAACACAGGGCCGCATTTCCATTGCACAGGTGGCATGCCTTTTTTTTTTCTTTTTTTTTTTTCCATCATCTCCACAGGGAGAAAACATTTTAGCAGCCCGCAGATCATTTAGATTTCAGGAAATCAGGAGTGTGGTGCTAGCAGGAATTGAGATGGTCATTAGTGTGAAACTAGCATTTAAAAACACTGAAAGCACCTGCCATTTTCTTTAGTCTGAATTTTTATCACAGTGGCTCATGGGGCAGTGGAAGAGTGAGACTAATGACTGGATCTTTCCTAGTTACGTGCAGAAAGGAGACAACTTTGAGGTGAGGACTTCAGTGAAAAGAACTTGGAGGACAACTACTAACTGAAATCTAGTCCTATATCAGAAAAGGAACTAAGAGACTTGGTTCAGCGAACTCTTTACAGGTTACTTAAAAACACCTGCCTCCAAACAGCAGGAGGCTTACAGTGGTGAAATGAGGACTGTGCCTTCCTTTCTCTTGAACCTTTGTCCTGTGGGTAGAGACAGACAAGTAATGTGCTCCCTGGTAATAAATGACCTTGGTGGCCAAGCCAAACCCCCAAGTAGACAAAAATCTTGGAACTGACAAGAGGCCTGTGTGATACATTCCTGCAGTCTGACTCAGACAGCAAGACTCCAGTGGAATTAAGGCTATCACTGGGATGTGAGCTGTATAGATTAATGGTTTGCTTGATACTGCACAGGGAGAATAGAAGCCAGGTTAAGACAAAAATAAGATATATGGTTAGTGGTATCCTACCTCCACAGTTTGTGCTCTCATCAATGCTGGATGCTGGCAGGATCACTAAACAAAGAGAAGAAGATCGGAGAAAGTTGTCATTTTGCCACCACTTTACTTCTTTAAGTAATTAAACCCCCCTGTGATTCAGGCACAAGAAGCTGCTCATGTGTTCTGCAGCAAGCTGAGAGTCTCTCTAAATTGAATGAAAAGCTCAGACTGTGAACCACATGTAACAAAACCTCTCCAAAGACCTGGCAATTACAGTACAGTTACCTGATCGCTATTTAGCTTCTTCAGTTTAGGGGAAAGAAGACAGCTAAGAAAATCATGGAAAAAGAGACTACAACCGTCTGGGGATCTCAAATTTTTAAGCTAGGTCATTATAGTCCAGAAAAGAACATTTGGAAGATGTTATTCAGGCTAGACCAATATCAAATACTTTCCTGAGAGATTCAGTTTCCACAAAAAACAGAATGGAAAATGATGATTGCCATCTGTCCATCATTTATGCTGCTGTTAGACCTTTGATTATTCTCCCCACATCACATAGTGGTTGTCTCCATCTGCCCGTTTGCTTCTTCGTGATTTTAGGATGCTTACTTTCATAACTGAACTCAAGCATCTTCTTTTGCCTGCTCCATGCTGAGAATAGAGCTCATTTTTATAACCCAGCCCTAGATGAAGGGCTATGCAAGGTTAAAAGGTTCAATTTGGGTGAAGCAGTACTAGTTATTCATTCCAGATCTAGGTAATTCTATATTAAGAGAGCTGAGATGCCCCAAAGGAATGTCAGTTATCCTGTACCTTCAACAAGGGAATTGATAACTTATTTGTTAATTTTTTGCTTTACTAGAAGCATCCATACCCTTTTTTATAGCAGAGAAAATCTCACCCTAGTTTGACGCCTGGTCATGAGCTTCTCTCCTACATTGACCCACCCTCTCCGTCTTCAGTGACATGGTACATACCAGGAATTTCATTATACAGGCAATCTTGGTACTGTGTGCTGTTTCCAATGCACTGAGAAGAGTCTGGGCTGTGTACCTCGCAGTAACGGCTGCGATACTGGATGCCCTCTTCATTACACAGGCTCCACTCTGACCACTCTGACCAGCCACCTTAAATGCAAATCAAGAAAATGCACAGAAAACATCACCAAGAAGGAAAAGGATCCCTTGTGGAAACCAAACTTCTCCCGTGCTAGAGAGCGTTCAGATCTTCACCTGGGCCTCTCCCACACATCCGATCTGGGGGCCTTCCGCAAGTTTAATCGTCATGATATAAATAACAGTGCAAGCATCATAATCTACTTGTCAGATTGTAATTTTCTTAATACAGAGTAAATGAACCTTTGCTGGAGCACTGCACAGTGCAGAATTGGTTTTAAAACTCCTATATCAGCTTTGTGGTTAAAGACAAACAAGCATTTGGATGGGACAGTTTTGTACAGGACCTCCAAATTTGATGTAGTCTCTCAAGGATACCCCAAGCAGCCAGCACAAATTACAGTGCTTACAAAGCTTTACTAAGGTTGCTAAGAGGAGGAATCAGTCTGCACTGGATCAGAAATACACAAAAGTGGTTCAAAGTCAGCACAGATGTGAACTTTGTCCTCTGAGCTGTAGCACACATTCATCTGCCAGTCTGTGTAAGACAGAAAAAGGATCTCCCCTTCAGCAACAGTACAGATTGATGCTTCATGACTCCTTTTGCTTGTCTTGAAAGCTTCCACATTCAAGAACCATAGTCTTGCTTTTTCAATTACTTTAAATTGATCGTCTGTTAACAAGATTTTGCCTGGCTGGCACCAGAATGCCAGAGCGTGGTCTGGTGAGCAAGTAAAAAGAAAGGTGATGAAGCATTTGATTTGAACACTAGGATGTCTGCTTTTTCCCTGGTTCAATATACATTTACTGAATGGACACTAAAGCTACTAACTGATGGTGTTCCTGGCTTATTTTTATGACATGCTGCAGATGCACCTTGCTCTCATCAGCACCCTAATCAGCTGAAGCAGGAACCCAAAGTGCCTACCTTCACACGGGTGGGTGTTGCAGAGAGCCTCCTCAGTGTGCAGCCCGATGCAGATATCCTCTCCACTAGATGGAGCTGGGTTGGTGCAAGTCCGTGTGCGCTGGTAATGCCCTCCTCCACAGGTTGCTGAGCACTGAGACCAAGGAGTCCAGCAAGACCAAGAGCCTTTTACTGAGGATATGGAAAAGCAAGGAGAAAGAGGTACATGCAAGTGATTACTACTCTCACTGTGACACAGAATCCCAGTATCTCACCTAGATCTACCCTACCCAGACTAGCTGGCACTTTCTTGTACCCCAGGACATTTGGGCTTCGTGTCAAGAGAGGGTTGAAATGTGCTGCACTCTGTGGATGCTAAATGAAGTCCATGCACAGAAAGACTGCATCATAAACGACCATAGCAGAAACTATTCTGTAGGGTGACTGTCTTATTTTTATGCAACTTTTTATAAAATATCCTTATTACATTGTCTTTTGACACTTCACCTATAGTAACAGCACATTTACTTGGAAAAAAGTGGAGCTTATATCTTTCTTCTCAGGGTCCCAAGTCTTTTAGTCCCAGACTTCAGAAAACCTCAGAGGCTTTATGTGAGCACAGTCCCAAAACACTTTATTAATAAATCCAGGGTGGGAACTAAGAACTCTGGGTCCCAACCCCTCTTGTCAGGCTACTAGACTACCTGATTTTCAGGTCCCCATGCCACTATTTCAGGAGACAACAACCTCGTGACTTAGTGCAAGATAAACCTAGGATTTGTGTATACATATTGAGTGAGGCAGGAACGAAGGGAGACACATAGAAATAGCAATCATGCACTCAGAACAGATTGTAAAACATCATAGTGTCTAAAGGGAGAAAACAGCACAGGAGAAGGGCACAGACGTTGGTGAAAAGCCACTGAGAGTTTCCAAAATAGTACTAATAGCTGCCTTTATAGTGCTAGAGTTATTTTTTTTTTATAGGCCACAGAGTGCAATATTAGACACTCCTGCTTGCTCTTACTATGCATTCTGATCATGTTTTCCTATCTGCATTGGCACTTTATCTTTGCATTGAATTTTAATATCATAATAATACCATAATAATGCAGCAATTTCAACTGTAGGCCACAAACTATATTGCCAGAGGTAGACAGAGCTACTGCTAGAAATTGCTAGAACTACAAAAAGACATGGTGATTTGTTTAAGATCATTTAAATTTAGCTTAGATAGCTATTACAGAGCAAGGAGAACGACAAGAGAGATAGTATGGTAGTCAATAGTCTATTATTACTATTCTGGACAAGGAGTGCAACATAAACATGAGGACAAACTTGAAAACCAGGAAACCAGGCAAGAATACTCCCTGCTGTCTGTGCAGGAAATGGTAACTGATGTCAAGAGTAGATGCCCATCGCAAGAACAATACGTAAGCAGGAGAGGGGGAAGAAACAAGTGTTCACAAGAAGAACTGCCACATCAAGCATCTCTACAGCATTAAGTCACATTCATTAAGCCCGTCTCCTCACCAAAGTGCAGATGTACCATGATGCTCTCCACTGGATGGAGCATCAAACCTACCTCAAGCAAAACACTACTAAACAAGCCACCATACTGTTTCATTTAGAGGTTGTGGCTGTGTTTCCCTCTTAGCCTAGGTGAAACATAGGTCACAGCACCAAAGTGTGTGGATTGCATATATGAGTCATTACAATAGTTTTGGTTTTGTTCTGTTTTTTGGTTTTGTTCTGGTTTTTTTTTTTTTGTTGTTTTGTTTTGTTTTGTTTTTTAATTAAGGAAAATCCCCCAAATTAAAGAAAATTAAAAAAATGAAAGCACCTTGGAAATACTGATTTTTGGTGTCTCTGCCATTAAGATGAAGAAGAATACCTCTGAATTTCATGCAGGAAGATAATCATGGTTACCTGGGCAAGGATGTGGGTTGCAGTCTTGGTACTCCATCGCTGACCCCACGCAAGGCAAGCCACCATTTTTAGGTTCAGGGTTTGTGCATGTTCTTTTCCGGATTCTAAAGCCCAACTCACAGTCCCTGGAACAGGAAGACCAGGCCCCCCAAAAGGACC
Source organism: Lagopus leucura (assembly GCF_019238085.1). Lineage (NCBI taxonomy): Eukaryota > Metazoa > Chordata > Aves > Galliformes > Phasianidae > Lagopus > Lagopus leucura. The sequence goes on along the minus strand of NW_024962273.1, from coordinate 10,245,307 downwards.
AGCCCCCATTGATAATCCGTGCAGAGGTCTTACCAGTCTTGAGGAGGTCGTCAACAAGAGCTTCAAAGAAAAAAAAAAACAAGACATCACAAATCAATCAGCTGCTTTTTTTAAAAAAAAAAAAAAAAAAAAAAAAGTCTTCAGTTCATGAATAAAATCAGGATTTATACATTCTGGGGATGAGTTTCTGTTGAAAGCCCTTAGTAGCAGTTCTGTTCCATAGTGTTACAGCAAAGTTAGAAGGAAGTGAAATGTGTCACATACAAAACGAATCTAGTGATAATCTTGATAAACGAACTTTCTGGGCAGCAAATTGTGGCAATCTGGGCTGTGCTGTCAGGACACTGACTTGCACTACAACAGTAGTGAAGGGAATAACCCTGGAGGCAGTGCACAGAGGGACCTCCAGAGAGAAAGAAGAGTGAAGACAAACTATCCCACTATCCCATCTCTTCTTACATCCTCATCATTTGCCCATTCTCATTAGGGCAGCCTGGAAGTACCGAGAATAACTCTATATACTACCATAACAGGGCTGCATTGACTTCTACATCACAGGGCTCTCTCCATCCCTGCCATTCTGCAGTGATGCTAGTCATACACTTATGACTAGATAAACCAAGATTTATGTAGATATAATCAGGTTCTTGCTGTTCTGAGAGAATTCCCCCTTCCACCAGCAAACCTAAGCTTGTCCCATAGTTCCCCAGAACTGGCAAGACATACAATCAGTTTCACACATAGCTGAGCCATCATTGGGACAGAATCGACTCTCAGTCTTCTTTCTCCCAAACTGCAGCTCATGGGGATCAGACAGCTGGGCACGACACGTGTAGCGGAAGCGCTGCTCCTGGCGGGCACCATTCTGGGTGATGTTGACAGGCATCCAAGGGGTCCAGGGTGTGTTCCTACGTACTTCTGGGCAGCTCTCTGGGTTGCAGGTCTTATATTCCTGCAAGGAATGAAAACCACTGTGACCTTCCTTATCGAAGAGCAGCAGACTAAGTGACACAAATTTGTTTGCATCCTAAAAAACAACGGGGTGCCTTTGTATCAAAAAAATCTTCTATTCACCTTCTCTGACCTCACAGATACAAGATAGTGCTGGGTACAGCAGAAAACATGGGCACTATGGAGGCAGTGGTGGTACATAGCCTCAGGTGGACTTCAAGGATGAACTGTGTTTACTACTCTTATTTCTCCCTCAGGTTTGTATTTCTTTGCTGACTCAGAGTCCTGTGGGGCTTAGAATGCATGGTACGTAATGGGCAGGAAAATAACACAAGCAATGCATAAAAGTAACAACAAACTACTTTTCTGCTATGACTCTGAGATGCTGCTCTCAGGTCATCCTAGGAGAGCCCCATGAGGACAAAATATCAGTAAAGATCATTCCTTGAAAATTTTGCTGTTTTGTTTCTAAGACACTTTTAGATAATCTTTTTTTTATTGCTATTTGTTGTTGTTTGGTTGGTTTTTTGAACTCCCTAGTGAAGACCTTTTGCCATTCTTGGTATAAAGATGAGCATCTATTGAGTATAGCCAACATTCTTGCTGGGTGGGGATGGAATGATATGGGGTCTTTACAATTCTCACCACCAGCAGGAGGAATTCCAGTGGAAGACATTGAGTTCTTGTCTAAAAATAAATAAATAAACCCTACTATTCTGGCAGAAGGAGAGAAATGTAATGCTTTAGGACTTTATGATTCTAGAGTAAATGCCAAACAGCTTGTGAACAGATGGGAGGTTCCAGATCAGATCTGCTTACACTGAAAGAAAACTGCCCATAAAACTAATTAAAACAGCTGCATGGAACAGCTGCCAGAATAGGAAAGGGAGAATAAAGAGAGAAAATTGGTAGTCATTGCCTCATTGATGGGTTAACTGGGTATTTGACCTGTTGGTTACTCAAGTATGAAAACGAGACTCGTTTCTGTTGTGTGTAGGACCTCCTTGACTCAGCAGGATCATTCTTGGGAGTGGGAAAATGAAATGTAGAGTGTCAGGCAAAGGACTTGATATCTAAGTCTAGAGAAGCCTGCAGAAGCTCTCTGTATGCCAGTCTGTCCTAACCTGTACACACACACAGACACACACACAGACACACACGCACTCACACCAACTTCACTGACTTCTGGAATCTGCCACCTCTCTGCTTCCCAGTTCATTTCAGCATCATCTCCAGCAAGAGCTGAGGATAGCAATTTCTTCTAGCTTGAGAAATAAAACCAAGATGGAGAGAGGAGTTAAATACCAGGACCCTAGAAGCTAGATGTCAATAAGTGCCTGATACTCAACGTCAATAAACAATACATACCACAGGACAGCCTGGACATGTATTTCCATTTTCACATGACCTTTGCCTTGAGTGAATTCCTCCACCACAGTTCACACTACATTTATTCCAAGGACCCCATGAAGACCAAAAAATTGGCAATGGACATGGACTGTTCTCATTACAGAATCTGAAAGGAGAAAGCACATTATTCAAAAAACATCCATGTAAGCACAACTCAAGGATAAAATGATGACGGATGCAAAGCTAGATGGCACACTGCATTTGAGTGCACTTACTGCATGCACAGAAAGCTAGCAGAAGGCTCACACGAGTCAGATTAGCAATATTCCTGTTCATGACAGAGAACTGTATCCTCTATACTGATGGAGGAGTGGTTGACCAGGCTAACCACTAAGACAGCTAGAATCATAAAATCAGAGAATCCTAGAAGTTGGAAGGGACCTTTAAAAGTCATCTAGTCCAACTCCTCTGCAATGAACAGGGACACCAAGGGCCCAATCCAGCCCTTGAAAGTCTCCAGGGAGGAGGCTTAACTAACAGGAGGTCAATCCAACATTGATCTGTCACCACTGGCAGGTGCTAAACACTTGGCAATCTTCTCATCTCATGATTTGGCCCTCACTGTTATTTAGTCCCTAAGAAACTAGTGTTGTAACTGGAGCTGAACTGGAAGATATATGCATATAAAAGCAGGTCCTGAATTAATGTTATTTCATGTTCCCTTTAGAAAAGGTAACTTCAATTTTGTTCAGCTTTTTAATCAATATTGTTCTCAAATTGAATCACACAGGACTGTAATTGACTCAGATGTAGTCCTTAAAACCCAAAAAGGACCATTCTGAATGGCCACAAATCAAACCAAACATTAAAATGTCCCAAATAGGGGAAGTTAAATGAATTGCCCTTTGTATTCTGAGAAATGCAGAGAGATCTGTCTTAAGTGACCACTCAAGGGACAAGCAACAGTCTACTGCCAAGCAGAGGTGGCCTTTAATGAAATGTCAAAGCTGGAAACCAATCTGGATGCCTTGAAACATGTGTTTAAGGAGGGGCTGGGCTTGAAGAAACAAAATAGTGCAGATAGCTCTGAAAGTTAAAAAAGCATTGTTTTTAATTGATTTTGCATGAAATTTGCTTAGTTCAGATGGGAAAAAAAGATGATTTTTTTTTAATGCCACACCCTGCAAAAACTCAACTCTGAATCTGTCTTGAGTTGAAACTGGCAATGAAAGCTGCACATATTCAACTGCTTCCTTGACTTCCTTCTGACAGGTCAGAACAGTGTACTTTTCTATAGGTTTTAACTGCTGACAGCAGACACAGCTTCTCCTTTCACTGAGGAGGCGTCAGTCCCTGATGTTCAAGGAACAATGCAAGAGAGAGGCCATATGTGAGTAACCTCATCCCTCCTTGGCCATGAAATTCCTTCTGCTCTGTATATTCAGCCTTATTCTGCGTTCAAAGATCCACCATTTTCAGCTGCCAACATTATAACCACAGAAATGAACACACAGTGTCGTTAACATCTCTTACCTCTCTTCCCTGCTCTGTCCAACACAGACCCTGCCCCCATACCGTGGAGCAGGGTTGCTGCAGGACCGCTGGCGGACCTGAAAGCCTATCCCACAGGAGGTGCTACAGGGGGCCCAGGAAGACCAGGGTGTCCAAGCGCCATTTCTAATTAAAAGTGTGAGAGAGAAGGGATTATGGGGGTTGTCTAATAGTCTTCCCATGCTTAACAGTCAAACACATAAGGCACTGATGAGAGACTGCTTAAACTGAAGAAATTTTCATAACAAGCAGACCACACCAGTTGAGATTTATAAAGGGGACTCTCAAGATTGTTCAGCACTGGCCTTACTTCCCTGCCACTGAAGTGTCTAAGAATGGGACAGGAAGAGAATGAAGCCAACAATGAATGATTTTGAAGATGCCTCTTAGGATTTCCTGGACAACACTGTGGATGCTACAACTTCCACTGCCTATTCCCACATCATCTTCCCCATGTCTCTTTTTTCTGAGCCAATTGATGATCCCAAAGTTGTATTTCCTGGACTCTTTGACTCCTATGCAAAGGGTGCAGGTTTTGAGGCTCACCAATGCCAGTTGTGCCAAAAAAAATTATCCTCTGCTAACTCAGAAGACACTGATGCTTTAAATCTCTTACAACAAAATTGCTACCAGCTCCAATGATTTTCTCACAAGCTTCATAATATTTGGTGTTTTCCTAAAGCCTTTGGCATTGAATTCTATTAGGTGGAAATCTCAAACTTCATAAAAAATAACAATAATTGCTTCTGGCTTTCATGGGAGCTTGAAAAATCACTGTAGTGTGACCTTAAATCTGTACAAACCAGGAGGCAAGTAAGAGCTCAGAGGCAGGATTGAGTTTCAGGCTAACAAATGATTGCATCTCAAATGAGAAGTGGTAACTGAGCCTGAAGCAAATTTGACGTGAAAACCCTGAGTTCACACCTCACAACAGAGATGCCAGAGCATGTGCATGTGGCCAGCTTCTCTGAGGCTGCTGCCTGCAGTAACTCCACCACATGCTCACATGGAAGTTGACATTTTCATCTTTAAAATCTCCTGATTATTAAAGCTTGCCTTGGTCTGATTTGGCAGGACTACTAAACCTTAGAGCTTCACCAAGGCAAGAGAGGAGGAACCACATTCTGTCTTCTGTGCTGCAGGTTTCATTTCATTTGGAGCCAGTGGCAATGCTCTGTCTTGCAGAACTGCCTCATCTTGACACTTCGCTGCCTTAAGTTAAAAAAATCTTCTCTTTCCCCTGTAGAAAAACCTTTTTAAAAAGTCTAGTCAAAAAACAGCTCAGGTGCTCTCTGGTTCTTGAAAGCTAAGCTTGAAAACAGATGTTAATTTTCAAAGCATTTGTTGAGCTAAAAACACTGCTGGCAAGAAATATTTTCTGGCATAGCACCAATCAGGGCAGAGGATGAAAGTTAAAATCCACGTTGCCCTTCACACTTTTTGTATTTGTTATCAATTCTTGCCAGTTCTTGGCAGGTTTATTTCAGAACCCTGATAGATATTTCTCCCCTCCTCCTCTTGCTCTCGTATCCCCCTTCCTTCTTCGCTTTGCCTCTCCCACCTCAAACAAGGTCACAGAACAAGAAATTCACTTACATAAAAATGCTACTCTTCCAAGTTATTCTTCCATGTTTTAAATGACCTACTACCTCCCTAGTCCTTAACTCAAAACAAAGATTATATGGTAAAACATGAAAAGACAAAATCGAATGGAAGGTTGCTGCTATTGTGGCAAAAAAAAAAACCAATCTTGTCTAAAAATTCCTCAGAAAAACAATTCTCAGTATCGGTGTTTGAGAGTTTTTAACAGAAAGACACTTCCCATTTTCAGATTTCTAATAGAACTCATCTTTAGCCATCCTGCTTCCTCCTTGCAAAAAGAAATCTCAATGCCATATGAAGTCAATTAAAGGAAATTTGAAGGCTGAGGCGGATGCAGGATGACCAGATGTCCTTATTTTTCAAACCATGCTGTTTTCCTGTGTCTTAAGATTGAATAATTTATTTTTCATCCTCTTCTCAGAAGCTGTTCCTACCTCTTTTGCCATCAGAGCACTGCTGAGAAACCCATCCCTCTGGTGTAATTTGCCTTTGCCAGTGACATGAACAGGCAGCACAGAGGTAGGAATGACTACACATCTTTTAGGCAGCACAGCCCACAACTGGAAGGAGGGATGCCAAATCAAATATGAGTATTGATGAATTTTTGGTGCCAAGACACAGCTCTCTAGGGAGGAGCCAAGAGACAGCTGTCTTTAATGGCATCAACATTTATAAGGAAGATAAAGTAGATAAAAAACAGAACTGACCCAATATTTATCAAAATATTGGCTGGCACCATCCTGCTTAAGCAGTATTTACCCTACTGTGTCATCTTTCCTTAGGTCATGACATGATATAGTCCAAGGGTGATGGGGTAGCATGGACACAAACATGGCAGCTATGTCTAGGCACCCCACCAGAGGACATTTAGCTTCCATACTGCTAAAGTATGAGCTCCAGACTTCCCTAAGAAGATGGCATGGGCATAAGATGAGCTGCATGTTGTTTATGGGACGTGTCCAGTGAGTGTGCCTCCTAGGAGCAGCTGGCTGCCAGGATGGCATTCTGCAGGCAGCACGCGGGAAATGAGTAGTGCAGGCAAACCTTGCTTACAGCCATATTAGATCCTGTCTCTTCAAGCACTGGTCTGCAGGAGCTCTGTTGCAAAACACACAACCTCAGAATTCAGACTTCGCAAAATAATGACTGAGTGCTTACTGATGTATTTTAGCTTATTACTATTCAGTTGGATAACATCTACCTCTACTTTACTCATCTCTGATGAGTCACTACTTACATACACTTGAGGGAAACTGAGGCTTAGTATAGGCAAGGTTAATGTTAACTTTGATTGGAGTGCTCATATTCCAAGGACCCTGTCTGAGACACACGAAAGTGCCAGGATCCCTTTGCTCTAATCTCAATCTGGATCTCACACACATTCTGTTGGCTGGGATACATCATGGTCACGGAAACAAAAGAAAAGAGATAAGCTGTGAACAGTCACAACTATTGCTCCCTTCCAAAAATGCACAGAGATGCTGACTTGCCTTGAACAATTTGCGACCTCGATCCTGGCCCCTTCACAGCTGCGACCTCCACAGCGAGGACGAGGGCTGTCACATGAACGTGACCTACACATACAGGAGCCTGTGCTGTCCCCATCTGAATGCTCACACAGTTGCCATGGGGACCAAGGCCCCAGTCTTCCATTTGTTGTCAGGTTTTTCACCTAGTTTTAGGAAAAAAAAAAAGAGGAAAAAAAAAAAGGTCATTACTAGCAAAGTTTACATTTCTGGAGATATCCCCACAATAGAAATGCCAAACAAAGCTGCTGGGGGAATTAAGATGTAGCTCAGATAGGAGCTGTCTGTGCTTGTGAGTAGGATTCAAAACAGAGGGTTGTTTTCAGGCCATGCCGCATCAGTGTTTACCTCCAAATTCCACCCCACATACCTAACATGTGCACACAGGCACCCAACCAGCCCTGCCATGCAGCACCCGCCTGCAGGCCACCTGCTTGTAGGTCCCATGCAGCACAGCTTCAGCCTTCTGAGCAACGCATGGCCAGCACTTGCCATTCCCTTTCTGTGATGCTTCTGCCTTTGTAGTGCTCGGGGCTGCTGGTATAATCACATCTACATGCTCAGACTGAGGCCTTCCTGACTTTGGCCCCATCGAAACAACACTGTAAGAATGGCCTTACACATCATGGTAGCAACCATAAGGCTATGCAGCCCCTTCTCTCCCCATCCTACAGGCATTGTCCCAAGCTGATGTGTAGGATGCAAGATCACAGATTGCTGGAGTGAAGCAAATGGTTCTTTCAGAATGGTAAACACTCCCCTGGTTTCCCTAAAACCTCAGTGCATGCCAGGGGGCACGAGATTTGGATGCAACAAGCAGTTGAGTTCTCACAACTATGACACTTTAGGGAACTTGATCCAGCATCTGCAGCTTTGTACTAACCCCAGTGCTGCTCCTTTAGAAGGTAAGAACCACAGAATCACAGAATGATTAAGGTTAGAAAGACTACTACAGTCATCTAGTCCAACCATCCATCCACTACCACCACACCACTAAATCACAGCTATCTTCTTCTTAAAAATCTCCTGAGACATTGACTCTACCACCTCTCTGTGCAGCCTGCTCCAATACCCCTCCATCCTTTCTGAGAAGAGATGTTTCCTAATATCCAACCTAGTGGCTGGTGGGATGCTCAGCAGCTTTGATAAACCCATTGGCACAGGCAACACAGGCCTTGGCCTCAGTGTTGCACACAAGAAGTGAAGAGGAGGCTGCATCCCTGGCTTATGGCCCTGGTCCCAAATATGAGCCAGCTACCACTGCCAAACCGCACTGTGCCATGTTCAGCTGAGCTTTGTAGGCAGCAGGATCAATCCCCTGGAATGCCCTGTAGGGAAGTCATTTCTCCAAACCAAGGCATGGTGAAGCTGTGAGCGTTCTCAGACAACTGTGGCCACAAAGCAGAGCATTCAAACACTCATCCTCTTAAACACACTGCTCTGGGCTTCAAGCCTGGCACGGTGTTAAACACTCACACTGCACCTCTGGTGGACTGCAGTCTTCCCCTCTTGCTCATCTGCAGCAGCATCAAAAATACACAGCAGTGACACAGAAGTAATATAGATCTGTTACTGTGCTTTTCAGGCAGCAGTTGGGGAGAATCAAGCATCTGTTGCAAACATTTGTTTGCAGTAGATTACCATGCCGTTATAAAAATTTGCTCTGGGCTGCAGGTTACAAGGCAAGACGCCCAGAGAAAAGAACATTGAGTTTTGTTGTTGTTTTTTGAGTTTGTTTTAAACATGAGCACAGTCAAAAACCCATTCAGTTGGGTTGCTAAAAATCAGGGAGAAAAAAAATCAAAAGAACTACTTTGAGATATTTAATACTAGATTTTTATCTCCTTTTCCCTCCTGCCTTACAAAAGTCATAATCCAAGTACTGGATCATTCCTATTCGTTTTTGAGCCAGAAAGCCTTGCTGATTCCAGCAGGGAGCTCTGTTCAGAAATCAGTGGTATGATATGGCCCGTGGCTTCAATTAAAAAAAATAAAAACTGACAAATAATTATTGGCTCATAAGTGATACTGGGAAGCAGCCCAAAAATTAAACAAATAAGCAGCCATAGTTGAAATATTGGGATTTATAAACATGTCACGTTGTGAGTGTGGGAAGGCTCTTTTTACTTATGAAATTACATATGGATTATTATTCCATCTTTAAACTTATAAAAATATCTTCAAAAGAGCAAACTTGGGAAGTAGGATAAGAACTCATGGGCACTGATCTTTTTCAGAAATATCTTCCCAAGACAAATCCTTTGCAGCCAACAGCATCCTTCACACAGAGATGACATCTTTAAAACATCTGTTATCAAATGGCCATCACTTATTTGATACTTCTAATTGCAGAGATCTCATATTTGCTAAACTGACATACTCCCACCAAAGCTGTCACTATTTCCAACCAAGGGTTGATGGTTGGACTAGATGATCTCAGTGGTCTTTCCCAACCTTAATGATTCTATAATTCTATGACTTCATTTCCCATTTACAGGAGCAAATGCAGGATATAAAAATTCAAACTACCACTCCTACTTCTTGCTTCCAGGGCATTTTCAGTGTTTATTCTGATATTACAGATAAGGCCAGAAGCATTTCTTGTCCTTTTAATATATCAGTACCTTTTCTTAGGATTCAAATGTCACCTGCTTATAGCTTTATCAAGCTTTGATTATTTCAGCTGGAATTTTCCATTTTGGCTATCTGATAGGTGAAAAAACTTGGAAATTTTTTTCAAAGTTTCAGTCAAAATATTTCAATCATTTCTAAAACCAAACCTAGGAGAAAAGAATGTTTGTCCTCCATAAATAGCAACATTTTCCTTGCAACAAGTGAGTGTTCAGAACAAGAAACTGAACTTTTTTCCCTGGAAAACTTTTTCCCAGTCTCCATAAAATGTCACTCAAATATGTCTGGAGAATAAAGTCCTTGGGAAGTGGGAAGGAAAAGTCTCAGTTTTCAGAGACTCATTATAGATTTTGATTTTGGTTCTTGAAGCCCCTTGGTGTGTGCTAGAGGAGGGTAACTGGGCACTACAGCTGAGTGGCTGCACAGAAATCAAGAGGAAGGTATAAGTTTGGTAATCAGATCAAAAAGAAGTTGGGAATGAGCAAGAAAATGGTGTAGCATGTTTGACATTGCAACCACAACAATGCACTTATAGCATGTTCTGGGTGCTACTTGTTAGTAATAAATGTTAAACATTGCGCAGGGTACTATGTTAAAAAAACTATATGATTAACCCCATATCTAAGATCTCTTGTTAGATCTGCTTATTGGGAATCTGAGGCAGTGCTGTAAAAGACGTGCAGACCAGCTCTGAACAAGCATACTTGCTCAAGAGCAACAGTCAAGTCATCTTAGGGTGTTAGTTGACTCACAAAGGCCTAGTCCCTCTAGGATGTGATTGAGTGACATGCCAATTCTGGATTTAAAAGTTCCTGTGTGCCACACTCTTAGCTGTGCCAGGACATCTGTTTGCGGGCAAGGCTGCAGAAGAACTTACTGACAAGATCTGGGTTAGGAAAAGTTTATTTGGGAGGGGTGCTTTTAATCTACACTCTGTCACACTGGAGTGTGATCTCACTTACAGCTGTACCAGCACAGCTGAGTGCCTGGTGCTCAGCCCAGACAAGTAGGGTGAGAAAAAAACAGGACTTCTTTAGATGGTAACTCATCAAACTGAAGTCCCAGTGACATCTGGCACCATGCTGCTACATTCCCCTTCCTTTCCAGTGGTGATCTGCACATGCTGCCCTAGACTCTTGCATCTGTTGATCACGATCTTTTTAGTGCTCTGAACATGAAAAACATACTTGGACACAGCTGATGGAGGTGCTTAGATGAGCAAGCCAGAGGTAATTCATTCCAGCAAGTGACAAAGGAGAAAGAAAAAGAAAACAATTGCGTGTGGGTTTTAAGGGCTTGGCAGCCTATCAGTGGAAGAGCAAGAGCTCATGTATGCAGCAGAATGAGAGCATCTAAGTGGAAAATAATCTACGAGAGACAAGGTAAAACAAATGTAAAACTAACACTCCAAGAACAGCCAAAGCTGAATATTCTGTGCTGGATTTTTATGACCTTGAAACAAAGATCTGGAAGCAGCCTGTTCCCTAATGTGCACCACAGCAGACATGTTCAAACTAGAGGATTAACACCTCACACACCTATCAACAGACACAGGCATTAAGCAGGACAAGATAACAGCATGGGCAATCAAGAAGCACTGCATCCCAGTTCAACACAGGAGGGTTATAAACACACAAGCCTCTGAATCCAGCAGTGAAAAACTTAAGCCTGCCAAGCTGAGGATGGATTGAAGTAATGACTAATATTTCCTGGGAAAATATCTGAGAAGTAAGGAAGATAAGGGGAATAAACATCACAGTAGCTGCAGTCATAAATAGCATACTGAAGATATAACCCATCAGCCCCCTTTTTCTGTCGACTGGACTTAGCAGTACTAACATACTAATTGATGTTAGATAATAAAGGTAGACATTGATGAGAATTTCTCCTCCTCCACACTCTTACAACTTATTAAATAAGACTAGTTTTCCTTCTCAATCACCTTTGCAGGTACAGTTCAAGCAGCAGGAATTAAATTTGGCCAGACATCTTCTGGGGAGCACAGCCAGGAACTGGATGTTCAAATCAGAAAAAAGTGAGTGTGCGGGTAGTAAGAGAGCCAGAGAATCACACTGATTGATAAAGTCACTTTCTTTTAACTGCTGCATCTCATGGAGAGCAGGGTAAGGAAAAAAGACCATATCTATGAAAATCACATAGGTTTGGTCTTTGGTCTGCTAAATGTGAAGTTATAACTGAACTCTCTCGTATTCTCTTATATAGAATCTCTCTTTCCCTCCTGTTCTCTAATAAATACATATCTTTTTATTCCCCCTACATACATTCCATGATTGGTGTTTCTCTGCTACTCCTAAGATCATCTAGTCCAACCATCAACTCATCACCACCATGTCATCCTGTGGGCCCTGGCTCAGGGATTCAAAAGGAAAATGAACCGAATGCTGTCCTGGGACACTGGTTGTCACCTAACTCTGACTTCCCTAACAGGTAGGGAAGCCCAAGAGATGGTGCAGACAGTAGGGCAGTCCTGAGGCAGCTCGAGTTTCATGTAGGGCTTACATGGGTCTCGGTGGGGACCCAACAGCATGATCCAACCTGTTCCACTCAACACAAAGGTGGGTATGACAGGCATTGAAAGCTTGCTTTGGGATCCCCTCTCTGGAGCAAAAAAAAGTAAAATGGGTTTCTCTGTGTTCTCAACAAGTGCCTGTGCACAGATATTAGAGAAAATATGTGCCACTGGAGTCTGTATGCTTTACATACAGCCAGTCTCACTCAGGCTGCCACACACTCACTTGCTCTATTGCTTCTACACACATGCATATACTCATACACCCACATACATACAAAATATTTCCACTTACTGGGCACTCAGTAATATTTTGAGTCCACAGGCTCATGTTGGAGCTGTCCTCAATGGTGGTGCATCGCTTCTGCTTGTTATCCCAGCCACAGTAAGGGTCTCTGGCTCCTAGGCATTCCCTGCATGTGCAAAGAAAAAAGATTAAAGCTGTGAGACTGTCTAGCTTTAAAGAAATGTATTTGAGTATAGTGCTTGTGTATGACAGCTGTCAAGTCCACCAGAGCTCTGCAGAAGAAACAATTTTTCTAAGCAGAGATTTACCTGCTTGGAAGGGGAGAATGGCTGAACAGAAGGGTGACAGGACACAAAGCAAATATCACTCACAGAAGCTGCAAATGAAAAATCAGTTCACTCCTTTCCAAGGCCTAGGGAAAGAAAATAACTTTACAAATTTTAGTCAAAGAACCTTGTCATTGAGATATCTTTGTGCTTCCATCTAATCACTCAGCAGGCCAAATCTCACACAAAGCAACCTCTGTGAGTATGTTTTCTGACACTGTGTCCATCCAAAGGGGTTAGACAAGCAGAATTAGCCAATGCAGCACTAATAAAGGCTTTCTATTAGTGCTGGCATTTGCTGGCACAATGGTTTCATTTATAATCCCAACATCAAGATGTCAGTTTGGAAAAGTCACAGCAGAACATTATTTCTAAGCTTTTGGCTGCTTTGAACACTGCTGTATTCATTTTCCTCCTGAATCCATATTTACAGGCTAAGTGTGTGTTCTGAACATGTGAGCTCCTAAAGAAAAATAACCAGGATTCCTACTGCCACTGACCAGAAAAAGTCAATCACAGAATTAGTCTGTACCAGTAAAATTCATCTGTATTGGCTGTTCCCATTAGTTGCTTTCAAATTGTTAATTTTCATTAAGAGAATACAAGCCACATTGTGCATGTGTTAGGGAAAGACAAAGAAGAAACATCTAACCTCCAAAAGATTTGCAATACTGTTTTTTATTCCAATGATCCATTCTCTTCTATCACACAAAAGGGCTGCCAGCATCTTTCCAAAAGTCCCAAATGATTTGAAAGCTGCCAATTAGGCAGCAGCAAGGGACCAAGAGTTAAAATTCAGTTTAGAAATGAAACAGGAGAGTAATAACATTTATTCTAAGGGTTGGTATCAGCATGATAAATGAAACATCATTAAAAAAAAAAAAAAAAAAAAAAAAAAAAAAAGTATCAAATGCAATGAGAAGTGAATTGTTCCCTCCCAGGAATCTTTGAAATCCTATTAGTCTGCAATCAGCCACAAATGAAAAACCATGTTCCCTAAGTACAGCTGAAAATGCTCTATCAGCTTTTACTGACTCCACAGCCATTTGCCCCAAAGCAAACCCTGGATTGTTTTGCTGGCTGGCACCCCTTCCTTTATAGATGTATGTATGCACTATATATATGCATATATGCACATGTATGTATTTATGTTTTAATAATGAGTTTCCACTTTTCTCTGACATTGCAGAAAGACATTTCCTCTACTTAAGATTTCACATCCTGAGTGGTAAGGAGCAAAACTTTGTCTTTCTTGATTTAGGAAGGTAGTTACAAGGACTGTCTACATCATTTTTCCTCCAGCTGCTTCAAAACAACCAAGGAAAAGTCATAGATGATTTTGTCCCAGCCCCAGGCAACAGAACATCAAATATTTGCTTAGAAAAGACTCAGTATCCCCAGTCCAAGGACACAGAAGAGACACATGCTGCTTTGTTTTATTCTGGCTAGGCACCCCGATCCTACTGTCCAGCATCCCACACTACCCCATGCATACAGTGGGGCTGCCTCCATCCCCAGATCTGCCCTGGCCATCCACAGCCCCTCACAAGAGACTGAGCAGCAGCACCTGCCCAGGTAACAGCACTTCAGCTGTAAGCTTATCTCTAGAGAGAGAAAAATAATAAGAGAAGCAATGGGGGGAAAAAAATAAGGGGAGAAGAAAGCCCCTGATTTTAGTTACAAAGGCTTTGGTCATGCTTTCAGACCTGACACTGAGTACAAGCTATTGTTTCCGATGACATGAAGCCATTTTGCTGGGCACCCGGCGAGCAGAGAGAGGTCATTGTAATTCATAACAGGGAAGGCTGTTGTGAGCGTCACCCTATTATGATACACATTTTCTCTGAATTTAATTTATAGGAAAACATGTGCTGCATAAATTCAGGAAATAATCTCCATATGCTCTGAGCTGCAGCCCTCAGCCACTCCGCAGGCTGCAGTATATCCCGGCTAGGCACTGACCACTTTGCTGGCACTATTTGTAATGTGTGTCATGCAGCTAATGTGCTGCTACCAGCTGAGAGCAGCGAGCTGAGGGTCCCTGATGGAGCACTGAGGTGGCCAGCTTTGCTCTGTCCCCAGCTGATGGGCACAGTGAGATGGCCACGATGCCCAGCTGTGGCAAAAGCCTTCTGCTGGTAACAGGGAGCTACAGCTGCCTATGTGCCCTGGCTCCTGGATGTAACGCATCCTTACCCCGCTGCTGTTGCCATCTGGGCAGGGCCTGGGCTCTGCTGGGCTGTCAGAATGCACACTCTGTAATTTAAGAGCCATCAAAGACCGGGACTTCTTCCCATCTGACGGCAGGCCCTCAAAACCATTTGAAATCTAAAAACAAAATAGCTATGCTGTCTGCCTCCCTTCAGGATTCAGAGCCCACTCTGCTGCCTCAACTCTGGTAAGAAACCTATTATATCAGCTGACAGCGGTACACTTAGGGGTGAGGAGGAATGTTATTTACTTACACACAATTTGCTCCATTTTTTTTTCCTTTTGCAAGCACAAAAAGCATTACAATGCACATTACTGCAAGAGAACATTTCTGGCAAGTACTTTAAGTGAACACCTCAAAATCCACCCTAATTTATATCTTTACAGTATCCTTAGAATATATGTCCCCACTTATGTCATTAAGAGATAAAACCACACCAGCAAGCACACAGCAAAAGGCATACATATGTATGCATGCATGAACGCACAGATCAAAACGCTTCAGAAATGTGTTGTCATTCTTAGCAAATCGGGCACTGCGGTGTGGAAAATGGAAAGATATCATAGCATTTCCCCATGCACAGAACACAAAATAAATTGAAATGTTTATGTGTAAATCTCATTTCATATTATGATACTGTCGAGAAGCCTCACGCAGGCCTGGGGAACCAAGGCCACGCAAGGCACTATGTAAATACTGTGAAATAAGATAGAAGGAAGTTAACATGCCATAATGAAATTCTGATGTTTCGAAGTCAATGGGACTTTGGACATTGGCTCAGCAGGGCCAGAATTTCACACCATGCACACAGCAGTGAAAACTGCACTCAGTGACTATTCAGTGGCAGGCTAGGAACACCTTGAGGGATTCATGACACAGTATCACTTCCCATCATTATTTACACAGGTAGAGGGAACCCATTATCCCAAAAGACAACCCAAGCATAGTGGGTTACCACTGGCTATATTAATGCTAATGACTTATGTAATGAAATCCCAAAAAGTGAGATGTCTATGGAAGTGAGATGTTGATGATACCACATGGTTCATGCCCCCAGTTTATCTCTGACCATCTTTCTGACTGTGGTACATTCAGTGAGGACTCAGGAGAATACCTCTTGATGGATATCTAAGAGGCCGGATTTATTATGACAGAGCATTACTATCAATAGCGATTCACTTTAATTCATTGCCTTGCAGTAAATGTCTTATCTGAGGCATAATGGCATACACTAAAAATGCTCAATTGAAAAACAATTCCATTTGTGTCTCCTATTCAAGCTATTTTTTCTCTGGTTTCTTATTCTCACTTACTGAAGACATTTGCATGAAAATAAGATCTTACTCATAAGAGCTCACCTGCTGCCTGCTGTCTGGGAGCTGTAAGGCTCCCTGTTGTTGGCTATTGCAATCATTTTTACAGCCGTCATCTGGGATAACACAAAGGATTAAGACTCTACAATTGGAACAGTATCCAAAGTGCTCTGAAGTCAATGGAAACTCCTATATATGACTCAGAAGAGTTTTTACAGTGCCTCTGGAGCTGGCTTGCTGAGCCTTCATTAACAACATTCGCTGTAAAAAGGTTTCTGCTTGCAGTGTGCCGGTCCTGCCTAGCATCTCCTCAGCAGAGTCACAGGATTGTGATGTGGAAAAGGAGCCCTGTCCTGTGTCCTAACCCCACCTCTGCTCTCCACTCCAGATGTGTGGCACTTCTGCAGCAGTCCTCTTCAAGAGGGCTGGATTTGTCTAAAGAACACAATAATGATGGATCAGTGAGCACACCTCCTTCCTAAAAAGAACAGCTGTTCCAAGGTGCATTGCAAAGTGACAGCAGATTTCTCATATTCTAAATAATACAAGGATTTGGAGACTTTTTAATAGCCTGAATTACATCTTCTTTCAAAATCTTTCAAAATCTTCATTAAAGCTTAAAAGCCTGTAGTTCTAAAGTTTCTCATTCCCACTTTAATTTGCTTGGGGTCTGGATAACTTCATCTTTTGGTTGTTCTCACCTGTGAGCTAAAAAGCTTTAGACTGTGTAATAAATGGATCATTGAATCAATAGAACCAGACCCAAGAGATTAGTTTTCAGCAGACCAAAGGAAAGAAAGAATTACTGGAGCCTCTTCCCATTCTTACTACCAGACGGAAGACAGCAAACAAGCCTGTTCATACCAAAAAACAAGAAGACATCATCCAGAGCGCTCACTCACACTAAAGGATTGCGCTCTTCTCATCTTTCAGGATGTGCTTGCTCTCCAACATTTTTTTTCCCCTCTTTGCATGTATCTCTTTCTCATTATTTTTGACTTCTAAGAATTTCACATTGGTTTGTTCTACTCTTTGAGCAGGTATCTCTGAGAAAGCAGCACTTTGCAAGCAGTACGTGGGTATTAGCTCTGTCTGTTAGTTGCTGGCATGTGGCTGTATTTGTAGACAGGCATTTCCTGACAAGGTTAGCTTTCTGTCCCATTGCAATCAACATGTGGAGGGGATGAACTAAACAAATAATCATATTAGCTTCCAGCCAACCAAATCATAATTACTGACAACCTCAATACTCTGTGCAAGGGAGAGTGGACTTCTATCTTCCTTAAGCCCAGATGGCATGAAAAGAGAAGAATAAGAATCAAAAGGATGTTCATGGCTTAAGAAAATAAGATTAAGAAGAAGGAAAAAGCACCAGACCTTCAAACAATCCCTCTAATTTTGATACCTTTAAAAATTCAAACTGCAGAGATGAATTACTGATCTGTACAAATCCATTATCTTCCCCCACTGAGGAAAGAAGCCAAGTGGAACTGAGCTGCTTTAGTGAGGCAGTGGTCAAGCAGCAGCCTCATTTCTCAGCTGGTGAATGCAGCAATATTCTGTGCCAGATGCCAGTGCCCTTAGCTCAAGACAAGTAACACATACTTCATAAGCAATTATCTGTGGAATGGGACACTGCTCAGGAAGAGCTCACAGGTACCACCACTGTGAGGGCTGCAGCTGATGATCAGTTAGAGAACTAAGGTTTGCTATTTCAGCATTTGACACCGGACAAAGAAGCAGAGAAGCTGAAATGTTTTTGTGTTGCATACACATGTAATTTACCACCCACACATGCTTAGCATCAGCGACTGGTGCTCTGCACATGATTTGTTTTGAATGCATAGATTAAAACCCTGGTATAAAACAACCTCTAGAACTGACGTCCATTTACGAACCAAACACATGTAGCTGAAAGTAACAATGCACAGACAAGGGATTTTCATGGGCAGTTTCACCTCATTTTCTTTTCCCTATCAGGGACCTTGACTTGCTAGTTCCACCTCCTGCCCGACCATTTTCAATATCTCTTTAATCGATTGTGGTTTATAGATTATGGCCTTGTACAATTTACACAACAAACGATTCTATTTCTTACCTTCTGACATCCCATTCCATCATCTTTTAGCTACACTGACTTCTTTATTGGATAGGTGTTTGTTTTTGTTTTTAAAGCAGTAAAATAAAACAACATTGCATTTATTCAAATATGAAGATTAATGCCATCCTGAGAAAAGTTCTGATTAAATCTGGATTTATGTTTACATCAATGAAGCAGGTTATTAAAAAAAATGAGTAAGTGTTGCTCCATAAACACTGTTAGAAACTCTTGTCACTGTGCCAAACAAAACTGACCTCTAACAGAAACACAAGTACAGAGGACCACTGACTACCAGTGATAGGATCAGTCATCCACAAGAAAATTCAGTTACTATTAAAGTCATAATGAAAGGAATCGCCAGAAGGAACTCCTGAGTGTGGGGCATGTTTGTCTGGATTGCAAAGCACAACCATTTCCTACCTCAGCAGGCTTTTGAGCCTTAAGAAAACATGCCCCCCAGGGCTGCCATATGGCAAAAGGCAGAGGGAAGAAGAAAGGCAGCTTGGCCAAATCTGTGCACTCAACTGTTATTCCCTCTCTCTGCCCTGTGTCAGTCAGCCTCTGAAGAAGGATGTCAGATTAAGATGTGCTCTGCTTCTGCATTTCTGCTTTATGTAGCCTTTGGAAGATGCTGATGATTTAAGAATGTAAATAATGTTAAAATGACAACTTAGGAAGGAAAGAAAACTGCGAAAACAGAACATTTAAAAAGAAATGTATGCGATGATGAAGAAACCTTAAAACAGTCTACAGTTATCACCCAGGCTGCACCAAATAATCCATATTCAAGCAGCTCTGTTGTGAAAGTTGGATTTTGTTATGTTCTGGAATTTCTGCTCAACAAGATGCAGAAATAACTAGAAAGACTGCTTGTAGATTAATGTTGGAAATGGCAAAAAAATATTAGGCCACCTACCACGATGCTTAGGATCTAACATCTCTTGTCCAATGCAGAACTATTTCAGCTCTATGTAAGAGGCAAAATGACACAGCCAATATAGTCTCCGTTGTGTTTTCCCATGTATCAATAAAAACACTACCAAATGACATCAACTCCACTTTTTTAAAAATGACAACATCACTTAAGTAAATGGATATTTCTGAAATTCAGCCCTACCCCTCCTCAGGCTGGAGTGTTCCCATACATCTGTAGTATTTTGGCATACTGACACGTAGAAGACACCAGACAGAAGTACAGTGATATGTTTTTCTACAATCCATACATATTTTATGCACTTATATGTATTTCTATTTCATGCTTATAACAACAGCAAAAACATATCTGCCCTGGGTTCAGATGCTTCCTCCTCCTCAAACAGGTACAACAGTACATCTCCTAATAAAAAGTTGATGAAGCATCTGTAGCAATGTAGGCAAGGGGTAGTAACATTTACAATGCCTCACAATGTAAATGCAGACTGGAAGCTCGAGACGTGAGGCAAAGCAGACATGGCAGCAGTAAGGCTGGAGACACCAGGAGCCATATCGTTAGATGTGACCACTACCTAGAATACAAATCTTATGACCTAATAGCAGCAAATTGCAAGAATTGACAGATGCAACGGATATCTGCCCTGGGGCTTGCTGGAAGCTTCAGTTATTAATCTTGTTTGTATAACAGTAGAATCAATGTCATCTTAACATTATGTATTCCGAGAAAACTACCTGCTTTCCTGTCAGTCGCCACTGTGTTGAAACTAATTTCACATAGCCCACCCTAGCAGGTATTAGATGGTAATGACTTTTAGACATCACTGATCTGAGATGGCCCCAAGCCAGACTGCAAGAGGTAAAAGGATCCACAGCTTAACCACCCCTGATCTTGTGAGCAAATCACACGAGCAGGATTCTTTAAAAGTAAGGAGCAAACAAAAAGCACTCAGCACATTCAACCTCTCAGATTTTTCCTCCCTCTCAGCAGCTCCAAAGCTGCCCAGAACAAATCTGCAACCTAGTCAGGACAGTAAGAAGACAGAAGCCCTGAAATTAGCTGACTTGACTTGGCAATTTCTGGAGTGACCTTCATCTACTGTAGCAGTTGTACAGCCCCAGTCTCCATCTACCGCTAAAGATTCCTTCTGCCACAGAACCATTCACCTGGGGCCATCTCAATAGTTCAGAGCTTAAAAGTGGGAGCCTGAAAAGTGTGCAGACAGGTTAAAATGAATGTAAAGCTTGCTGGTAGTTTGTGCGTTTAATAGGAATAGGAACAACCATAATAATTCATTTGGTTTTGAGCAGAGCCCTTTCCACTTTTTCATCCCATGCTCTCTCTGTTTCAGTAATGCAAGAACCAGCAACCTCAGCACAGACTTATTCCTCAAGCAGCCTCGTTCTGCTCTCCCTCCTGGAACCACATTGCATTTCTCTCCTCACTGCTATTTGTGATTCCCTTGTACTTAAATGCCATCTACAAAGTATGCTATTTTCTTCTTCCATGCCATTAAAGATAATGTCAAATAAGATGAAACAGAAAACCAATCTCTTTGGCATCTTACTGGGAACATGCCCCTGCTCACTATATTACTTACCTTTGCCCCCCTTTTTTCCCAATTTCAGGCGCACATACCCAAATCCTTTTCTCAGACTGTTCAAATGAAACTCTCTAACAGCTCTCTGGAATTCAGACTTCTTAGACCTGCACTATCCCCCTGAATCTTAAAGGTCCATATCCTGCAAAGAGTATGGATGTGCTTAACTTTACATATATAACCAGCTACATTAAAGAAAATTGGAGTAATTGCCTGCTACAGCGGATGCAAATGTGTTTTTGGGATAGAGAAAATGGTATAATTTTGCACTTCTATTTAAAGAACACAAATCCATTTCATCTACCAAACTTCATTCTTTCCAAGAGCTTTAGTGATCATGGTTCTGTTTGATGTCTTCACTCTCTGTCAGTGGGAGTCTTGCTATTTACTTAAATGCAACCAGGATGCCAAAACAGATGTTCCTTGATTTATTCTGAGATATTATTGGATACTGGAGATGACAAAAAAAGGGGGTAAGTGCTCTCCTTTATGCCTTGTGAAGTCTTCCAAAGCTTTGCAGAATTATTGACGGTACAATAATTAGTCAATTTCCTTAATATTCAAGAGGCCAAATTAGCCAAAGCAGAAGGAAATTGATGAATTAGTTTCGTAACAACATTCTCATAGGCTCCTACCTTTCCTCCTGCCTCTATTTATAAAGAATATTCAATGTGCTGGATATTTTTAAAAACTCTCAAGGAGAACATTTTCAAAACAAAATCTGGGCCAGACTTTCGACAGCCTCAGCACAGAGGAGAGGGATGGATTTTCAAAGTCTTAGGTGAACAATGAAACATCAGCATTGCCTCAATGATCTGCTGGTGCTGGGCTCCACTGAACAACAGTCTTCCTTTGTTCCTTCCCTACCACTTTCACCATTTTCTCTCTGTGCTTTTTACCCAACAATCATTCCTTGTCTGTCCTTGGAGGAACAATTGTCACTCTGATGCAGAGGTCAGTGGATTTCCAGCCCATATTCAATTGACTCCCGCCAAATTGGAAGTTTTTAGATTGTCTAACAGTATGTGGTCATCCATTTAAGTCCCCTTCACTTCTGAAATCCAGTAATTTTTTTAAAGTTTGTTCTTGCAGCCCTAAATTCAAATGTTTCATTCCTTTGTTACAGAGGATTTTCTATCATACAGGGAGAAAAAAAAAAAGAAAATAGCAACAACATTAAACATCAAAACAATGTCCCAGGTGATTTATTGGACCTCTTAAATGATGATATGGAGATGGTACAGAGACTGGGAAATTTTAGTTTTGCACTCTGGACAAGCGGGCGCAAATGGGAGAAAGAGGGTAAAAAGTTCTGCTTCGTTACCATGGCTGTTGACCATTTTCTTCCCCAAAATCCCTGGAGCCACTGCAGGAATTACTCACCTATGTGTACTCAGTTGTCTGATCACTGGCCCAGAGCTATTTAGAGATGAGTTCTGTTTTTCACAAGATCTCAAGTCAGCAAATAAGAGTACTTGTCAGCTGAGTCATTTCTGCTAGCTTCACATTAAGCACTATGGCTGGAGGGGATGCGCAATAGAATTTAGGCCAAGTAAGAGGGCAAAAGCTCAGCATCACTCAACAGCAAACCCTGCAACAGGGTCAGAAAAGCAGGCAGAGTTCAAACAAGACTGTCACAGTAGCACACAAGAGAATCAGTCTCTTTGTATAGCCTCAGAAGCAGAAGTATTTCCATTGCCATTAGGTTGACTTGAGGTAACACACAACCAGATGTGATAACCACACATGGTGAGATGCGGAGATATGGTGGTGTCAGTAATAAAGCTGTGATGCTGGCTCTCCAACTATCCATCCCCAAAGCTCGGGGGCAACTTGAGGTAAAAAAAAATCCAAGCTCATCTGAAAATTGCAGGGAGGTTACAAAGATTTCAAAGCCATGCAAAATCCAGCAACAAGCACAGCCAAGCTACCGCCCAGCAAAGCAGCCTTCACAACACTGCATGTTCAGAGAGCTTGTAGAGCTCACTTTGGACATCTTCCTAATGCTCTCCAGCGAGACTGAGAATAGCAGCACTGAAGCACAATAGGAAAACACACACACAAGCAAGGTCCCTGCAGCCAAGTCCAGCCTATAAATTTGGGCAGCTGACATTACAGATGTCTTCCTGTCACCCTGCTGCTAAGACTCACTGTTCTGAAAAGACAGATTGAGACAGGTCAGTGGGCACACACAAAGCACTACTCAGACACCCAGAAATATATTGGGTCAACAAACTACATCAAGACTTGGGGCTGAGCTACTGGTCACCATTTAAGAGATTAAATTGGTGCCATGTCAATAAACAAACAGTAAAGGAGATGGCAGAAACCTTTTTCCCTTTCCACCTCTTCCCTTTGCTGCTGCTTTTACCTCTGCTGCATCTCTGAGCCTTGGTAACAAGCCCCAGGGTTTACAGCAGCACAGCAACAAGGAGTGCTAGAATCAATGTTCCCTCCATACATGATTGCCTGTTCCAGGGAGAAGGCAAGGTGAAGGTAAGAGCTCTAAGTCAGCAATCGGGAGCCCACATCAGCCCCCAGGGTGTAAAAGGCTGCAAAGTTTCCTGATAACATGAGGCAGAGCCAAAGAAAATAAACAGCGTTGTGGTATTCCTGCCTGGGAGGCACAAGTTCTCCCTCACCTCAAAGCTTCCTGAGCCCCCCATCAAAATGATTAGATTCTAAAAACTGCTGAAACCAGAGCTTTTCATGGAGATCAGTCAAGAAGTCACAGCATGACAAAAAAGTAACTGGGGCTGTGGTAGGGTGAGAGCCCTTCTTCCTGTGGTGGCTGTATATTGGCATGTATTAAGTACAGACACAACAGTAAGCAATAAATCACAGCCCAGGAGAAGTGCCAGGTGGAATGCACTGGAGGAAATTAAAACATCCCTCTCAATACAGTTCGGCATTGAAAGAAATACAAAGGAGACCAAGTTGACTTATCACCTGCATTGCCAGGGTGCTAAGGGGAAAATGGTTTCCAAGATTTCCAGTTGAAAAAAAAAAAAGGCAGGTGAATAATTTCCTGAAGAAAAAACTTAGCTTGTAATTAATAATGACATCACAAACAACCTTTAAAATAAATTAATAGCAGCCTTGCTTGATTTCCTAATCTTCCTTCTTTTTCCCTTCTTTTTTCCTAGTGCACACTCCCTCCACAAGACTCAGCCAAGGAGCAAAGGATCCATCACAGTCTCCATAAGTACATGAACTGGCCAGCACTGGAATTCAGCAAATTCTGACCTCCCACATTGCCAAACGTATGCAACCCACATTGCTGTCTGAAGTCTCCATCTCATGTGCTTTGCTATAGCCCAATAACTGGCTTACATTGCCTAGAAGTAACACAGCAGCCAGGATGGACTAAAGCTATACTAGCAGGGGAGGATGCTGAGGACCTCAGGCCTTAGGTAGATGGTGCTCCTATCCCCCAACCACTGCTCTGTTCTTTTTTCCTGCTTGTTCCTTTTATAGGCAGTTGAGCAAACCTCCACCATTTGAGCTTTAATGGAACTGTCATACAATGTACTTATACAGGCTGAAACTGGGACACGATCTATAAATTACCGGAAAGTTGAACTCAAGATTAGGAAAAGAAAGAAAAGGAAGAACTCATTTGTCTTGAAATTGGATCACATATATGTATACACACATAAATATTCCCAAAATGAAACTCTCCAGGACAGGCTGGAGAAGACAGCTGTTATGTTCTACCTTTTTAAATCTCTGCTTTTAAGAGCTAAGGACGAGATGGCATTTTCCAGCTGTGATTCTTTCTCTTACTAAACACTTTGGTGTCAGCCTCTCTGTATAAGCAGTTAAACCTTTACACATTAAACACTTCTGAGTTTAACTTGCAGTAATGTCCAAGTTATGTTTTCTAAAGAGATAATTAAAGAGGCTCAGCAAAAATAGAAAAAGCCATTATTTTTACACTGAGACAGACATGAATTTAGTACAAGCTGATAGATAAACTCTACTTGTTGAAAATAAAATTATTGTGACATTTTCTGTATTAGATTTTTGGCAAGAGAACAGGGACATCTTGCACCGGGCTGCGAAAGAGGGAGTCCATTTAGATGGTGCTAACAAATTCCTTCCTCTTGTCTAGCACAGAGGACATCAGATTCAGAGAAAACTCTCATCAAAAAAAGCAAAGCAGAGGCAGATGAGGAGAGGAAGCAATGTTTTTAGAGATGTACACACGCCATCAGTTGGTTTCACACTGGTTCACCTGCTAGAAAGAAGCGCTACTATTCATTTCCAAATGCCTCCTACACTCATTTCTGGGTGGAGATCTGCTCTGGAGCCAGGGCTGATAATTTAAAATATATATATTTTTTCTATTCCCTTTAATAGATGCAATCAAGACACAGAATCTATCCAGGTGTAGGAGGTGTCACACTTAGTTGAAATGAGCTATTGGGTTCCAAAAGCAATAACAAAGAGCCACATAACACAGCACTGCCTCATCAGACTTTGAGAGGTGATCACTCAGATAAGCAAGGATAGGCTGGCTGCAACCAGAAACCTGCAGCCACACAGCCAGCAAAACACATGAAGCTAACAAAATCAACTCTGAAATGTTAAATTTCTCTTAAAAAAGTAAATACTGCAAGTCCTTCCTCGGTAAACACACAATTAATTTCTGATGAGGACTAATTAATATTTATAAAAAAAAAAATATTGCTCATTCTCATTGCTCCTGTCATCAATGTATTATCAGGAGATGCACTTTCAACAGTGTCTTTTGTCTTTCAGGAATGAAAAAAGGCATTCTATACTGAATAAGGCTGGAAATATGTTTCCCTGGTGCTTTTCTTTTTAAGCTGAAGTGGAATCTATCAGCACTATAAATTTGCTTACCCTTCTGTTCTGTACATGGAGCATCTCTCCAGAGGAATTTTCAGCACTCCGTTATTTAAGCCCACAAAGAGCGACCTGTCGCTGTGCAGGATTTGGAGACTCTTGATTGCTTCCCGTTGTCCATCAGGGAGGATCTGCATTTCCTCTAAATAACAACTCCTCAGGCTCCTGTTAGTGGTAGAAAGGGCCTTCAAGATGGTGCCATACTCTAGTGGAACAAGAAACAAGGCACAAGTAAATCCTGGGAGACATTGCCTTCGTGTCACACCTACCTAAAGATCAAAATACTGATGCTATGCAGTGGCTTTAACCCTAGCTTTGTGTCATTTTCTAATTTGAACATACTTGCTGCCCATTATATAGAAGCCCCTGCTCCATGATTACAATTCTAGGAAGCTCTCAGACATTACAGCAATGAGAAGGACTTGAGCCATCTGAAGAGTGAGTACCTGGAAATAATTCCCACTTGGAGCACTGAGGCAGAAAAGAGCTTGGTCCTGTTACCAGTGAGTTGTAAGGAAGGTGACCTGAGATAACAGGAATCATTTCTGGTGCCTCAAAGTCTATTTTTCTTTTGGTTTACGGAGCAGATCAGCGCAATTTGATGTCATGACAAATGACAACAGATGCAGCCGCCCTGCTGGAAATCCCAGAGGCCTCCATAATGATTGCATGGGTCATGAGTCTAATTGATCCTCTTCCTGGAAGAAGCTATCCTGCTAGCTTGACAAGGGGATGTTACAGCATCAGCAGTGCATATGCAGAAACATATACGCTTCTGCATATATGCTTGTGCTCACAGTGCTCTCAGCTAAACAATCTGAAGATCTGAAAAACTGTGGGAGATTTACGATGGGGAAAAGGGGTAACCACACTGTTTTTCATTAAAACCCCAAGAGAGGTCTGTCAGTCCCAATTGTTTTCCAACTTCAATCTTTCCATCCAGATCACTTCTGTATTGGTGCCAAAGCTCAGCAATTTACAGCAGTGGGGTTGGCTGCAATGCAAAGGAAAAATTTTTTTTTTTTTTTTTTTTTTTCCCCCTCTGCTTAACAGAATCTTAAGTGTGGAACAAGACTGAGGCCCAGGTTTTGATTTTTGGGTTTGGTTTTTCTCAGGATTGGTTTTCTGTTCAGCGCTACCTTGGAGCAGGGCTGTTTCTCCTTAAGAATTTGTTTATTTTAAACATTTCAGGTCCAGAACAGCTTTGTCTTCAGTCGCCACCAATCAGGGCAAGAAATCAAATGAATAAGAAACTTATGTTATGGCAGAAGACTTTTCCATAGAAGTGAAACGAGACAGAAATAACCTCAGCTTTCTGGCTTGAAATATCAATTTAAGATATCAAAATGGCAGAACACTGTTATCTTTCCATTTAACTATAATCTTCTGATCATAATCAATGTCCAGGGAGGCTCCTACAGTGGGAATGTTACTAGAAGGCATCCAAGATGATCACTTGTGAAGAAAGTGGAAGTAAAAGTTACATAAAGTATTCTGGGAAGGTGGTAACATGAGAATGAGGCAATGACTCTGCATTCAGATCTGAGATTAAACTAACACAGACGCAATCCGTCTTATTCTAAAGTCAAAGCTTCTGCTATAGAGGATAACAGCATTATACCCATGAGGGTGGCCATATGCTCTGATTAATCAACCTATTTAATTTAACCTCTGTCATTAGTATGAATATGGGCTAAGACAAGCATTAATAACACTCTACCCTTCTTCTGCACCTTTCATTTAGCCAAGATATCTGTACAGAAGAGGCAGAACATCCTGCTAATTAGAGGATGGCAGTAGAAATTAAGAAACTCAAATTATACACTAATACTACCACTATGCATGAAAACACTGCCTCAGCTTCCCCATCTACATTCCATTTCACTGAATGATTGTTCCTGAAAGCAGAGGGACTCACATACCAGTAGGCATGTGGAATTGCATAGAGAAACTTCAGGCAAGCCTGGAAGTTAAAAATTATTATTGCTTATTAGAGATGAGTACATCATAATGCAGAGAGGCAACTTATGTGCACAAAACCACAGAACATTTTGGTGACCTCTGCTCTTCCCCATTGCCATGTATTAGTGTGATTACTTGAAACACATTTTTGTAAAAGGAAGAAAAATATTACTGTTGTTTTCAAACACACTGTAGACTTACGGCCCGTTCACTTGGGAATCTGCCTCAAGTCTTCCATTGTGCTTTTAATTTATTCAGGCAAACTAACTTCCATGAAACATTGTACCAAAATGATATTGAATGACTACTGTGTGATGGTATCACTAGCCGGCTCCCAGGACTCCTAAGTCTATGAGTAAGTGGAGGCCTTAGCCTCTAGTGTTCTTACCTGTTCCAATATACATCACGTGGTAGAGAGTATCCTTCCCCTGAACAATATCAACCACTAGTTTAGAGAATCGAATGCTGTCCTGAGTCACATACGGATCTACAGTGACCGGCTGCACCACGTCGTTCATCAGGAACAAGCGCTGCGCATCCTGCAGGACTCTCTCTGTCAGGTTCTCATTCGGGCTGTCATCACTCAGTGTCCCACACTAAACATGGAAGATGGAACTTCAGCACCATTTGCAACATTTGTTTGCTTTCAGTAGACTGAGACCAAACCCAGAAATGCTCAATTTTAACCAGCCATGCCCTGATGATTTCCTGGGGAGGTGGGCCTGCGTGAGGGTCCCACCATCAGTCCCTTGGCATGGGTTATGGCTGGCTTTGGCCCGTAGCTCACTTTTTTAAAAAAGTTTCTCCCAACTGGTCTGCAGACCAGCAATGTGGTGTTTCATTCCTTTGAGGTACCTTGGAGCCAGCATACCAAAGAAAAAAAGGTATTAACAAACTGAGGAAGGAAAAAAAGAATTAAAGCTAGTTATAGAAAGAGAGATTTAAAGTTAGCAGTAGAAACAAAGGTTTTGTGGCAATAAATCCTTGAAGCATTTCAAATAATCTTCAGACTCTACCTGGTATCTCAGTCTGTATAATGCACAAAACCTGGAGGTTAAAAAACCTGAAAAACTGGTTGGTTTTCCATCAAAGAATCTAACTCACCCCACTGCTTTTCTCATGTTTTCCCTTCTCAACAGACCCCTCCGGCTTCATCTTAATCCAAGCAGGTAAGCCACTAAGTGCCTCCTCCCTCTTTTACCTTTATTGACAGTGCAGATTGACCTTGGTGAATCCATCCTCCAACATTAATGGAGATAGAACTCAGGTCCATACAGAACAGAGGGGAAGAAAAGAGTTTATCTTGTGTCTTTTGAACACCAGCTCATGGCCTACCTCTCATAAACTGTCTGAGCAGTTTTACTAGAAAAAATATATATATTTTTCTTCATTTTGGGTCCAGGTGTTTCTGCTTTCTTTGGAAGGGAAGCCATTATTCTGCAAATTAGGATGTTGATCTACTGCACTTCAGCTACAGTATACAACTTTCCCGTATGCATACTCTCAATATTCAAAGCAACACAGCAGCTCGGCAACCTTTCAAAGGTGCACCATGTAGAGCTCCTCCTACCAGCTCACAGGAATTTAGCTCACATGTACACAATCAGTGTAATCAGATCCCACAGCTGGTATACTGAGTCCTACAATTGTCAAGCCTTTAAGAATTAATTTCTGCAAACAAACGCATTTGTTGGTGTAGTACAGAGCTTGGATTCTGTAAAAATCCACCACCAATATTTCAGAGCTAATTATGTTGTTATTATTTCCAGAGGTCTTTTTATTTCTCTGCTGCTTCATTACAAGTTCTGAAAGTTTTTCAGTTATATCTTTTCTGCTGTCTCCTGTACTCCTTCTGGTTTACACTGCTGTCTTTTTATGGATACTTTTCTCCCCACGCTCTTTCCTTTCTAGAGCATCACTGAAGGAGGAGTCCCAATGGCAGGAATTGTTGGTTTTGTTTTCTATTCTCATCAAGTCACAGATAATCCTTTTGGGCTATTGGCAGCCTGTATGCTGACACAGCATCCCTCTGGTTTGGTTTTATTTTGTTTTGTTCTAATTTCCTGATTATCTGCAC
Source organism: Lagopus leucura (assembly GCF_019238085.1). Classification (NCBI taxonomy): domain Eukaryota; kingdom Metazoa; phylum Chordata; class Aves; order Galliformes; family Phasianidae; genus Lagopus; species Lagopus leucura. The sequence continues at coordinate 10,215,525 of NW_024962273.1, read as the reverse complement.
TGCTCTGATCCTCTATATCCTTCTCCTCCCTCTCAGAATAAAAAAAAAAAAAAAAAAAAAAAAAAAAATTGGCATCTTTCCTTCATCCTCCTTTGTGAACACTGAAGCAAAAAAATTAATTTAATTTTTTCACAATATCTGCCTCTTCTGTCACTAAATTACCCTTGTCATCTCCTAAAGACCCTTCACTGACCTCTTGTTCCTCCTGTACTTGAAAAACATCTTAATCTCTTCTGCAATCTTCCTTTTGTCTGCCACATATCTTCTTTTCCTTTCCTTATTTTCCCCTGACCCTTTTCTTTCATCTTGCTGCTGCAATCTTTGCACTCCACATTTTATCTGATACTTTTCATTACATGGAAATGCTTTCCAAAGCCCTTTTCTATTTCTCCAGGGTTAGCCCAGCAAGGGACAGAAGAAAGTACTTCATTCTCATTTAACCTTAACATTTCTCTTTAAATTCCAAAAAATGTGATCAAGAACCTGAGCGTGTCGTCCCACCTTGTACAGGGAGAAGCCCTCTATCAGGTGCTGTGTTGGAATTCAGAGGGTTCCTCAGGAGTAACATGGAGACAGATTTGCCCCCCCTCAGCTCCTGCAATGATTTCAACTGACTGCAGAATCCATTTTGGAGGGCTCCTGACATCACCAGCTTGAAGGCAGATGGCACTTGCAGGCAGCCTCAGGACCTCTGCCATTATAAGGCAGAACCAGATTCACACAATTGGGATGGAAATATTCACTGTGCAGAAGCAAGGACAGAAGGACGAGCCTGTCCTTTCCTGGATACTCCAGGTGGAAAGGGACTGAGCTGTAAAATGGGCTCTCACTTCAGAGGACTCAGAATTATGGGGGCTGTCAAATGCATACTTTGTGTTGCACTGACAGAATCTAGGCATAAGCCTGTTCTATACATTTCAAATTGGCCTTAACTCGTAACTCTGGAAAATTGCTCATCATGAAATCAAACATTTTTAAGGCTAAAAGGAATCTCTGTGACCATCATGATGTAGCCTCTTCCACCAGTCACTTTTGCAATGTGTCAGTAACTTCTGGCTGAGCTACTGTGTCTTGGGAAGACATCCATCTCACACTGAAACACTGCCTTTAAGGTCCTATTAAGTGATGAAAAATTCATCACATCCTTACACAGTTCATTACCTTTCTTGTTTAAAAGCACAGGTTGTCTCCATTGTAGTTTGTCAGCTTCAGCTTTCTACCCTCAAATCTGAAGCTTTGGTGGGGATATGCTTGCATGTTCCCTGTGAGGACCATGTGCTCAGTGTTCACATGCCAATCTGACACGTAACAAAGACAAGAGAGTAAAAAGGGTGGATTTGCCCTGTTACATCAGAATTTGGGCCCATTTGGGTGGTGAGGTGCTGCCCTGAGAAGTTGTGGATGCCCCATCCCTTGAAGTGCTCAAGGCCAGGTTGGATGGGGTCTTGGGCAGCCTACTCCAGTGTCAGATTTAGTGGTTGGCAACTCTGTCTGTGGCAGGGAGTTGGAACTACACAATCTTTGAGGTCTCCCTTCCAACCCAAGCCGTTCTAAGATTTGTGATGTAGGCTGATGCTGTTCCTGCCATAGGCCATTATCAGTAGTTTCAGAAAGTGGTTTTCAGTGGCTTTCAGTGGGGAGATTTCAGTGGTATATCCTGAAGAAAACCTCTCCTCACAACATTTTTACCTAGAAGAACACCTCTGGCCCACAAAAATTTAAAGTTCTTCATTCTTGTAAAAGCTTTGAACATTCTTATCTGTATAAAGACTTGAATTTTCCCACTAATCCTATAGTCTCAATAAGACGCAGCAAGGAGTTCTAGACTAAAATACTCAGAAAGGTGGAGAAATATCATTTATCTGCACCATGGGTCTACCTAGAAAAAGAAGCCCCATACAAGTTAACCCAATGGGAAGATGGAAAGTAAAAAGCACCAGAGCAAAACAAAGGGCAGCAGCAATACCTGGAAATTTGGGATGGGGTTTGCTGTTGGCAGCCAGGCTGATCTTGGGTTCTCTTGGTAACGGAAAGGACCGTTAAATGCCTGAGTAATGGCACTGAGATTGAAGGCACACACTGCTGAGGCAGCTATGCTGTTTCTGGAAAAAGGGAGAAAAAAATCAATTTAATCATTAGAACACTGACATTTTCATCATAACAGATATCAAACTCCACTCAAATAAAATACGTGTAAATTGCTAGGTAGACGTACAGTGACACCAATCTCAGAGGGAGTAAAAATAAATAAATAAATAAAGTGCAAAATGCAAATGAATCGCATGACAATTTTCAGAATGAATGTTAAGCTTGGTTTTAAAGTGCCTATGATTTAAGGGCCACAGAAGCAGTCCTGACATGAAAGGAGAATACAGTTTAATTTGCACGGGTTATTTGTGTCCAGCTTTTTTTTTTTTTTTTTTTTTTTAAACACCTCATCTATCTTGATTGATTACAAACAACATAATTTTTAATCTCTTGGTGTTTCTCAAGGTGAAAGCCTGTTTCTACCGGCTCCAGCTATAAAATACACCTCCTACTATTTGTATATACTGTATATACAAGCACACACATGCATGCACACATGCAGGCAGAGGGAGGGAATGACAGTGCACACGAAGCTGGTGGTTACAGTAGCTCAGCAGGCACAAATGTCTTGCTAATATGTGCAAGCCTCTGTCTGCACTGCTCACTGCTCTCTGTTCCCAGCTGGGCGCAGCATCTGGTAGGGCAGGCTGCTCACCATGCGCACACCAGCCAGGGGAACGCAGCGAAAGAAATGTCACTGCAGGAAGGACTTTTTGGCAGGGAATTGTTTTTAGGGAGGTGATGATGCCCATGCAGACTTGCACACAGATCTGCTGGGTTTTTTGGTTTGGCCCATCTCAGCCATTCCTTTGTGGACCTGAGCTGCTCAGTGCTTTGTGCCCCTAGAGGATTGGCGTACACCTCCCTGATGAGGATGGCATTTGCTGAGTGGTAATGTAAAATTCCAAACCTGCTGACAGCTCCTTTTTTTTATTTTTTATTTTTTAATAAAAAGAATAACGTTTAGAGAGAAAGATATCAAAATAAAGCTAAAAATAAAGCTAGCACGGAAGACTGACTCGTCACAGTGCCTTTTAAATAACCCAAGTGTCGCTGTATGTATCTTGCTGCTAATTAAAGCAATTTGAATTCTCTGAAAAGAACTTTTTTTTTTTTTTTTTTTAACTAAACCAATAATTACACTTTCTCACAGAAAAAAAAAAAAAAAAAAAAAAAAAAAAAAGCCTTGCTTCACAGTCCCAGGCAGGAAAGCCAGATTCTTTCACAGCGTATTTCCTCAGAGCCATACAATGTCAGGAGGAACTTTTCACTTTGCCTTCCCATTCCCCGCTCCTGCCCCTGCCCTCCTATCCCCGCAGTGATGGAGTAGCTCCCTTTGAACATGTCAAAGCAACGCCAGGCGAACCTTTCTCCACTTTTGTCTGCACACCACTGACGCAGTGCATGCTTGCAGACGGCAGCTCTTAAGACAAAGCTAATGATGGATGACAAGTAAATGCCTGGAGGCACACATGGGAGAAAAAAAAAAAAAAGAGAATGAGATGGAAAATGAAAAAGGAAAAGAAGGAATAAAACCTTGCTAGTCTAACAAAAACACTTTTTCATTTTTTATTTTTTTTTTTAATTTAAAAAAAGGACCTTTTCAGGGCCCTGCTAAAGAATCCACAGTGTATTCCATTCCCTTTGCTGAAGAGGAGAAAGGAACAACATTTTTGATGAAATAATGCTATCTGTGGCCTGGCATATTTCCCATCCCTCCCTACGAAAAGTCAGAGCCCAGTCCCCAACCAAAGGCATCAGTTTGGGCAGCAGGCCCCTTGCACGACATGCAGCCTCCTTTATTTCACCTCCTGCACCCTGGCACAAAATCGGTGGCTTAGTTCAAGGAGGTTTTAACATGGTCTCCATTACCTTACATTATCTTAACTGTATTAAAAGTTTCTGAAATATCTCATCAGCAACTTCCTCAAAATTATTTCCCACTGATTTAGCTGGATATAACATAAAATGAAGCAATAAATCCTGACGTGGGTATTACCACAACTAAATATGATACAGACTAATTGCCTTTTTTTTTTTAAGATGACCCTAACTCCATTAAACATGAAACTTTCAAAATAAAAACACCTTTTTTTAAAAAAAAAAGTAATTGTTTTAGGTGCATCAGTATTCCATTATACAGGTACTCACATTAGAGTACGCACCAACCCTCTTTGGTATGCAGCACTCATGCAGCATGATATCAGTCCCAGTGGAAGTTAAAAGAATAATTACCATTATTTCTCTAGTCAGATGACAAATTGGAACATTTTCTCTTTGAACTCTCAAAAGAACATCATGTTGTAGACCCAAGCTACTTGATCTAACTTCAGCTATTATCAATAACTCATCTCTCCTACTATACAAATGTTACATATTATACTGTCCTCAGAAGATACCGGAGGGAACATACACCCGTAATGTGAGAAGAGTGACTTAATTACAATCCAAAGGAGACAGGGGTAACACCATGTCTCACGTTTTAGCCAAATTGGAGACAGACACAACACGAGAGAACTGCTCCAACCAGAGCTAGGCCATATATCCTGTTTTACTCAAAATCTATATCATTTTGATTAATATAATACATTTATTAATAATTTTATTCTCATTTTCAATTTCCGTTGTTGGCTGGATGAATGGACAAATGGATAGATAAAACATTACCATTCTGGGCATCATAAAAGTCCTCTCTTGATATTTAAAAAATCATCTTCATCAGCCACAGCAGTTGCCAGCTTTCCTTTCACATTCAGGAAGTTTCACTAGCAGCCTGTAAATATTTTTTGGGAGGGGAAAAGCTCAAAACCAGAACAGATACTCTCTAAAGTCCACAGTCAAGGTCCAGTGCTCAACTATGTATATTTTTTCACCTCTGGATCCATCCCATCTAACTGTAGCACAAAAAGGGACACCCAGAGCAGGTTGCCCAAGACCATGCCTAAGTGGCTTTTGAAACTCTTCATGAAGGAAGACTCCATGAACCTTTTCTAGCTGCTTCTCCAGAGGCTTGTTTTAGGCTGGCATTGGCAACAAAAGTGCAGAAGCCAAACACGGAAGGTGAATGAGGGTTCCCAAACACATAATTCTTGGCATTTAGAAACTGGGAATATCATTCTGGCTCTGTTCACTCTAATAGCAGAAAGTGCACATACTAGTTCTGCAGCTAACAGGCTTCATATCCTTATTCATATCCATGGGTCCATATCCTCCTTCCTATTGAACAGTACTCCATAGCAAAAATAGCCCCAAAGTAGTTGGCTACCCAGCATGAGAAAGGCATTTTGAGTGGTTGTCAGGTGGAGTAACTAACTCAGATTTCTACTCTCTAGTTTACACATCAGGATAACACACCCCTAGAGAACATGTATTATTGAAACTCAATACCACACAGGCTGGTTATAGCCTGAAACTTATCATCCTAGCCCTGGGCTTCAGAGAAAAAGTTATTTCAGTTTTTCTGTCTTAAAAAAAATACATTATGAGTTTTTTAATATATTTTTTAATTAACTTCTCCTTTCTGCCTTCCCAGCTACATTAAATCATTCCAATTACAAGTTTTTTCAATATCAAGCCAAGAAAAGGTGATTATGAAGTTTCAGAAATCATTCCTTCCCCTTGGAGTTCTAATGCTGCTTTTGATTTGTGGTCCTGAGACTGTTTGTAGCAGAGGTATAGACCCACTTAGAAATGTCAAAAGCTGTGTAGCCTGCATGACCTTGCATATATAATGTATTGTTTAGCAGCAGTTAATGCTGATTTCAGTACAGGCTATTGTGATGCCATGTGTCTCCTTCTTCTCCTTCTAACCCTTCTCTCTAAGTGAATATATCTGTCCTTTTATAGGGCCAGCCCTGATGTCCACACAATAGTGTCAGATCATCCAGGCATTAAGTAATAAATAAATAAAATAAAGTCATTTTTCTTCTCCGTCCTTTTCAGATCAGCTCTCCAAACTACATAAGTAACAGAAAGTCAGAAGTCTGTTACTGCTCAAGCTTATATAAAATTGGGTAATTTAGAAATGTACTGTCAACTTTTAGGGACCCCAGAGAACCATGAGCAATGGACTGAAAACACTGTCCTAAGGCACTGTTGCCATGATGGATAATACAAACCTACTTATTCCTTTGTGTTAACCAAAGGATCTTTCAAAAACTGTTGATCAGATTGTTTAACAAATCAGGACGTCAGTCTCAGACTGCTGAGTATAGAAGAAGGGCAGTAAAAGCAGTACAACTTACACATTAGTGGTGAAGACACCATAGATCAGGTCTTGCTCAGGAAGGTAGAAGGTGCTTTGCAATTCATTATAATAGAAAGGGATTTCTCCAGCACGGGAGCAGTTCAGCCTGGCCTTCATGAAAGTTGTCCATGTGTCCTCCAGCAAAAATCTCCCTCCAATGTCATTTTTGCAGACCCTGGCCACACGAGAATATACTGTTTTCCCACAGTCGTGTTCTACCGCATTCTCTCGAAAAAAGAAGTAGGTGAACAAACCGATGTCATAGGCAGCAATAAAGTTGGGTTCTGAAAAACAAATGTGAAGAGGTTTATACAGGTCAGAAATCAACCAACGCTCAACTTGCCCAATGCATTACAACCAGCTCCCTCTATGCAGGCTGTCAAAGCTGCAACCAGAGGGAGTTCGAAGTCAGCAGCAGACATAGAAACAGTAGATGAAAATAATGATACAGGGGGGTACAGCTCTAGCTCCATTTTTCAGATCTGGGAAAGAGCCCATCATTTCCCCACTTCACTGGCAAAGCTGCTACTGAACATGAGTGAAAGGACTTTGTCTATGCACTACTCTCCTTTCCTATAGTCATTTTACAACATAAAGCTTTTCCATTGGGTTCCTTACCTATTTTTTTCTGAGCTGCATCTTATGGAGTGTTAAATATACTTTTTGCATCCGCTCAACTCCCCAGGCTGCTGCACTGAAACACTCAACCTATTTTCCCAGCGCAGTCACATCTGGCTTTTATCATAAAGCCTTTCCAGTTTCTAAGGCACAAAAGATTATCTTATGTCCATAAAACAAAACCATGCCACAAACTGACAGTATCAAAGCAAGCTCTCCTTAATTCTTTTTTCTTCTGCAATTATTTGTATTATTTTCACAAGAATTGAAAAGAACCTGGCATTGGTTTGCAGTGAATACTTTGATTGGGCATTTAACAAAGCTTTAAAAGTGTTCAGTCTTTCATCCCAACAGTTTCTTTGGCAAAGAGAAAAGATTGGCCAGTGAATAATATCTGACTAAACAACAACAAAATCCAGTTGGTTTTACAGGGTGCTTTAAGGATGTTCATTTCTGAGAAATGAACAAAGAAAGAAAAAGAAAAGTACTGAATTCCTTAAATGCTGCAGTCCAGGAATGATAGGAGAACGGAGTCCGGCAGAGGGAGAAGAAATCAGGCTGATGGTGCTGCAAGGCAGCTTTTGGAGGTAGAATAAGGTAGAAAGGGGAAGGCACTGCAAAGCATCTCTGACCAAATTTACAAACAAACCATGAACCTTAAAGGACTGCTGTGATCAGCAGTCTGACCTTCTGTCTAAGAAACCAGAGAATTACAGCCTGCATGTCCACCACTGGATCCTACAACTAGCAGGTGAATTAGATCATGTCTTTCGAAGAAAATCTGATCTTAACAGGACAAAGTCACATCACGAAGTCACATCTATCACTTTCTACTTTCCTTGTAGACTTGTTCAAATGACTAAAGACTGCCCCAGCTGCAGCCTGAACTTCTTCCATTTGACATTATCTGGTTTTATTTCTCAATGACAGGCTCTTGTCATGAGTTGTCTGCTAGATTAAAGAACTTCATCCTGCCGGAGATCTTCTCCTGATGTAAATACTTCCATATCATGAGCGAAACACCTTTTATCTCCTTTTCAGAAAGAGAAATACATTGAGCTCCTTAAGTCTCTCACTGTGAGGCAGACTTCCCAAGCTTCAAATCATTCCATGGCTCTTCTCTGAATCATCTTCAAGTTTTCTGTTTCTTGTTGAAAAGTGGATAAAAGAAGATGAAATTACTCCATAGTCACTGACACTGCACAAACTCATAAATCCAAGAGTCACACTAGCTTTTCCAACAACAGCCTAGAAACTCAGTTTCTGTTTGCCCATCTTTAAACTCCCCAGTTCCAGTGAGACTTCCTTCTCAATTCTTAATTTGTGCACAGACAACAGGCACGTACTTCTAATGAGTGTTTATGAGTTACACTGCTTCTTAGTCCTAGTTCAGTCTTGCCCGATGACATCCTGTTATGACTTCTATTCTTCATACTGACTTCATATACGAATGACTGCAGAAGCCTAGTGCAGTCTCATTAAGCTCATTAAGTCCTACTGCTTGTCTCCTTGATCAAAAGATTCTGGAATCCAACAGGAACATTCTGAATATCTGGTCAACATAGCTAGGCCAAAAGTCTGCTCTGTCAAAACGTTCAGTCAGAAGATATCAGCTCAGTGCAGCAACTACCAAGTTGTAATTCTATAGCTTGCTTAATGCACAGTATTATCACACTGGGGTAACACATGATTTGAATAACTATAAATCCACAACAACATGGGTTTACATGGAATATAACTTGCTGTGAAATTTCTCATTTTCAGACTGACCTTGCACTGCAACCAACCATTTTCAGCTGAGTCAGTAGAAGTAGAGGGTGCTCAATAAATTTCAGAGCTAGGTCAACAATATGAGGCTTTATGTAAATCGGATCTTCAAATTCTTGAGGAATTTTCTTGCTAAAAGGATGTCTTTGGTCATCTTAGAAGACAGACCCACAACTATGTTAAGTAGCCTGTAAGACCAACTCTCCATACTCGATACCAACTTCCAGGCTATTTTTAAACATCTTCTAAGCTGGACTGCCTATTGCACCAGAAGCCCATCCCCGTTGTAACTCTTTAAAACAGAGGAAAAGATTTACAAGTCTGCCAAGTTGACTTTAACACACCTCCTGCTCATATACGACCCACATGACTTTACCATTGAGCCATTTGGAGTTGTACTGTGCTGTCCTGAGTGGGGGAACATTTCCAAGGCTGCGGTAAATAGCAGGATCCCGTCCAGAGAAATCAATTACAGTTGCAGCATAGAGTTCTCCTCGTGATGTAATCACAGCTGTTGAGTTATGCCGGGGGTCGTACGGGCACCGAGCCACTCCATTAATTCTGTCAATGATTTTGCTAAGATTTCCTACCTGTGTTTAAAACAAGAGAAGAGACAATGTAAAGAGCAGCTGGCTTTTGCAATGGTACAGACAATTCTGTTTGTCCATGAGTACCTACAAGCAAAGCCCCAGTTGTAAAAAAACAAGCAGCTAGAAGACAGTAATGCCAGCAGTGGCTATAAATTGATCTTTGCATACATTGTTTGCCACTGTAAGAAGTTGTGTCTGAGCCTCACTGATCCTACTGCTCTGTAAGAAGGGTGATTCCTCTGCCAATAAAGACTACAGAGCCCAGCCCACTCAGGGTAATTAGGTGCTCCTCTTGCTAGCACAGGTTCTTAATCTTCCACAGACACCTTCTGAATGTATACTGGCATTAAAAAAAATATGAACGTTAACGTTACTCTGGACCCACTCCCACCTTTGATGAAGCCAAGGAGTGTTGTGCCATTTATTTTGAATGAAACATGTAAGTATTCAGGTCAGAAGGCACTCACAACTAAGCCTGTCTATATTCCCCATTTCCAACAGTATACTCAAGGTCTACACAAGCAGTACCTTGCCTAGATCTAGCGGGTCCACAACAGTTTTTTGCTCCCCACCTGTGGATACATCCACTGCTAAAGCAACCCAAAGGGTCCCAAAGACCAAAATCAAAACAATATCAGATCAACTGGATTCGAAACACATTCTCTGCTCCTGTGATGCACTGCCAATGACTGGCTATCCCCAGCACATGTTTACAGCCCCCTCCATTACCACAAAAGAGGCAAAACAGACCTGACGACTGGAACACACAGGTGAAAAGGCATTGGTACCACAGGTAAAAACTTTCTTGCCATAAACAATCAGCACTCGGACATAGTTCTGGCACTCTTCCTGTAGGGACACAAGACAAAGACAAATGAATTTTGAAAAGCAGACTTTAGGGTTCTCTATTACTTTAAAAAAAGTACTTGCGTTACAGCTGGAATGCACCTTCCCTAGTGCTAACTTGGACCAAGATTTGTTACATCAAGCAGTAGCGCTCCACTGCAAGGAGCCAGCAATGTCAGCAAGCAAGCCAAAATTGCTCCTTACCTCTCTAATCATAGCCCTGCATAAATAGTCTGTGGTTAGGATTTTATTTATCAGGCTGACTCTGTGTTAGCTACACAACTGGCTCTTTCTGTGCTCTGCTTAGATTGGAGGAGGAATCTTCCCTCTTTTCATATTTCTGCCCTGTTTTTCTCGGCTTTCACATTATCCAGACACAAGCTTCAGAAATTTCTCTTCAATTCTGGTCTAGTCAAGATAATCTTGTGCTTGGACAGCCTGACACTTCCTTTCAAAATAAGCATCTATGCTCAGGATTTTCCTTGGTAGAAGGAATTTTCCTTTCAGGATGGGGAGAGAGAAATGGCAAATCCCCTCTTTGCAACTGCACAACCATTTCATAGAATCATTAAGGCTGAAAAGACCACTAAGAACATCCATTCTGACACCAATCCATCCCTACAGTGCTCACTATGTCCCTCAGTGCCACATCTCCACAGTTCTTGAACACCTTCAGGGACCTCCCTGTGCAGCCTATGCCACTGCTTCACCTTTCTTTCAGAGAAAAAAAATTTCTTAATATCCAACCCGAACCTCTCCTGGCACAACTTAAGGCCATTATCTCTTATCCTATCACTGCTACCTGGGAAAAGAAGAAACTTATTAAAAAAACAGTGTAGGCTGAGTTATCCCAGCTGCTTTGCTTCCCACCCTCCATAGATCATAATTTGCCACTAAGCTGAGCCTACATCTGCAGACACCACTTCTCCTTCTGTAAGCAGCATTCATTCTGTGAGCTCCCCTGTCTCGCAGCACTCCACGCTGCTGAGCATTTCCCTGAAGACTTCATCTGCAAGAGTCAGCAGTGTAAAACTCCGCATCTTCTGGAAAGGAAGAGGCTTACTTAGCTGGATTAAGTTCTATCTTCTTTCATTTGGTGTATGGAAATCAACTTGCTGAAGGATGGCATTTAGAGAAAACCCACTAGCATCAGCCACAGACAAATGACTGGGGCTTGCATTGGAACGGAGAAGACTGTAGCCAGCCTGGTTGAGGCAGAGGTCACAGCATGGAAACTGCCACCAATATCTCAGCTTTGGGAATACAACACTTAACACCTGGTACCCAGTAACAGGGCAATTCATAACTGAGGCAGTCCAGCATTCCTGTTTCAGCAAAGTGCAGCTATCCATTCCCACATAATATTAGGAACATTATGTATTTAACTGTGAAGGACCAGAAATCATTGAGGAAATGCCTTGTAAAAAGGTACTGGTTTCTCTCCCCACCAAGTTCTGTTTTCAGGGTGTGATCGATTTAGCACCTATTCCAAAATGCAGCTCTGTACCCAAATTTCACACAGTCAGAGAAAATCTACCTGCTCCCCTCTGCTTGCATCTTTTTCTGCTTTGTGCAGAGTCTGAACACAACATCTGCTCTAAACCATCTAACACCATTTACACTGCTGCATCCTTTCCTGCATAGATACTTCAATATGTTCCTAAATAAAACTCTGTCTGGCAGAAATCTAAAATCCTAATTTGCAGAATTTTCTTCTTTGCACATACCTATATTACTGATTAACAAGCTTTATTTTCCATAGAAATGTTCCCAGCTGAGAAGCTAGTACATTAAAACAAGAATTTCTCTCTGACACCTTGCTGGATGTTTTTCTGGAGTCTATTGCTGCACACATTGCTCTAAGACATAGTAGCCCAGGTCAGTAAGGATGCTGGATGCTGGTAAGGTCCTTATTTTAGCCTAATTAAGCGTGGTTTTATTTGTACCCATTCAGTCAAAAGCAGAGGTCATTTATTGAAACAGAAGAGAAACCATACTGAGCAAATATATCTGCTGCTGTCTGAATCTGCACCAAAATATTTCATCTGTGACTTCCAGCTTATTCCCAACTGTGCTAGCTAAGTGCAAAAGAGCACAGTCAGTACGGATGAGGTATTAGATTGGAAACGTTTGACACAGCTGATACTTTTCAGGGAGCTGAATGCACCAGACACGATGATTATGTCACTGGCTGTAAAAAGCAGGAACTGGGGTGCCTAGTAGGTGCTTTCTACTCTGTTTAGATAATAATGCTCCTAGGTGCGGGCCATATCCAACCACAATTATTCCTGTGACTTAACTGTCCAGGCTATGTGTAGGTTTTTTCCCTGGACTTGCCTCACTAATGGTGGTGAAAGCATGCCACACTTTTAAAGGAAAAGCAAAGATAACAGGCACTTTTCATCCTCAAAGCAATTTGTACATCATTAAGTAATATACTGAAATGGATGTCCATTATCTTCCCTGTTCTCTTAGCTTGGGGAATTGAAACACACAGGTGCTACACGGTTTGCCATGGTGACACTCTGAATGAGAAGAGATCCGGAAAGACAGCAACAAAGATTTAACTACCAGACCCTGTCTCTCTAACATGCCTGGCTTTAAGAGGAATACTATGCTCATCCAGTACTTCTTATTGCTGTACTCACTACCAATCACACCAGTCTATTAAAAACTCCAAGAAAAGTAAAGAAGAAGCTGTACCACTTAAATATTCCAGCTTTTGTGATTTTTCACTGTTGGTGAAATCTGTATTAGATCCCCTTTCTATCCTGTTCTCAAAATAACTAGAAGGGAACAGGTTTCTCTCTGTGTTCTTCAAGCCAGCCTGGATTTGCTCTGATAAGTCATCCACCATGCTGCTCTTTACAATAATCTGTAGCCGAGGCAAATGGTTAGTAAAATTATTTCATAAACACTTACAGAAAATAGGAGCTACTTAGTGCAGTTTCTTTCACGTGGCTGGAAAACTCAGTATGCAAGAAGCAAAATTCAGATGGACTTCAACATAGCTAGAAAACCTGGCAAACTTGAATCCCCGCTCTTTCCAGACAAAACAGTATTTGGGTCCTGCTCTCATATTATGAAGTAGACAGTTCAATCTGTGTATGATCAGACTGCAGAGCTCATCACCAGAAGATATTATTGGGATCATGAGATTAAGGACTTAAATAAAGGGGGAAGACTCAATATTTATGTGGTTAATGAGAATAACCCAGTTATATTACTTGGGATTATCATTAAATATATGGCAGAGCTGATAAAAACCTGTGGCTCACTGCCAGAGCATTAAGCACATCTCTAATATTCTTCAGAATTATGTATTACTGATTGTAAGGTTCTCACTCCTTTAGAATTATCTGGTACTGGTCCCTTCTTGTAGATAAAGCCTTAGACTGAGCAGAAATCACTTTCTCCTAGCCGAAAGACCCTAGAAAGAGCACGAGTTATAATGCTCAACCCTACAGGATACATGGCTCACTGTCTGTAAGAGAATAAACTCTACTGAAGTTCCTCACACCCCTCTTCACTTTAAGTCTGTTCTCATTTCTTTCATTTTTGCAACATTTAACTCTAGCTTGTCTGTCTGTGAATGCCATAATGCTACTGCAGATAGGAGCAAGCCCCTTTCCAGCAATACAGATGTCAGGCTGCTTTGAAAGCACGTTTCTAACCCAAGAACCAAGAGTGCTACTCCCTTCATTTGTGCGGACAGATTGGCAAATGGAGGCGCTGAACTCCTGCTGGCTTCAGTCTGAGGTAAAAGTCAAGATGATGTTTTCAGGATGTACAAAAAAAAACAGCTGTAGGTGCTTCTTGAGATATTTCATCTGTCATCTCTGAACACAGGATTCCAAAATGTTATAAGCCCTTAATCTTGTCGTATAGATATATTTCTTCAAGAGTCATATACGGGCACTGCTTTAATTGGCCTTTACTTTGAATAAAGCACCCAGGCTCTGTTTTCAGAGATCTCATTTTTGATTCTTTTTCTAGGCTAACACTATTTCATCACATATTAATCAATACATTTTAATCATAAATTAAAAACACTGTTTCATGCTCTATCAGGAAAACAGCTGTTTCAGACAGTCTGTTGTCCTCAGTAAAGCAGCACAAACTCTTCAGAATAGAGAAATTTATTTTGGGGTTAGGCCAGAGTCGATAAGAGGAGAAATGGGATGAAACTTGGCAAAGACACAGTTACGACCTTCTGACAGAGCTACAAAATAATGAAAATAGTTTCACACAACGTGCAATTAATCCGTAGAACTCCCTGCCAGGAGTTCACTGAGGCCAGAACATAGCAAGATAAAACAGGTAGATGGGGGTGTATATGGAGAATAAGGACATCAAGAGTAGAAACAGCAAGTTTTATCAAAAACTTATAGAAATCTGGCCAACAGTGACCCAAAGCCTGCCTGTTCTTTCCAGCTACATCAGTAGGGGCAAAGGGTTACTTCTTGCAAAGCTTGCTCTTCTTTTACATTCAGCTCCTGTTGGCTACCATCAACACCACCATAAAAAAAATCCATACATTGCAAAAAGGGGAATTCTTTTTTTAGGAGATGATGGGAGGATGTTTCTCTACTGATGCAAGTTGTCCTGCACATTACTCTTGCATAGCCAGGTCTGACCAACACCTACATAGAGTCACCACAGGTAGACAAAAGCTTTCAGGCAACAATGTGCAGGCAGCTATATCCAGGGAGGGCTCCTGCTCTGTTGGATGTCTGATTACTCCTGATTTCTGCAATGCAGTGGGAAGAATTCAGTCTCTCCATTGAATCACCAGGTCCCACTGCACTGGCCTTCCTGCTCTGGTGCATTTAGATGACTTACTAGCTACACCAACCATCCAAAATTTCTTTTATTATGAAACTAGATACACTGCAGTTCTGAGAATCAACCAGCAAAACTCTGTGCTATTCCTGTGTTATTCCTGCAATCACATTTTAGAGTGTGGCAAACACTTATTTGTTGCAATTCATCCAATTTGTTTAAAAATAATCACATCTAATGTGTTCAAACAGTTATTAATACGGTTTTAGATATTTGTTTTTATTTCTTTGGGTAACCAATTTTATTAATCAGCTTAACCAAAGACCCTGACCAAGCTGTCTTTCTCCTTTGAACACAATGGATACCAAAGAGAATTGCTAATGATTTTCCAGCTAGGTTTTCTTTAATGGACTTTGAATCAAATTCTGGGGCTACAGAACTGAATGCTTAGCAGAAGTATTAGGAATGTAGTTTCAGATTTCTTGGAACAGTTAGAAAGGGAAAAAAGTATCCATATGACTGCCTCTCAACCAGAAGTATTTACCTGTGGATTTATATGGCACCTGTTATATCTGGATGCCTATTATTTATAAGTGGCATGGAGATTCCTGGCTACATTAGATAACTAGGGAGCATATCCTCTTCATGACAGAACCGTTTGTAGGCCTGAAATACCAGATTCTTCCATTATCCTAGCAACTTCTGCACTAAACCCATTTAGCTGCTCCGAAGATTTGGGTTAGGATTCCCTGTACCCTGAATCATAAGAACTTCTTCTATCAGGACATCATACAAGAAAAGGGAGACAACCAGTCTGGGATAAACAGTAGCTGGATGCCCTATCATACATTTTTCTTGGCTCTTTCTTACACCAGAAGTGTTACTAGTGCATCATCTTTCTCCTTGCTACAGATTTCTTAGATCAGCATGTAAGTGCTGGATCTCTGTCATTTTCACAAATGGCTCCCTTCAACTCTTTGGATAGCTGGACCAGATAATATTCACAGGTCCCTTCCAAACCCTACAATTCTGTGGTATGGTGGTGTGCAGCTTTTGGGAAACTAACAAATTATTCTATTCTCAAACATGAAAAAGGGCTCATGTTTAGAAAGCCACAATTTTCTATGTCAGGCAAAATTCCTTGGATATGGCAGATGGGGACTGCTATGCACAAACAAGCTAATTACAAACTAGAAGTAGAGTAACTCCTAATGAAATCAAATACATTTTGATCTAGTGGCACTTTTTCCCCTTGCACTCTATCCATCGCTCATTTTAACTACAACCTCTGGGTGATAGCACTTGGAAGACAGAAAGAAAGGCAGCATAACATTGATTTTGTTCTCTGCAGTATCTCTCAGTGTAGTGGATGGTTTCCAGGGGAGAACTTTAAGATGCTGATCAGAATGTATTTTATAAAAGCTGCAAAAATAGGAATAATTATGAGTGGAAGCCAGCATGGATCTCCAGAGACGTGGCAAATAATGTATACACAATTCTTTGAGGAAATCACAAGCTTTGGTTCATAAAAATAGCAACATAAGTGAAAAGGATTTTTCTGAAGTATTTGTTTTAATACCACATGACATATAGTTGAGAGTAATTTTTAAAATCAGGTTCAAGAACATATACATTAATGGATGGATCTGATAAATTAGCGGACTGAAGAAAAGTCCTCCAGTGAGAAATTATTCACAGACCTGCTATTCGTGGAGGGACCCAGGTGGCAAGATACTAGTCCAGAATCAACATTCTTTTTAAGCCAACATTTGTGGA
Organism: Lagopus leucura; assembly: GCF_019238085.1. NCBI lineage: Eukaryota > Metazoa > Chordata > Aves > Galliformes > Phasianidae > Lagopus > Lagopus leucura. The sequence continues at coordinate 10,198,812 of NW_024962273.1, read as the reverse complement.
TAACCCAAAGATTAGGAAAATAGCAATTACTGATGAGGCCAAAGCAGGGATGTATGTTAGTTGGTGAACTGGCCCCAAACAAAATACTTTTTAAAAAAGATATAAATCAAAGATCAAGGAACAAAAGGATTCTGTGTACAGCCTTGGACATTACTGCCCCAAATGAGCAACTGGGAAAAGTATTTAGTGGTCACAGTGACTGTGCAATTCTGCACGATCTCCTATGACAGAAGAGCTTATGAAACTGCTGGTATATGAGAAGAGAGAAAAAGAGGTGGAAGACTGTTTTAATCACATTCAAGCATTAGAGACTGGCAAGGGAATACAGGTAAAAAATTGGAGTGAGCAGAAAGCAGACACAAAAAATATTCAAGGGTAGTGGAAAAATGACTTACGGAAAGACTTGGAGAACTCAGCTTTTCATGTTACCAAAATGAGAAAGCCACTCAAAACTTGAGGCCAGATTCAAAGAGGAAATAAAGCACATGCTGTTAACAAAGAATGTGACTAGTCATTCCAACAAGCCAGCAAACTGTGCAGTCATCCCACTCACTTCAGACCTTATGGTCACAACTTTCTGCCTTCCTCAGGAAGGTACAGTAGCCAAACACAAGTTAGTGAGCTCAGTGCTGGAATAATCAGTTAAATCTGCGGTCAGAACTATATAAAGTGTCATAGAAAAGACCAAATAGTACCTTCTAGACTTAAATCTGGAAACCAGCTGTCTCATCTCCATTTTCTTTAGCCAATAGGCATTAAAATGTGGAGTGATAATCAGTAATTATATTTCTGTGATATGTACTTTGTAGCTTTTACTCCTGCACTTCTTATTTTACTTACGGTAAAGCTCAAGGCATTTCAGGAAGAGATTTTCTAAGCAGTTGGAAGAATTTGATTTAGATACCCAACAGGCATAAGAAAAAAGCATTTTAATACACTAGGTAGCTTTGAGAACTTCACCTTAAAACACCTACTTTATTAAATGGGCAAAGAAAATGAACCAGTCATATAACTTATCCAAACTACACGATGAATTAATATAGAAGCCAAAGGTCCTCGTTATTTCTAGCCTTTATCACCACATATCTAAGTGCCTGACAATCTTTAGTATATTTATCATCAAATCATCTGCGGTAGGTAGAAAACTGCCATTAGTCAAGTTTTGACAAAGCAGATCTGAGGCTAACAGAGCTCCTCTTGTACCACCATCACAAAAGCATAAATAGAAACACATTAGTGCTTGCCCTCACTTGATGCATTTAACCAGCCAAGAGCAAAGATACTGGGTCAGAGCTGGACTTCTCGGCTGCAGTACAGCTCATCACCAGCTAACTAGCTCTGGAGCTAGCATTAAGTCATCTCTCTACAGCATAGCAAGCAGTGAATGTGTAGACTTTCCAAGAGGGACTTGACCATGGACATACAGACCGGAGTAGGTACAGACTTGAGACATCTCAGTTTACTTAACTGCTGCAGAATCCTTCTGCCTTTCTTTTTTTTTTTTTTTTTTCATTAGCCATTAATTGTATGTCAAGAGGTGTCTAACAATCTGATTAATTATTTTTCTTCAGATCTGCACACCCCAGGTCCCCGCACCAAACAAACAGTTTCAAGCTCTGGATCACAACCAGCATAAACTCAGCTGTTTCAGGCCTCATCTTCAAGAAATATTTGGCAAAGTCTTTACAGTGTGCAGAGGCAGTAGCAGCAAAGATGCTCAGATCACTGCTTTCTTCCAGCATGACAGTAAAAATAATAAATTGAAATTATCCTAGAATTTGTTCAGTCAAGTGCATGCAGTCTCATAAGGTTTTATCTGTGAAATGACAAAATAATTCTGGGTTATAAATTCAAATTCTTCAGGAACAATGGAATACAATCTCAGTCTCAAAAACTTTTACAATGGGAAAAAAAGAGCAAAATCCTTTCGTAAGAATACACATTTTGAAGTATAAAGACCAAAAATTCCTTCTGTCTTGGGTTTTGGAATTTTTAATTCTGTCTTCTTTCGGTGTTTTCCTAACATAACCTATTTCTTTTCCATGGTGTTTTTCTATGTAATGTAGACCTTATAAAAAACTCAGAAAGATGTTCTGGGATAAACATACTCCTTTTTTCCACAATTACATGACCCTCTTTGTTGCCCATCTTGCACAATTCAAGCCAGTATTTTCATGTATATACAGGCTAATACACTAATCATATTAAGTTTATTATTTAAAAAAAAAAAAAAGACAATGAAAGATCATATAATCCTGCATTTGAACAACTGAACTGGACTTGGCAGAACTCCAGATTTTGGGCAAGCTACACAATTGCCCTCTGCTTGACTGTCAAATCTATAGCAAAGATGATGCTTATGCTCTCCTCCTTTGTCCAGCTCCTTTGATTTGGACATAAAGCTCTTTATGGCGTAGTTTTTATGACAACAGGACACTCTCAGTTGAGGCCTGAACACCATCAACAGCAGATTTAAAAAATCACAGTGTTTCCTCTTTTATATACATAGTTTTGTCTTAGTTTCTCAGAAACATGATAGAAGAAGACTCGGTCAGAAATGCCTGCAAACTCCAGATCTTGTGTGGTATGGGCAAAATTCTAGCTTTGAGCCACAGTTTTAGCAGACAGCACCAGCATCCTAAGGAGTTCTATGATATTCCACATGAAGTGAACCGCAGTGTTCAAGCAGTTTCAATTCTCACTCTCAAGTGAATTGTACAAAGGTGAGCTCTAATGGCAAACAAATATTCAATACAGGCCCATGTGGCCAAATGTCAGCAGCGCACTACTGAGTACTGAAACTAAGCCAGCCTGATGAGGCTCAGACCCTTCTGCAAGATATTACCCTGGACTTGCCCCCATTCTTCTCTTCGATGTGTCACAAATTGTGTCCTCTCCAGAAGTGGTTACCTTTACGTTTCATGTAGAGCAAGTCTAATAACTTGGATAGGGGGCCTTTGAAATGGTTGCTCTATGGTGCTCATGCACTTGGGGTGCTAAGTATTGAAGATTTACAAACTCAAGCTGGTGTCAGATGCTTCCCGTGTGGATTTCTAATGGAATAATGTAAATAAATTCACTCATACTATCTCTGTAGCAAAGCAAAACTTACCTCTGTTTTCCCTTTACTTTGACAAGACCTCCTGGTGTCTTCATCTGAATCCCATGCTGTTGCCTGAGAAAACAAAATGCACAGGTCACACGACATTGCCACAAACCACCAAATCTGGAGACTCCCAGCACAAAAGCAAGTATCTCCAGCTAATTTATACAGCCCAATTTACAAGCAGTGTGATGACGGTAAACATGCATCTCACTCCCACTGTGCTCACTGCACACACTAATGACAAAAAGATGAAATGTCCAGAAGCAGAAGTAACTGGAATGTTAACAGGGGTAAGGCTTTGATTTACATGTAAGTACAACTTCTGATTATCATTCAACTGGAAGGTCCAAGAGTCAAGTCCCATAAGCCCTCACCCTTTCTCCAAACACCTAAGACCACCAGCTTTCATCACCAAAATGAAAACTTTTCCCTATGGCAAAACCAAGTAGTCCTGTACAGATATAGTAGACTCCTTAAATTTATCTTCAAGATTATCACCTTCGAAGTAATCCTGCAGTGAAGTGAGCTGGATCAAATGAGAGTTGAGAGCTGATGGACAAAACCCAGAGACAGAGAACGAGGAAAAGTTGCATAGTGATCTGTGGTGCCCTAGAAGTGTAGTCAGATCCTGACATGGAGTAAAGTGCTGAGGGCACTACTGACTGGGGACTGCAAGACTTCAGCCATGAGCTGGTGGGATTCCGTGGCCAACCTTGACTAACACCTTCACAAGGAAAGTCCAGCATAAGTGTGTCAGAACTTTCAGATTTAAAGAAATTCGGAAACAGACCCAATCATTCTATGCCCTCTGCAACTTTCATACCTTCAATATTTTTTAAAAATAGTCCTAACAAATTCAAGCAGGTATTGTTAGCTGGAGGTGAAAATACATATAAGCATCTGTACTATGCATAATACATTATTCTGCATACAAAAAGTATATATAGCTCTGTTTCATAGGGAGAGGCTATGCTTTCAAAGTTCAGATACAGATCCAAAGCTCCTCTAAAAGAGTCAGGACTTCTTCTTTCCCCCCAGCACTCTTCAATTCATTACCAACACAGTAAATAGCTTCAAAGTTTGGCCCGGATCTGAACTCTCCTTTGTCACTACAGCCAATATTTATTTATTTATTTTTAATACTGGACTTCCTTAGAAATTGTCCCCTTGACACACAACAAATCCTACTTCTTGCAGGAAATAGAAGAGACTACTTAAGAAAAAAGAATGACTCAACCCCAAAAACTCGGTTCCATTAAGACATTTGTTCATAACCACAAGAAATATACTACCCAGTAAATGCATTTACATACAATATTTGGAAAAAGGATACTTGTTCCACTTTCAAAAAAATGGCGTCTGTTCATTAGCTGAGCATCCCATTCCATTTGGCATGGGGTAAGTCCTTATAAGTACATGCAAAGATCTGGTGGGAGAATAGTAGAGATATTTCTCTGGGAGTCTCTTGGGAAATATCTCCCAAGCAGTGCAGTCCAACTGGCTCTGAAGGTCAAAAGCTTGTGCCTGAAAAGTGTTTTTGTCAGAGCTGAAATAAGTCCTTACTGGAAAGGATCATTTAGCCATATCCTGAGAGAGGATATGTCATCAGATGGGAAAACTCACTTTGATAAGCCGCGACAGAAGAGCAAGGAATTTTGACTGGCAACTGCCAGGAACCTTTGACATCTGTGAAACAACTGCATTTTGATCTCTAGTACCAATTCTGGCTCATGTTCTCATCTATCCACTGTGGTTTTGTATCTCAGATCAATTTTTGAGAAGCTTAATACAAAACAACTCCAGAAAAGAAGATACCTCATTAGGTGACTTCTCTTTCCATTTCAAAAACAGGGACAGACCACTCACAATTATACAGCTCATTTTTAACTTCACAGGGCTTGACAGGGCAAAATGAAAGCAAAAATTGTTGGTTACTACAGAAATCAATGCTGCTTCTCTGCAAATACTCTGGGTCTTCTGGAACTGTAGTAAAGCTACAGAGATGAATCTGGGCCTCCTAGGGGACACTTTGCTCTTCCTGCCAGACACCTGCACGCAGAGCTCTGAGGCACATTGTAAACATTGCTCATGTCAGAGCACTAATCCCCTCCAGCTATGTTTTTGGTGCCAAAACATTTTATTTTATTAGGCAACAGTGCCCTTCAGCCTTCTGAAGCACCACCTTGATGAGTCTTAGTGATAACAGAAGTTCTTGGTGATAGCCCAAATTATGGGAACATGTTGTTTGTGACTGCACCATTAGTCAGGGTGCACTTCATTAGAGCTAGGCAGATAATTAAGCAATATGGCAATTCAGAGCATATTTTACAAATCTCACACATCTTTGTTGGGGCAGGGAGAAACTAGTCGAGGGCTCAGTGACTTCAGTGACCTCTAGTGACTCAAAGAAAATATGTATGATCCTGCAAAGCAGAACATCATGTCAATAATAAAAATATAATTGCAAGGCCAAGCAGCAAATATGTGCTTAAATAACTGTACTTCAGGGTATGAACGTGCATCAGCCAGCTGACCTAATGCCTAGACAAATCCTTCTGCCAGACTGCCCACACAGCTGTAGCTGCGGCCTTTGGATTGTACCTGGTGAGAGGACCAGGGCAGACTCCTTCATAAAAGCTTTCTAGCCTGGCTTGATTTCTTTACTTGATTGATCAGATGTCTTTTCAGATCAGAATATGTCATCTCTGTTGTCCTGAGGTTTTCTGTGCAAACTCCCAGTGCAATGCTGGTGCTTTGCTTCCTGCATCTCACTCATTTGTTCAACCCTCTCCTTTGCAAATTACATTTACTTCCTCTCCCTGAGATTCATTTTGCCTCTAAATTAAACTACATCCTGGTCATTCACCGGAGATACCTTCAGAAAGATGTCTCATCTGGAGTACACCTGTGTGCACACAGTTGTACTTACATTCGTGCATGACCAAGTATTCTAAGAGATGCTTTGTTCCTTTGCCTTCTTACCTAATCTTAATGCTTCTCTGCCTTCCCCTCCTTTCCTCATCTTCCTCAATAAACCAAATGAATACTATTTCTTCTTGCTGACGAAAGCTGCCTCTGCACTCTTGGCTGATGTACAAGATGTAACCATCGTGCATCTTTGGTCACCCAGCTGTATCATTATCCTGAATTTATGATTATTTTCTCATGGCCTGCGCCATTTAAATTTCCCAGCTCCAGAAAAGTTATCTGGAATTATTTTTGTACCTCCTGCCCATCCAAAGCAGTAGAGTGGAAAACTCTGGACCCATTTAGCAAAAATTAAATTCACAGCATGGGTCATGGAAAACAGAGCCTAGATGAAGATATGACAAAGCTGGCAGCAAGAATACATACAAATGCAAGTTAATATGCACTTTCTCCTATCTGCTTCCTATCTGTCTCATGCTTAAGCAACCAAGTGAACACACTTTTCCAAAAGAAATGCAGCTTCTTACAGTGCTCCCAGCTACTTTGAGGACCTCTTTACAATCAATCACAGGGCCCAAGTGCAGAATGGAAGAACACTGGATTCACATGACATGTGAACGAAACAACCAGCTCAGGGCTGTAGCTGTTGTGTAAGACAAGAGCAATGCAAACCCTGAGCAGGACTGCCCAGCCATCTGTGCACATGGGCAACTTTGTTCCTGAATTGAAAATGCAGTTAATGTGACTTCCATTCAGCATAGTTGCATGGACTTGAGCACTATGCAGGCTGATTTTCCAAAAAAGGGGAGAGAAGGAGAGTCACATAATCACATGTACATGGTCTAACACTGGCCAACAAGATGATTAACAGAAATGGGCAACAGTGGCTAAAGCTCAGTCCATATCTAAGCATTCAAATGCCACAGTGAAGCACAAAAAGAAAGAGTTAATGTCTCTTCTAATCATAAGCATCACAGTTTGCTCCCAGTTCAGACTGCAGATCAACAGTAATCTAGAAATTCTAGCTCATCATGTGCTGTCAAATCAGTTATTCAGCACACACTGCTGAGAGAAGCTTTCTAGATACATTTATTTAATTACCTGCATATCCTAGTGTTGGCATCCAAAGTACCTGTCTGTCACTAGCAAATCCTGTTATCAATAGTTACATACATTCTCAAATGCTGATGTGAAAATCTCCTTGACTTCTATGGACCAGCTCTTACATTCAGGCCAGCAATTTATAATTATTAAAAGCACTACATATGAATTAATAGATTAAGCATACACTAATCCCTGCGCTGTACTTGCACAAGACAGATTGCAGGTTATTTTTTTTGTGCAAAAGTAGCCCCAAATCTCTGCTTTGAAACTAGAAACTGAAGACTGGATGAGAATAGGTTACTTCCATATTTATTGGGCAAATTAAACTCATTCTTAATTTCTAAACTCCCTTAATACAAATCTATCTGTTACCAACCTCACTTCCATTCAGTAAGTGCTCTGTACAAGCTTCTGGCAGCCCTGCATGCCTGAGGTCAGACCCAGAATCATGCTGTTCTCTCCTGTCAGTGGGGGAAAAAGGTGTAATACAAACATACATTGTGTATGCTTTCAAGAAGATGAACAAACAAATACAGGATTACTGCAGAAAAGGAGGAGCTGTGAGAAGCCTAGCATTTTTTACAAGGTGGTGAGTTCCTCAGGTTCCTGCTAACATCAGCGAATGCCAAAGCAGCACTACACGTCCCAGCTCCAGCCTGCGGGGACTGCAAGCAGCAGAAGCTCCCATTTCTATCATTCCTCTGCAGTGCACACAGGAGGCTCTTCAATCTGCCCGAGGAGCAAGCAAGAGGTGATTTCAGCTCTCTGCTTGTGCTGTGCAGAGCACCCTGGGCAGAGCCTGCTAGTCACATCACTCTTTGCTGAGGTTTCTATGAAGCATATTGAAAACACATTTCCATCATTTTATTTACTTCTGTCATATTAAATCCTCCAGAACTTCCCCATAAAGACTTGCTGCCATAGTCTACAAGTGGACAGCTAAACTCCTTTTTGAAGCATTGTCTTTTGTCTCATTTAGGCACATTTATAGTGCTCTCCAAACAATAACTTACCAAAATCCAACTTCCTAATAACGGAGCACGGGAGCTTAATACCCAGGAGGCCCTTTCTGAAGTTCCAACACAGGTAATTTATTAAAACTGTGATAAACGTGTCTGAGAAACAGATAGCTAATACCAAAAGGACATAATGGCAAGCGTCACTAAGTAGTTCTGCACTGTGCACATTGCAAGGCACTGCTGTGTGCAGTGACAGGTGTGAAGGATGATCGCAGGATTTGGTCAATTTGTTTGGAGGGGGGCGGGGAGGAGGAATGTGGATGAAGGGAATTGTTTTGTGTTTTATCAAATTATTAATTGATTTTCCTTAAGTGATCTGAGAGCCTTCGGGATGCAGTAAAACTCAAGCTGTAAGTTTCTTGTAAACCAAGTGCCCATCATGCACCCTGCCAGGCAGACCTGGCTGCATGCTCTGCTGGAGGGCTGGGCTGCCAGTCAGCTGGCAAGGCCTCAAAATGGCGCACTCACAAGATGGAGGCTGTCAAACATGCACAAGCAGTTCCAGTTTTGGTCACTTTAATCTCTGAATTGGAACTCTTCTCTATAAGCAATCTCCAGCCTCTTGCTATCCTATCCCTGCACCTAAGGCCACGGAGGGGGAACATTATCAGTTGCTTTGAGCTCTTGAATGGCTAACTCTACCAATTCCCCTCTCCCAGCTTCACAATCCTTTGTTATTCACTTGTATTACAGGAGCACGTAGAGGCATGGACTGAGATGGTGACCTTATATTTCTAGGCAATATAGAGACATGCTGTGGGAAAGAATTTCTATCTGACAGCACTTACAAGCTAAGCAGACAACACAGGCACATGGGAGGAAGGGAAAATCACAAGCACAGAGAGGTCAACTGGCTAGGAAAAGCCACTGAGCTTGTTAAAGGCAGAGTTGAGCACCAAACTTTGCTTTCTTAGGAACTAAAACTTCCCTGTGTAGCACAAAATGAGTTCTTGATAGCATTTTTTCACTAATATCACAGTGTGCACAGTGGGAATCAGTGCTGTACAGACAGCGGGTGCAGAGATGAGCACCATGCCATGCATCCAGTCATATTCTTTCTGACATTTCAGGAAAGGCCATAGTCTGACACACAAAACCAAAACTGATCTTTGGTGCCTCCAACTTCCGCTTGTACTGCAGGGGATTCCATTAAACAGTGTCAGGGCCATAAATTCAGCCTCCCCTCCCTCTGCAGTGTCAGGAAGGAATTTACAACTCTGGACTGTGCATTTCCTTATCTAGAAGGAGTATTGTATGAGGCTTAACAGATCATGGTTTCTACAGCACACTCAGATGGAAAGCACTATACAAGTATTTATTATGAAAGAAAACTGTCTGAAGTTTCAGTAAACATTTCATACCAAGTACTAAAATGGAAATATATTTTGCAAGATAAACAATAAATACAGTCACATCCATGTTTCAACCTGCTGTTTGCAGCCTTTTGTGAGTATTAGTGTACAAAGGACAGCTTGCAATAGAGCAGCCATCTCAACCCTGGGGACATACGGTCACATTCAAACTCATGTTTGAAGCAAGCGGATTGACTCTCTGGTGCTTTAAGCATAGTTTCAGCAGCCCTAGTTTAAAACATTTGTAACTGAATGCTGAATCCCACAAGAAGAAGACTTTGAGATTTTTTTAGATTTGCCATCTACATTTGCAGTTTTCAGAGTAGGTGATAAGTGCCTAAGCCTCCACTGAAGCTCAGGACTCCCTGCGTAAGCCTGTGTATAGCTGCAGCATAATTTGCCAAAATGTGTTATTAGCATAATGAGAGGCATTAGGATTAGCAGTGGATAGCAGTGCACAAAAGTGGACAGGAGAGACAATGGAGCATGACCACACAACAGGGAAAGGTCTCAGCTAGCTAAGACTCATTTTGAGGTTTTTGTAACCATTTCGTTTATCAAGGATGAGATTCTTCTGAGACACAAGGGAACACTTGGGAGAAAGCAAGATGAGAAGGCGTACATAACCAAGGGGAGGAGAAACGTGGGCTTCATGAGCTAATTCAAAGTGTGGTTAGCCTCTTATAGGAAGTGATAAGCAGACCTGTGAAATGCCCGTTACTTTCATACAAACTTTAAAGCAGCACACCAAGGATACAGTCCAAAGAAAGGGGAATCAGCCTAAGGATGCAAAGACACTGGTGACCCAGTGACAAAACAGTTGCTAACAGTGTGAGTTAAAAGATGCTACATCTGAACCAAAAAGCTCATGGAAGCAAGGAATGATGCCGTGATTACAGGTTTTAGCAACAGATTAGATAGCAGTACTGTCCATAACAGTAAAGTAAGATGGAATACATGCTCTGCTGTGGCTGTGTGCTGAGCTTATGCTGACAACTACATATTTATGCAACAATGTTAGATGAACATGCCAAGATCTTATTTTGGAAGAAAGATACAGCTATAGAGAACAGAGATAAAAATGGCACTGGATTTCTGTTTCCACTATCTATCTAGTTGTTTATGTTTTTATCATTCCATGTACAGAAAAATGTCAGTCTGTGGCAACAATTTCATTTTGCTGACGATCTACTTCACATTTCTTGAAAATGCTTAACATGGCAGTGATTTATTGCAAGTACAGCATGGGAATACTCACCTTCTCTTTTGAAAACTTAATCCATTGGATATTACTATTGCTTTTAAGTATTCAAAATTATGGATAGGGTCAAATGCAAGCAGATAGTCTTAGTTAACTGGGACATTTGGCATGGAAAGTGAAAAAAAAGACCTTAAAGCTCTCATCTGTAGCCAGACTAAAATGAACGACAACACTCAGAACTGGAGAGCAGCACAGAAAATGTTAGGGAAGGATGGCTCACATTGTTTCCTATTACTGGAGATCAAAAGCATACAATAACTGAGACAAGACTTCTAGTATACTGAGTAATTAACACAGTGAAATTTGGTTTCTTGCCATGTCACATTCAGTTTGTCACTTGTGACAACAAACATTTACTAAATATACTGGTGAACACGAAGACGTAAGATTATATGATAAATCAATGAAATAACTAAATAAAGAAGTTGAAAATACACACAGAGAAAAACAGTGAAAGAAAAATTCCACTGCAGTCAAGCACAAGTCAGGAATATATATACGGCCAATGCACACACAGGTGTGGTTGGACTGGCCAGGTGGGCACTACACAGCACTCCTCCTTACATCTCCAGCACTATTCTGTAAATAGGTTTTTCTATTTTTTCTATTTTTTTTCCCTTTCAGTAGCCACCAACAAAGTACAAGATATTTCTAAGAAACCAGCAAACGAACAGATTTACAGCAATGGTCGCCCTTGGTAAAATGAAGGCAATTCTTCCTTTGAGGCCCCTCTACTGCCAAAAGATGTCCATCCCCACCCCTTTATGTTCTTTGGCAGAGTCGCCATTCAGAACTAAATCCCTCCTTCCTTTTTGTGGGCTCCACTGATGGATGTGACAAGACTTCTAAGCAGACCCCTCTTAATGTTTTGCACAATGATTTCTGGAATACAGGGTTCAAAAACCCTTCCAATGGACCAGCCCATATTCAGTACAAAATCAATTTACCATGGCTATAGTCTTCTTTGTGCTTCTTCATCAAGCAAGGCAATCTTATTCTCCTTCATTTTTCTGCTCTGGATTTCCTTACCATTGTGTCCCTTTGAGGCTCGCTGCTATGTGGAGATGTTAAGGGTTCTCCAATACACAAGCTCTTATTTTTTTCTGCTTCTGAGACAGACTGGACAAATCCTGCACAGTCAACTGAGTGCATTTTCATACATCCACATTAAGAGTTCAGCTATGGAAGGTAACCTCCCTATACACGCTTCAAATCAAAAATATGATCATTTAAAGCAGAAATGAAACCTCTCTGCATTATCAGCTTTCTAAAATAAGTTGGGAAGATCTTGCATTCTTTATTCCTCTTCGGGTTACATCACTGAATATACTTATTCAGCATTTACCCCTCTGCTCTGAGTGGGAGAAAAATAAATTTGAAATGACCCAACTGGATCTGATTTTCCCCAAAATTATGCTGAGATTCAGGAATAAAAATCAGCACACTGTGCAGTATTTAAGAGACTAATGAAGAACTCAGGATAGCATTTTCACTGTTCTGTACCTCTGGTTTTTCTTTAGGTAATCACATCTATTGCATTAGGGGAGGTCTAATACTGTTTCACGTAACAAACACTGCAATATATTCTCATTAAAATTGTATAAGAGGTTGAGCACAGGTTGAGTCCTGTCTTGGCCTGAAAAAAGGGGGCAGTGTGCAATTAAACAAATAAAATGTGCATGTGATTCAGCTTATCCTATCAACATTCTTTTCTGGTTGTGCACTTAAGCTTGCTGTAGTGCAACCAAAAGTGGGAGAAAAAAAGGCACTGGAAATCTTTAATTAAGTGAAAGATGCATTAAGACCAAAGGAAGGTTTTGTGATTACTTTAATTAGCCAGGGCCAGTTTCATGCAAGCCAGAGAGATTGGGAAAGTTTTGCAAGGCACAGTGAAAAGAGATCCTACCTGAGCCTGAGTTGCACGAGGACCAGAAATGAAAACAAACTTTCCATCCTGCTCTTCTCTATTTCAAACAATAGATTCTGAGCTTCAAGAATATGGAGAAAACAAATTCTAAATCCTCAGCTAAAAAAAAAATATAAAGGGAGTGTTTGTACTTTATCCAATTCAGCAGACATATCTGAATTTCCATTTCTTTTGCATATCTGGATAAAGGATCTACACTACTGTTCCTAGATGGCAGGATATTGACATGCACAATGGTAGCACACATAAAACTCAACTGCACTCTCTAAGCATTTCTGCTTGCGGTTAACTGGCAATCCTTGCCCCACTGAGCCTCAACCCTTGGGTTAGTGTGAAAGACATCAGGCAGCTGCAAAAGCCAGGCAGAAAGAACAGAAGGAAGCAGTGGGATGACAATACAGTCAGGGATCACACAAGGTACACAGGCAAGTGTGGTGTGAGCTTTCCAGGGAAGGTTTTGACAACACATTTAGATTCTGACCTTTTGACTCTCTGGCTTCTGTGAGGTTTGATGCTCACAAACACAGCCTGTCAGAAAATATCACTTTTGATAAATCACCAATAACCAAGAATAAGTAGGAATCCTTCAAACATTATCAGACTGGGCTGGGAGAGGAAGCCAGTGATGAAAAGTCCCCCATGCTTCACAAAACATACTTCAGTATCTATTTTATTGTTCTCTATCTACACCGTGCGTTACAAACCTGCTTTCCTCCGCCAGGTGCCTAATGCTCTTGATAAGCTAATTACAGCCTTCTGCTTATTTCATGTCAAGCTTAACTCCCAGTCTGAGCCTAGCCTGCAGTTCTGGCATGTTTTTTCCTTAATCTAAGACCATCTGTGCTCTATCAACACAGAACTCTTAAGTACAAAGAAAGAGAAGAAACAACAGTGTTGAATTCCCCACACATTTCTCCCAGCTCCTCTACTACTCAGCAATTCCAGCTAATTTTGAAGCCAAAATACATCCAATCCTAAATACACTGGAAGGCTCCAAGCAGGCAACAGTTATCTACAACTTTACCTCCATGAGATGTAGTAATCCTTTCAGTGATCAATGGTGAGTCTGACAGAACCTGAAACTGTTTTTGCTTACATCTGCATCAAAAGCTTCATATTCCAAATACCATTGTATCACTAGTAGTACATGCTGCAGTTGAGTTCCACACTTGATCAATATAAAATCAAATACTTCTCTAGGAAACCAATTTGAATAAAAGCAATGGGATTGATTTATCAAGAGTCTAGAAGATATTTCCCAAGTTTCATCTACTGCTGTAGAATGGGAGCACGGAACTTAGGGATGCTGGCTCTCCTCCCCTCTCCCATCCCATCATCAAAATTCTGGGTATTTCTAGCCCCTTCTACACTGGGTTAGAAGCAGTTCCCACCTGCTGCTCCTGTGAGTGGCCAGAGCCCAACTGCTGTGTGTAGCATCAATCCACCTAGCTTCCTCCTACGGCTTGGGAACAGATGCCTTCAGATTCCCTGCTTGGTCTGTCACAGTTTGCCTTCTTTTGTCTCCTCTTCTCCAACACCAGACGTCAGCACCTGATGCTGTAGTGAGCTCTGCCAAGCTTCATCTCAATAAGGAATTTACTTGCTCCTTTTCCTGCAAAGACTCTTGATGCAATGTCTTTTATCCCTCCCTCCCAGCTCCTCCGTTCTGCTCTCCAGTTTGCACTCGCCTGCCAAACCAGGATTTATTTTCCAATTTTCTTCACTTCAAGCCTTGCCGTCACATTCCCTCTGCCACCTGTCTCTTTCCTTTCCTCGCTTCTACCATGTTTGTATCTGACCTCTACCAAGGTCAAGCATTCTACAAATGAGTCTTGAGAATATAATTATGTTTATAATTAAGTTGAGGAATACCAAATGATTCCCCAACAGGTATAATGCAGCATACTTCTTTGTACCTGTTCTGTCAGACTCATTTTTGGTAGTCTTCAATGCTTTTACATTTATTGCGTTTTGAAAAAAAGTTTTTCTTTGCCTTGTTCTTAAATCTCCAGCAACTGCTTTCATAGCAAAAGAGACTAAATTTGTAACAATTACATTAGCCAGAGACATTTTTTTCTCCTGTCACTGTGTTTACCACTAGTATATTCATGAACCATTGATCATTCTTTTCTGTCCCATGCATCAAAATCATCTCTTCTTAGGCAACTGCAGTTTATCTCTTAATACTCCCAGGCTAATTTCAGAACTTTCTTTGTCATTCTGAAGAAAGCTTCTATCTTTTCTCTTTGAGCTACCCTGCAGCCAATTCAAATGGCTGCAGCCCTATTATTCCTTCTTCTTTACTTACGAGGAAATGAACCATTCAAAAACTGAAAGCCATGCCTCCTCTCCCCTCTGAAATGGTTAACTAATAATTAAAGTAATGTACTGAACTTGATCCAATTTGCTGTCAAAAGTATTTCAGATGGAAAAATATCTTTACTAATCCCCTTCCCCCCTGTTCTTTCCAAGCTGATCTCTTATTTTAAAACAAGTTTAAAGAATTAATTTTAAAAAATTAAATAATTTTAAGTTTTTTTATCTCAAGGGGTAAGTTCCACAGCCCAACAATTCAATTTTTTACATTAAAAGAGTTTCCTTTAAGAAGTTTACAAAAATATTGTGAAAAGTTTGTCCATGGAGACACTCTTAAGATGCATAATTTCTTATATTGAAAGCAAAGGTGAAGATAACAACTGGTTAATATTACACATACCATGGCACAGAATATAACAACTTTTCAGACTCACAATTAAGACAAATTCACTACATTTGCATATGCATATCACTGTGCATAATACTTATGTGTTAAACAAAAAAGCTGTGTATTTCAAAGAACTTTAAGAGGACAAGCATCATCATCTCTGCTTCAGGTGTGGAGAAAGAAAAAGACAGGAGATGGCTGGAAACCACCTCACCACCATAGCTGTCCAAATGTGAGTTGTTTAGTCTATGCTATGCTTGGTCTCCCCTGTTTCAAAAGAAAATAGTCTGCACTTGGTCAAGCTACCAATAAAAACATACCAGATAGATATAAATACAACGTGGTAACTTTTAGATGAAGTATTTCAGTGGCAGTAGAATACTTGGCAGGATGTTGTTCCTGTGGACCATCCACACTGTGGTGGCACTCAGCTACTCTCTTATACCCCACAGACAGATTTCATCACCCCCCTCCCTTTGTTGGCACAACCTAACTTTTCTCTCTCACTGACAACACATTAGCAGCCAAATCACAGCAACAACTGCCTGACAGAATCCCAGAATGGCTGAGGTGGGAAGGCAACTCTGAGTCTATCTGGCCCAAGCCTGCTCAAAGCAGGCCACCAAGAGCAGGTTACACAGGCCAGTATCCAGGCGGCTTTTGAAGGATGTGAACTTTCATTTTCCAATGTGCTGGGAGGCCTTTGGCACAGTCAAGTTGGTGCCTGCTTACTCATCTGTTCTCTTAGCACATGGGTGCTTCCTTGAGCTCAGCCCAGGGAAGGCAGGTGAAGCCTTCAAGGCTAAAGCTCTCTGAGGTCATCAAAGGGCTGAGGGAAGCTGTACTGCACCAGACTTGACATCTTGTGGGAGTGATGAGCAAACCATTCCTGTCTCTGCTCCCCAGCTCTGGTTTTATGGTAACAGCTGCGCAGTCCATGTAAGTGACTCCACTGCATAGCCCCAGGCTCCAATAATCCCCACTACATTACTCATTCAGAACCATTACATTTAAAAGAAGCTGTAAAACAGACATCAGCTAAACTGTTACTAACAGAGAAAGTGGGATTATTTATCCAGGAGAAAAAAAAAAAAAACCACATGCACTGACAAGAAATGCATTTACTATAAAATAATTCTTTTTTTTCTTAGAGGTCAATGGCTGGTTTCGAAGGAAACGTATGAGGTCATGCATGGGTCCTTTAAGAGAGGTGCAAATCAATAAATGGTGATTTTTTAATGCTCTCTTTATAATGACTGGATGCTATCAGGGTCAAACTTAATCCCGTGCAGAGAGACAGCTCAAGGGACATGAATCATTTAAATCTCTCTTAAGCTTTGCTTTGAGTATAAAATGTAGATATTTCCTTGCATTGTCTTAAAAAAATAAAAGGCAATGAAAAAATTGCTGTTTTGAAGTCTATGAGCCATGTGCAGCTCTGCAAAGATTCAGAGTTAGAGCTGACTGAGAGCTGCGAGTCAGCATGTGAAACTCAACAGGTCTCTACTACCACATCCACGGCTCTTAGGCTGTGGTTTCATTAAAGCATAGCCAACAGGAGCTGATTAGCCTGCAGGACCAGCCCCAGGGCTGGCTGTATCACAGCAGTGGATGAAGACATGGACAGGGCAGGGACCAAAGAGCCACACAAATTCTTTGAGAGACTGCTGGGCACCAAAGGGGGAAGCATCCTACATTGGGGGGGGGAAAAAAAAAAGGGAAAAAAAGGGCAAATAGATGAGCTGAAATACATTTGGTAAAGACACAGAAGCAACACTGGTGGCAAGAAGTGAGAAGTCTGTAGTATTTTTCTTTTTCATTTTCCTTCTTTTACTTTTCTGTGTAAGGTACGATCAATGGTTCTGACTGTAAGTTGCAAGGAATAAGAACATTAGTCTTCATTTCTAACACATAAAATGCCTGACAGGGTTTTATCAAATAAAAAGCCCAATATGCCACTGTTATCAGTAAGTGACTTCAGCAGCTAATTAAATTCTCAGTTTCTGAATCCCGCATGTAATATTTGCTGACAAAGACCAAAACTCCTGCAGTAATTTTGGCATTTAAGTGAGGTGAGGCAAGGAGGGAGGTAATGACAACTAACACAAATGCAGGTGACAACCCACAGCTGACAACCACTTCACCTGCCCCTTGTGAGCCTTCCCTGCCTCCAAACAAGCTGTCCAGCTCAATGCAAAGTATGAACGCAAACAGCTATATCTTCTGCAGCTCCTCTATATGCTATACAACCCCATGTGTATGATTCTCATGCGTACATATACATGCATGAATACAAACATATGTAAATATACATATGTATGAGACCTTCCTAATGCCTAAATACTCACTTTAAAGAGCAATTGTGTTGGTCACAACCAGGCAGCCCACTCTGAGCCAGTTTAGCGAATCTATTAATGCACATACTGAAATTATGCTCCCCCAGTAGAGCATGCAGCATGTTCTTAACTTCGACAGTTCTCAGAGGAAAATAGGCATTTATTTAAAGCTAAACATGGGCTTAAAAGCTTTGCTGGATATAAACGGACTCCTGAACTGAGTTCTCTCAGACAGAGGGGATGCTGCGTTCCAAAATCACTTGACATCACAGAGTGTGACATGTGACAGTTTCTTGTGCTCTCTGAATTTCACCTGCTGAGTAACATCGGGACAAAACCAGTCCCTGGTGGCTCATGTTAGTGCAGTCTAGAGATCATGGTTCTCTGCAGTGAGTAGCTATAAGGTGTGTCCTTGGAGGAAGAAGCACAGCCCTCAGACATGGCCAACTCCTGGTTTTCATCACCCATCTCTCACTCCAGATAGAAATTTCTTCCTAGATAGATCGGGGAAGGGAACACAGCACCTGAAAGCTGCAGTCTAGCTCTTGATTTGTCATTTTAAGGAGGGGTGTGTCTGGGGAGTAGATTTGATTTGGGAACCTGAGACTGTAAGACTAAAAAAGCTGAATATGCTGGAAAGTTTGTTCAGCCAATATAAGCTTTATTACAGAATAGCTTTAAACCTCTAGGCTGAGAGTGAGAGGTTTTAGGTGCAGATTTGGAAGGTGATTTATGAATAGATTTATATGTTAATCTGCTAATAAAAAATGTAGCATACTGATAAAATATGTGACAATCATAACTCAGCTATAAGCCACATATTAAATACTGCATCTGCTCTGGTAGAGGTTTTGATTATGTTTTTAAATGAGGGAAATGCATTGGGCAAGAAATAAAGAAATGAATGTTTTATCTAGAAGTATGTACCCCATAATTCAAAGAAGTATCTGTGAATCCACAAGAAACAAATAATAAACTGTTTTTTTAAAGAAATGTCTTGTGGAAAGTGAAGCTTATTTCTGAACATCTCAAAATGGATCTCCTCTCAGGTGGCACATAAAGCTACACAAAGTGGTCTCACTCTCCCAAAATTGCTTCCCAAACTGGATTTTAAATTGGATAATAATCTTGGCTCTCCAACTAGATTGAACAGATAAATACCTTCAGCAAACCGAGGCCTACTTTTGAGCACTCACAGGTTTGCACTGTCATATCAATGCACACTTTCCTCTTGATTTTTGAAAGGATATTTCAAAAAATGGAAATGCCTCTGACTCAAGGATGTGCTTGCAAGTAAATCTGAAATACATTTCCCTCTTTCTGTTGACAAAACTCCCACTGCTTTACAAAGAAGCCCTAGAGTCCTTTTTCACAAGGGAACAAACGGTGCATGGATACATGGGCAGAGGATGCAGCAGTGTGAATCAGGCCCTGCAAGCCCATCTGGATGATGCCTACCCAAGATCTCCTGGGGATGTAGGATTTATCCATCATTTGTAAGGTTTCTGATGAGTGCCAGGATTATGTGAATGTGTTCTGAATCCTTTAAAATTCCTGGTGAAGTATTTTCACCAGGAAAGATTACTCAAGAGACAATTTGTACTGTAAACTGTATTTCTCACAGCTCCCTGTTGGTGTTGTTTATCATATTTTATTCAACTGCACAGAGAAACCCTAAGTAAAACCCTGCCACCTCTCCTCGCACTTTTATACACTTGCAGAACACTCATCAGCACAGTTTCTCATCAGCACACATAAATGTGGCAGTACTGAGCCCTAAATAAGTAGAAAATAATGCATTTAATGGTTGGTTTGTTTGATTCAAAGTGCAAAATACAAAACCCGTTCCATTTGTTGCTATGTGACATATTTAGGACTGAAAGGCAAGTCTCGTTATTACTAAACTACATGTTGTTGATGGGTACTGATGATTTACCAGTGATTATGCCACAGAGTTAAAGGTTCCCTGGGGAATAGCAGGGAGAGAAGTGTGACTTCAAGAGCAGCTATTCAGCTTGGGAGCCTCCTTTCCATAGCAGGGAGGTTTCTGCTTCTTAGAATAAGAGAAGTAAAACTGGGGTAAATGTTGCAGTTCACCTGCAACAGAACTATCAAAAGTATTTAATTCTTTTTTTTTTTTTTTTTTTATTTTATTTTATTTTATTTTATTTTTTTTTTTTAGTATCCATTGCAAAGCCCCATGACATCAACAGAAAGAAGTTGACTTCATTAAGCTTCAAATCAGACCTTCAGACCTACTGCTGCTTTGCACATGTTGCTAACTTTGAGCTTGGGTTTAAGCTTTGTGCTTTCAGTGGGTCTGCCCTGGTGACTGGATACATGCAGGGCAGCACCCATAGGAATAACTGTGCTGTCAAATGAATTTGGAGATCTTTTTAGCATCCTAATGCTTCGCAATTGGGCCATCAATGTAGATGCTAACAGCTCTGCTGCTATAGAGCAGCACATAACCCTATGGTAACCCTCCCACATCCTGAGTTATGGCCATATGACATGTAAAATGACTCTCTTCTGATCTTAGTCCTCACTCATGAAAATGAAAAATTAGATTGCTAATTAAAGCATGCTTTAATCCTGAAATTCCAGTGTTGAGATTTTCAGATAAATAAACTGTCTTCCACATAGTTTTCCTACAGGTGCACTTGTTGATTCTTCCATATTCTGTTGAAATATGGTTTATTTTTAAGAAAGGGACTGGATACTCATGAACTATTTTAAATGCTATTAACCTGATAAAACATAATTGGTTGGCATATGAACTTCACAGGGTTGGCAAGAAACTTTTTCCTTAAAGATCTCCCATTAAAAGAAATAATTGGAATGAAAACATTATATGATAATCCTAACAGTTTCCATTAGAAGAGAGTCCAAAAGGGACCCCTGGGTCCAGATGAAAATTTTTAGTTGCAGACTTAAAGGAAAAGAGTATGTCCCAAACAAAGTTAATTATTTGAGATGAGAGCAACGCCAATTCAAATCCTCTTTCTAGTTCCCTCAGAAAATAACCTGACCCAGAATATTTGTATCCCAAGTAAGCATGTGTCTACCTCCTTCTCTTTCAGATTTCAGAGATGTCAACAAGCCTTGTTTTTATCACAGTGCAAAATATGTTGGCGTCTCCAAAAGGTTTTGGAAATGGAAAAGTCATTTCCCACTCAGTTCTACTGAGAGCTCTAGATCCCAGGTAAAATGGGAGGAATGGGGGATAGGCAGCGTGCTGAGATTTATGAATTGCCTGCCAAGCAGCCTGCTTTTAACACACACCAGAGAGTAGGATTCCTTGCTAAGAAGTCCTAATCAGCACTGTGCTTTTTAAAAAAGTTGTTCAAAGGATTATGTTTTTAAAATGACCCTTCCACCCACTCTATTAATTACAACACACAAACTCCAGCAGAAAGCAGAATTTTCTATGGCCTCACTGCAAAAGCTGCAGATTAGAAGCTAACCTTGTTTCAGGCCCATACATAAATTAAACAGCATATGCTCCAAGTGCACATCATTTTAAAAATGCGTTCCATAAAGCATCTAATATTTACAGCTTATAAAGCATACAGAAGGGGAGTTGAAAGATGGAGATGAAACTTCACATGGATTTTGTTTAACAGAGTTGCTAAAAGATTAAGAATGGCATCCATTTTAAAACTTTGTTTCTTTATTGCTGCAGGAATTTTGTGCTGTGCGCCAAACTCTCCAAACTTAACAGGTGTTTTTGAATATCCTGCCTGGGGCACGGTAAGATGCTGATTTTCAGAAATTCTCTAAAAATGTACCTCAACGTTGGCAAGAAAGGCTGAGACAAAGAAAATCTCAAATGATCCCCAAGATACCTTGGCCCCAGTTTTCTTCTGGATGTTGACATTCAGCCAAACCACCTTCTCACAAAAAAAAAAATAACCACCATCAAATTTTCTCCTGCAACTGACACTCATTTGGTACAAGGTTTCTCAGACACAGAATGGAATTCTTGAAACATTTCAGAAACAAAGAGAGGAGAGGAGAATCTAGAAAATTGTTCTGCAGAGCACAAAATGAACTAGTTCTGCTTCATTCCGTCACCAGCTCTCAAGCAAAAGCTCAGTGCTACAGTTCTCTACGATGCAACATCAGCAGCACAAACAGAAAATCCAAGTTGGGATCGAGTTTTGCCGCACAACAGAGTAACAGGAACAAAAAGCATTTGGTTCAGAAAAGGAATCCAAAAGAAAGAGCTGGGAACTAAGAAAAGAAAAGAAACAATCCCTTCATGAAAATATAACGTATGCCAAAAGCTGACATATCCTAAAATTTACTTCTCCCCTACACAGTAATAACAGCCATTCTACAGGGTAATTTTTTTCACACAGCTCTTTTTCAGTAACTTGCCCACAGAATGCTAAATTTCACCTTTTGGGTAGAATCATAGAATGGCCTGGGTTGAAAAGAACCACAGAGATCACCTAGTTTCAATCCCCCTGCTATGTGCAGGGTCGCCAACCACCAGACCAGCTGCCCAGAGCCACATTCAGCCTGGCCTTGAATGCCTGCAGGGATGCGGCATCCACAACCTCTCTGGGTAGCCTGTTCCAATGCATCACCACCCTCTGAGTGAAAAACTTTCTCCTGTTCCACTGCAGTTCCAAGACAACTACCTCCTACCGCAGCTCCAGGGAAGGGCTTCTATGGTACTGTAGAATATTCTTTTCTGTGGAGATCACAAAACTTAATTTTTATTAGTGGCAGTCCAATCCCAATTGAAAAGTAATACCAGAACTTTAGCTTTTGAAACTAAAACGTATTTTCAGGAGTGGTGCCTTCACAAAAAGATCCTCGAAGCTGATGGAGAGCTCTTGCTCATTTTCATGGATTTTGCACTGGCTTTAAATGAAAGCCACCCATAGCCATTCAACAGGTAGAAGGAAAAAGCAGCCTTTCAAATTCTGGGAGCTCAAAACCTTTCTAAAATCAGAAAGTAACTACATAGTTAACACTGGTCTTGCAATATACAATAGATTTAAAGGGGATCATAATCCCCCCAAAGAAGAATTTATTCCCATTGAAAATCAATGAATAAAATAATATCGTGATGAAAAACTTTATAGCTTACTTAATGGCAGGAAATATTCATTTTCTTGTTAAAGAAAAGATATCTGTCAGGAAAAGCACGCATTAAGCAGAGCGAGCTAGTAAATCTACCCATTACAGAATGAGAGACAGAAGTACTGAATTTGCTATGTAAGCAGGCACTGGCAAGGGGATTTTGCTCCAGCAAGATATTGTTGCCAGCCTTGCTGAAAAGTTGGTTGAGAGCCATCTACTTCATGGGAGCACCCTGGCCTCCTCTTCTTTGCAGGGCTGCTGCGGGGCTGCAACGTGCCCTTGCCTTTTCCCTGCAGAGATGGTAGAGCCTAGGGATACAGCAGGCTGCAGGAAAGCACCTGGTGGAAGCTACATTTAAACTTCACCCCATGCTGCTGCAGTGTACATCCCTCCTGCTGCCAAGTTTTGTCCCACAGCAAGCATCACCTGCTGTCTTATGAAGACATCCCACTCCATCCCACAGAAGTACAAGTGTAAGGGAGTAGCTTTCTGCCAACAAAATCCTGCACCTTGATTTAGCACCACTGAAGACTAAGTCCCAAGAGCAGAAATACATCAGACCACAGCCTAAAGAAGAAACTCTACTCCCTGATCAAGTCTGACAAGATCCACACTGTATTTTAGCTACAAACAAAGAGGAGATAAAAAACAACCCAAATTAGCACTGTGACTACCTTCTTAAACTGTGTTCTTGCCCTCCATAGATCTAACTGCAGATTCCTTGCATTTTTGGTCTTGCTTTGTGATCTGAACTTTAAAATGATACATGGCGAAGGGAAGGTGGGAGGGGGTGCTTCTAAGCTGCATCATGTGCTTTGTGGAAGCAAGCCAAGCAGCTACTTAGGCAACCATTAGGTTGGGAAACAATCACTTCCATCATTCCCAACACGTGTGTCAACATAATTCCATGCTCTCTTTGTCATGCAAAAAGTCTTGGCAAAGTGACCGGATACACCCAGAAAGCAGGAGCAAACTAAGCTCATTATGTTAACCCGGAGATCCCACAGCATCCTCCAGTGCCATAGAAGGAGACTTCCCATTTTTTGCTGGGTGGAAAAGAAATGTGGCGCACTGAGAAGAGCTCAAGCCAAGCCTGGCTTCAGAAGTGCATAAAGGAAATTCACAGTAGATTTTCATAGAAAAGGACCTCATATCTGACAAGCACAAGAGATTGCATGGTGCAGTGCGATCACAGGCATTGCAGAAGGTATAGCACCTCACATAACTAGAGACTTCCCTCTCCTGTATGCTTGCTGGAATCCTTCCAGCCATGCTAACACAGCACTGCAAAGGGAAACTCCTGCCAAATGGGAGTATCAGCTTCTCTAACTCTTTATTATTGTCACTGGTAACTCTGGACTTTGTTTTCCATTTAAAGGAAGATTCAATGCATTTTACATCCATTAAACATCTTTTCTTCTCTCCATCTATACTTACACCCCCTACTAACAGCAAAAGGCTTGTGCACAGAAGAAAGGCTGAAAATATTAGCCCAATGGCTTCTTTATAAAGCCATGCAGAGAAAGAAGACCTATCCATCTGCCTGAAAAACACTGAATACATCTTTGGTGCACTAACAACTGTAGAATATAGGAAATATTCCAGAACACAGGTATTCATTTAAAGATAAGCAGTTGGAGTTTTCATCAAAAAATTTTTCAGCATCTTTCAATTCCAGGTTTAGTGCAGTGAGAGGAAAGTCCTAACACTGCTGAGTATTAACAAATCCCTTCAAACTTCAGCTGCTTTGCCTCCACTCTGCCATGGTTAACATGTATTTTGCAGCACATTTCGCCTGCTGAATGCTTGCAAGTCCAGTCTTGGTTTTAGTAACACATTCAACAAAACACAGCTTCTCAGCAGTCCATGTTCAATGAGGGCCAACAAAGGCTAAAAATGGGGATAGACAAGAACAGTAAATGCTTTTCCTGTGTTGTTGACACCTCCTCTAATGAAAGCCAAGGATTTCTATTCCTTGTTCTGTTTAAGCCTGTATCAGTTACACTACATGTTTTGTTCCTCTAAGATGCCATATTTTTGGCACATCCCATTACCACCCAGACACTCACGAATCAAGAGCAGGGAGTGCTGTCCAAATGGGCAAGTGTAGAAGAGCCCTTCCCCCAGCATTATTGTTGGAGTGGAAATATGCATTATGTTCTCACTTTGACTTCTCCCTGCTCTACCACTCTGGGCAAATTTACACTCCACAGCCTTCAAAAAAATGCACATCAAATACTACAAAAAATTCGTTAGTAAGTCAAATAAAGGAAAAGACAAAACAATGGACATACCTGAATAAGAGAAACGTTGTGTAGACTAAGTCTGAAGAGGTAGTTCCTGCATGAGCAAACAGAAAAAATACAAATTGTTAGGATGCCAAAAGAAGGAAGGGAAAAGTTATAAAATCAAGCCATAGTTTTTAGTTATCCATTTCTATGCACAAAGAGTTCTTGCTGGATTCCTCTATACAGGACATGAAAAATACTTATATGCTACTTGTACATCTGTATCCTAATGAGTCTTGCAGCAAAGCTCTGACTAGGTCTGGAGTAAAATACTCCAAACCTTGTAATGGAGGCCCATGTTGTAATCCCAACAACACAGGGACTGTTTCCATACCCTTGGAGTGCTTCAGTTGAAGCCAGTATGGGCTGTGCTCATGGCTTTTTCTGCACACTGAGAAAACTGGGGTTGGACAGATGCACACTGCAGCAGAGCCAACTCTTGTAGGACATTCCCCCCAAACCCATCCTTGCAAACGAACGTTGTAGAAAAGGAGGAGAAAAGGAAAGATGTTTCTCAGCAGCATCTCTTTTCTCAGAAAACCAGCAGGGAAATCAAGGCAGTGACTAGAGTAACTCCCAATCTGCCTGTCATCACATGTCTAAAGGCAAAGCAAGGGAATTCCTGACAGAACTCACTGTAGTGTGAGATATCACACATCAGCCGAGCTCCTGCAGCCCTCCCTCTGTGTGTTCATATCCATCACAAATAGGAGGGAATGCACATTTACATAAACATCTACAGAAGAGGCTTAGTTAACACATTTAGTTCGCATTTTTGCTTGGTAAGACAATGCAGTTACCAGCAATCACCTGGCATATATTAAGCCATATGGACATGATTGTGTGCTTGAGGCTGTTGGCCATAGCTAGGTTCAAATTTTGCATTCCATCTGTCAGGGGGTCTGATGACCTTGATCCTTTTCCAACATCCCTGTCACCAC
Source organism: Lagopus leucura (assembly GCF_019238085.1). NCBI lineage: Eukaryota > Metazoa > Chordata > Aves > Galliformes > Phasianidae > Lagopus > Lagopus leucura. Next base: position 10,172,749 of record NW_024962273.1, on the reverse strand, counting down.
AATCTCCCAGAGAAGACATATTTATATTATACCAGGTGAACCATGTTTTTAAAAGTGGCTTTATTTAAACAACAGAAAGTACATCTTTGATGGTAGAGCTTCACCCAGTTTAGAAGCTCTCATCTACAGGCATTCCCTCAGATAACAGAAATGCAAGTTTCAGTCTTATGCCAGCAAAATCAAAGCTCCTATAGTGACAAAATGATCCTAAGGACTCTGTTGAAGAGCCTTGTTTAGAATGTAGTCAGCAGCACACTCTGCCCGAGTAAAGAAAGTTATTTAAACTTCCACACACAAGAAATTCATATTTAACAATGATCACTAGAAGCCTTGAGAAATTTTGCCTTCTCCTGTTACCTCTCACTTCCGTATTATGGAAATCATAGAGTTCCCTGTCTATTCTGTCTATAAACAAATCAAAGGATCTCAAACACTGCAAACTGTCCATAAAGAAGGGTGAGAATAAGGATGATGAGAGACTTTGGAAGTGAAACTCTTGATGCCAGAGCTTCAGACAATGCAGGTCTGATTTGTACCATCTGTGCTCTACTCTGCAATGGGAATGTTTCCCCAGAGAAGAATGAAATCTATTAGCAATATCTGAACAAAACTTATCAGTAATTATCACACCTCTGGTAAGTATGCAGAGAAACACACACACAAAACTTCCATTTTCTCTCCTAGTCCTATCACTTGAGAGTTCTTTCATATTCTGAAACTGTACTCTGTCTCTAAGGACTGCACACTTTCCCAGTTAATTTATTATTAACTCTTTAGCATCAGCTACAGATTTAAATAATACAACCTCCAAGTGCACCTAGCAGGCCAGAAGCACCAAGTACTTTAACATACAGTTAAAGTCTTAAAATGGAGGAAAATTCTCATCCAGTGGCTGATCTGACTTGACTTGCTCAGAGAAGCAAATGCTCACCAAAATATTAATGCACTTCCAGGACATGACTTGTCACAGAATAAGCCTTCACCTGGAGAAGTTAAGCATGTCACTGGCCTCCAGTGTTACAACACCCTAAGGAGAAAGTTCTCATAACCAGAGACTTAAAGTTGCTACCCTGTTGTTAAGCATGCTATTTAAATGCATTGATTTTAGAAGACTTACATAGCAGACTTCAGCTCTCCGTTTCAGTCTTGTAAAATGCTGGACAGCTTGACTGAGTAATAAATTTTAATATTAGGTGGTTGGGTTTTTTTCCCCACCAATAGCACTGCAAAGCAAATTCAACCAAAATATATTTAATGGAAGAGACAGAGCTAAAGGACACGTCTTTCCTTGCACTCAGCCAAAACAGATGCAGAGAGGAATTAGTATCCATTTAAGTAAAGCCAATCTCTGTCCTCTCAGTTACTGCTGAGTAGCACCTGAACAAATCATTAGTGCTGAGATCACTCAGGTGTCTGAGATGTAAACCAGGCAGGAGCACAGTACTAATGTGAGTAGCACGAGGAGCTTCCAAAAACTTCACAATAACCTCAACTCTCTAAGCCTGACCTTGCAACTTTCTTACAGCAAGAAGGGTTTCCCTTGATTTTTCATCAGTTTACTTTACCTGGTGTCTGAAGAGCCACTGGCAGTTTCTTTTCATTTGTTTGATCCTTTTCACATCTCATCAGCACTAATATGAACACCGTTAGGCAGACCAGAGACACCAGCTGACCTGCCCAGCTAGAAACAACTAAACCTTAATTTAAAAAAAAAAAAAAAAAAAAAAAAAAAAAAAAAAAAAAATTTTTTTTAAACAATTCATTCTGTAAAGCTATACCTTGAGTTAAAAGCCAAGGGAAAGATTTGCTGAATAAGATAGTACCATTTTTATGAATTTTATCCTAACTGCAATTTCGGTCCAAGAATGAATGAGGTCTCTGAATGACAAGCATGGTTTATTGTACCTAGAATTGCCCCATTTGTGCCTTTTTTTCTGTTCATATTTGAAGTTATGTCTGTTTAATACCTTGCTAAACTATAATTTAAAGCATCTGGAAGAGTAGGATTAAGAAATACATGAGAACACTGAGATCTCACTCCACATGAATAGATGGGTTGCTTTCTTGGTTTTTTAAATTCTTTTCCCCTTCGCATTTTTTCTTGCAAGTACATGTTGACTAACTGCTTTCTCTCTCAAATTAAGCCCTCTTGAGCTAGGCCGGAAGAGCAATGGCTTGGTGCAAACAGCTATTCTAATAACCTTTTTCTCCCATACAAAAAGCTGGTGCACAAACTTGGAGGGATAGGACAACCCTTTTACTCTCTTTCTATCCTAAAGATCTTGCACTTTCACTCCATGGTATTACAACAAAAACTCTCTTTCATCCCTGACTTGGCTGCACTTCAGCCACTTTTGTTCTCTAGAGCAAGAGGCCACACTCTTCTGAATATTCTCTTCTAAATATCTTGGGATAAATGATATTATACACATTGCAAGGTGCCTCAAACTGCTGATTACTTCTACTATTACTCACAACTACTCATAACATCGGCACATTTCTAAAAACGCCCATGTTAATCAGTAATACCCTAAATTCTCGGACAGACTGAGGTTTTGCTGCCTCACACAGAGTGGTTAATGGTGGCTCCTCTGGCGATGAAGTCACAGCAAAAGCCATATGAAACACCATCAGGATGGCTCTTCAGTCACTCCTTATTGCGGTATTAGCCCCCAGCTCAGGTACATGAAGTTATCTGATGTAAAGATCTTCCTAATCTATGCAATCCACTTTGAAGAATTTGCCACCTGAACATACAGAAAAGGTAAAATAAAAAAAAAAATAGAGATGTAATTTCCTTTACACTGAAAGCAAAGCATAACCAACTCAGCCAGTATCATAGAGCAGCTCAAGCAGCAGCTGATCTCCTGGTCCATTAGTTTGTGCCCAGCTTGGTAGAATAACTTGCCTCCAAGCTGGGGAACAGAATTTAAGCATGTGCTGAAGAACCAATTTACACTCATGGAAATTGGGTGCAAACAGAAGTGTTTTATTTTCTGAACAGCGTCTTCTACACTGATCTGCCTATGGACAGAGCCAAGCCACAGTAAAAAATTCTGTAGAAGAAAGTATTTTTTAATTGGCTTCCTAACTTGTATTTGGCTGTCTTGTTACATGATTAAGCACTGACAGTGCCTGGTACCACAAAGTTTTAATACCACAGCAGCAGGAGAGCAGCTGAGATGTACTTTAAGAAAGGGTGGAAGAATATATCCACTTAAACCCACTTGCCATGATATTCCCAAGTCAAAGTCAATTACTAAGTGTTTATTTCACATAGTTGAAGCACCTTGTCGATGAACTTTTAACATTATGCCCATTCACTTGTTCACTCATCCTATGGGCTAGAAACAACTTTCAATGAGGGAAATGGACTTCGTCTGCAATGTCACTGAGCAACAGGGCTGCAAGACAAACCAGGCTTTTCCAGTGGGAAGCACTTTACAGCAGATGTGAGGAACTTCCCCCTCCCTCCTTCAGGGCAGGCTATCTCAAGCCCCCTCTTTGTACACACACCTGCTAGTAGAAATGAAGCCAACAGCAGCTGATAATGTTTGATCATGTTAAAAAAACATTTAGGGTAAGCTGAAGATGACTACATGAAGAGTTGTTATGGCCTTTGGGTTTATTATTGCACAAAACAGGCATCCAGCACAGCCCAGGTAGGATACTGGAGACTTCAAGTACACTTGAGGTGCTCTGGGCAGTTATTTCCTGCCCTCATGCTGCAATTAGGTGCCAGGTCTGCAAGAGGGACTTACAACTGTCACAGCATGCATAATAAGATAATTAACAGAGCAGGGTCCTTTGGGCAGTGCTGAACAAGACACGGAATTATGCATGTGACAAATCTCATGCTCCCTCCCAGCACCCCTAGAAGTCACATTCTGGGGGTGGGCCTTGGGTAAGGAGCCAGCAGCTCATGTCAGCTCTTCCTATCTTTGCTCCTAGAGCCTTAGATATACTTTGTACTTCCACAGTGCATGGCAAACACAGCTTAGTCATGCTTCACGACTCCCCAGGAGCGGGTTAGTATCATTGCCCCTTTACACTAATGAACAGAACAAGCCAGAGAAAGGTTAAACACCCTTCTTCAAAGCACACAGCAAGGCAGTGATAGAATCGAGTGCAGACCCCAGGGCTCTAGCCTACCAAATCTCATGCTAGATTAATGCACAGTGCCTTCACGCAGGCCCAGCTGTGGCCTTTTCAGATGGTTATCCACATCTCTGAACCAGCCAACCATTCCTAGAAACTCTGCTCCTGAAAGATGATGCCAGCCTTTGCTCTCAGAATTAATTACGTGCCTGCTCTGGAGTGCGATGAGATGATCCCTTTGCAAATGCTCCTCCAGTGATTCTTTTGAAAGGCCTGACATGCACCTGCTAGAGAAAAGGTGGTGAGCCAGCATCTCCCTTACAGACTAGATTCCTATTCACCAGTAATTTCGTTTCTGTTGAAGAAAAACTTGTCTGTTAAATCATTCTTTCTTAAAAATCAATAGATGTTCAACAGAGAACCATGCTAAATGGCACACAGTAATATGATGCAGTATGAGCAAGTACTTTTCCCAAAGCAGCATTTCTCTGTGATAAATCCAGCCAGAGCTAGAGCAGCATCCTCTTAAAAGAGGCTCCTTATACAAGCAGCTTCCAAATTAAGCCAGGGTCCCAGACACTGCTTCTGGATCGTCACTGGAGTCCACCTCTCCAATCATCACATTTTATCCCACCTCGAGTCTCTCTTGACATACGACTGTCAATTCTTCTGTGCCTCTCCCATCCAGCTGGCAGAGTCACAGAGCACTGACAGCACCTTCTGATGGCTTCGAGCTGTGTGGGGACCTTTCATCTCCTATTTGCCCATGGCTTTAGTTGTGTTTTCCTAAGCCAAGCTGTGAAATTCCTCTTCTTCTGATGCACTGAATATTGCTAAACGTCCCCTGTGGCCCCCCACCTGCTGCCTTGGGCTGACAAACCCATTCAGTTCTGTCATGTTTTCCTCAGATTCAGGATGAGCTCAACAAAACTTGAAAGGAAATATGCATAGAATTGACTGGTGAGATTAAGTTATTGCAAACCAGTCCTTTCTCAGGACTTCCCAGGAGAAAAGGCTCAGGGGAAACCTTATAGCTCTCTGCATTTCCCTAAAAGGATGTTGTAGTGAGGTGGGGGTTGGCCTTTTCTCCCAGATAACAGAGATAGGACAAGAAATGATGGCCTCAAATTGCACCAGGGGATATTCGGGTTGTATATTAGGAAAAATTTATTCTCTAAAAGAGTGGTGATTGGTACAGGCTACTCAAGGGGTGGTGGAGTCACTGTCCCTGGAGGCATTTGAAAAACGTTTAGAGGCTGTAATAAGGGACGTGGTTTAGTGAGGAAATATTGGTGGTAGGTGGATGGTTGGACTGGATGATCTTAGAGGTCTTTTCCATCCTTAATAATTCTATGATTCTATTCTATGATTCTCCTTGCTGTTTTTTATATCTTTGAAGTGGCGCTGAGCAGTAGGCTTCAGCATCTAAACATCTGGATATAAAGCAAAATGCAAGTCACTGTGGTGAGCCCTGCCATATTAAACTGACAGATCACCTTAATCAGAACAAAAGACAATGTTTTCAGCAATGCCAAAGGAAAATGCTCTGCAGTCTCAACCTGTGATGCTGAAAAATACATTATCTCCAAGCTTCTAAGACATTTGCCAAAATATCCTGACCTTATGCTTGCCCGCATCCCACTCTCTCAAACACGGTATTGGAAGTTAAGTATTCTCGGTGTGTTAGTAAAGGAAATTGTGTCTTTCATGGGTGTCTGCTTTTGTGATAGGCTAACACCAATTTCCCTTTTATCTGTAACACAAGGTATTTTTCATGTCAAGCCTGCATTTTGGTCAGTTCATGTCCAGAAGCAATAGGTATGGCATTGCAGCTTATGTGAAAAACCATCGCCTCTTCTCCAGGTACACACCCAGGGCAAAGCTGCTCTCTTGCAGCTGCACATTATTCTGTGCATTTGCCAGATACGGCTACTTGAGAGTGCTGCAGTGCAGTGTTTTATTTGATGTATTTATTTGGAATAAATTGAAGTTCACATTCTGTTCTCCACAAAAGTATAAATTTTAGCTAAGAAAAAAAGTTACACTTTAAACAAAATTTGGACCAGGTTACAAATTTCTTAGAATCCCATGAACAACAAGAATTCTCCTTCCATCCTTTTCCTGTCTACACCTTTTCCTTCTTTCCCAAGGGGTAAGCCACAGAATCACAGAACGGCCAGAAAATGTGTTGGAAGGGACCTCAAGGATCATGAATCTCCAACCCCCTGCCAAATGCAGGGCCACCAACTTCCCCATTTAATACTAGACCAGGCTGCCCAGGGCCCCATCCAATCTGGCCTTGAACACCTCTAGGGATGGGGCATCCACAACCTCTCTGGGCAGCCTGTTCCAGCACCTCACCACTCTCTCTGTAAAGAACTTAGCCAGGGACAGCACATCTTTGGGGTGCAGCAAATTCAGACTCCTTGCAGACCAGCAAAGGATAGCAAATCCTATAAAAGCCATGAATCCCTGTGGGGCTTCACCCCTCCACACTGACACAAGGGCTGGGCTGGCACGATATCAGAGAGGAAAATCTCCTGCACTTTAGATCACACTTTTGTTCCCTGCGTAAAGAAACTATGCACCTCCAATTATGGATTTAACTAGCTGTAATGTCTAATCACAGGTTTCTCACCTTCACTGTATTCTTTCTCACGCAGGTCAGGCAATTTCTTTAAAAAATATCAATGTTCCTTTGGAAGTTTTTGCTATTTTCAGAGAGTGATTCTCCCTCCATTCCCTCCCTCCATTTTCCCCCTTCCAATTCCCCCACTCCCCCCACCCCCCACAAGGATGCAGCTTTTTGTCTGATTGGAAGAATCACAGTGAGAAAGGATAGTATTTGTTGTTGTTTTTTTCAGGTTTCTTCACAGCGGCCCTTTCAGCTACCCTGCTACAATCTGGATATAATCAAAAACATTATCATGCTCTTTGCTGGCTCACGTCCTCATTAATACCTCAACCAGCAAGGTAATTTCTCAGCCAAACGTGACTTAGAAGGGGGTAAAGCTGGCGTGACACTAATGTGAGCCATCAACATGGCAGTAACTCATCTCAGCCACTTCATCTTAGAAAAGCATTCAGTCAAACGGTAGTCAGTGAGGAATGGCATGTCATACATGGTAGGTATCAGGACAAGCCAAGATTCTATTTACTTTTGGTTATGCTCATGTGATCGTGGCACATGTTAGTTTATTTGCAAGTTATTCTCTTCATGCTATATGAGACTTGAATTTTTCAGCTGAGCTCACTGTCCCCATATAGGTGTGCAGAACTCACAGACTTTCACAAGCATTGTGAAAGACTTACGCCTTCTCTGGGGATGCAAGGCTGAAGACAAGTGCCAGGTACTTGCTTCTACCAGGCAGAAACACAACAGCAAAGGGATCAAACTCCACCTTTGCCACAGATTTTTTGTGAGTTCATAAGAAAACTTTGGCCATGGCCATGCTAGCCATGCAGAATACTGCAGAGGCCTCTAACATTGGGCTGACTTTGGCTGGTACCTTCAAAAACCACAGTCTTTCTGCAGTAGTTGTGCTAGGTGCAGCAAAGCACACATTACAGATTTATCACAATCCCATGTCTCAACATTACAAGGTCCTGATCATTTGGCACTAGAAAGTGCTGTTATTTAAATTTAGACCTGATACTGATTCCTAAAGCTTCAAACCCGCTCTGCCCCAAAGTTTGCCACTGAACTTCCTTGTTTGCAGAATGCTTTTTGCCCAGGCAGCACCATCTGCCAAAACTTGTTCTCTTCAGGGTCGGTGGCAGCCCAGATCTGGACAAGACTGAAGGTGCCCAAGGGTAAGAGTGATATTTTCTGAGCAACATGGGTTTTGAGGGTTTTACTGCAGTGCTCTTGAGCTTTCTGCCAAGTAGGCAGGAAGGAGCCTGCGTTCAGCCAGAAATCTGCATGAAACCTGGTGTCTGATGGACTAATCTATCACAAACCAAAGAGTTTCAGTAAACTCAGGATGCAAAACCTACTGGTTGGGGATCCAAGATTATATTTACAATTTACCATATTTCTGCAAGTTGCAACTTGAAGCAAACTTTTCTGGACGTCATTCCCCCCCTTCAGTCTTCAGCTCCTAAGCCTGTGTGATGCAGAGAAGCTTTTGTGCTCATGAGTCAAGAGCAAGAACAGCCAGGAAGGGGTGCACCCAGGCTTTGCTCCCACTAAGGCAGCCTGCTCGAAGACAAAAGTGATCCTTCAATACCTGCTCTACATCCTAGAGGAAAATCTTTTGACCTGATCTGTAGCAAGCTTCTTAAGTTAACATAGCACCTTTTGTGCTCCCCAAACTACCCATGTCTGCTTTCTTGTTACTATCTACTTGCCATTAACAGGCATTTTCAGTTCAGCTCTAAATCAAGTGCAAAAATCACCCTATGCCAAAGCAGATTTGCATCATGAAGAGCTTGGTAGCTCTACCTCCAGAGAAGAAAAATCTGGCAGGCCAGAATGATGTGCACTTTACCTGCCAGTTCTGAGTCCCTTGACAGTGTTTGCTCGCTGCCCTCTACCTTCAGGCTCTTCATGGCGATGGCCATTTGTGACAAGGGCCCCTGCGCTTCAGTTTCCTGTGCAACTGCCATGAGAGATGATTCCTTCTGATTTCCTGATGGAGCTGACAGTCCTCTTGGCAAGCAGAACTATATGGACTTCTGGTCACAATGCTTTCTGGCTGGATTTCTACAGCAACACCTCCACAGGCTGCAAATGGCCGCCTCTCATTGCTATGCCTCTCACACCCACAGCCCCAGCAGGCTGCTGCCCCGAGCTGACAATCCCACAAGCTTCCTTCTGGGAGAAGTCAAATGTTCCCTTCAGGGTTTCCCAACCACTCTCTGTGCAGCCATTTGTTTGGGTACTGTCCTCCTGTTGTCCAAGCTGTTTCCCTTCAGCCCGCTGTTGTGCCAAATTTTCACATGGTGTTTCAACCATCCTCCTTTAAAACTTTTGCGTACTCCTCGCCAGGGAGTTCTTGTAAAGAACGGTTTTTTGGCTTGATTTCAAGCAGGGTCTTTCATATCAACATCTGGTTATTGGCTCTTATCTCTGCCCAGCCAGTAGCAAGTCTTGGGTTAGAACACTGCCTACAGCACAGGTGAGAGAACAGAGCACTGCTTGGGTACAGGCACAGGCTGCCCAGGGAAGTGGTGGAGTCTCTGTCCCTGGATGTATTAAAGAACCTTGGAGACGTGTTATTTAGGGACATAGGTTAGTGAGCAACACTAGTAGTGGGTGCATGGTTGAACTGGATGATCTTAGGGTTTTTTTCAAGCCTACAGTTGGAACAGTTCTACAATTCTCTAAAATTCAGGTGAAATCATGGCTATAGGGTCCCTGCCTCTGATGTGGACATGGCAGAGAAGAACAGGGGGATAAAGACAAGAGAGCATTGAGCTGGGACATGCTGCAGGATTGGGATGAAGGCTTCCTCCTGCGCCACCATTACCTTTGGCATCCCCGTCAGCACAAGTGGAGGGTTCACAGCCAGGTTGTTACCCTCCATGTCTACTAACAGCATTTAGATCTGACCTTCAGATACAGCACAGAGTTCAAATAGTTGTATTTTTCAAGTCACCATTTTTTTTTAACACAGGTCTTTTTTACTTGCCCATCGAGTTAGGAAGTTCAGCTATCTCCTTTGTTAAACCATTTTTTATATCACAGCTCATTCAGGCTGTTCTTCCCAGTCCATTCACCAGCTGTACTGCTGACAAAAGAGCAGTGTCCCAGTCTCCCAGCCTTTGTTCTGGTACCAGAATAATCTCTTCTGTGCCTCCTCTGCCGTGGCGGCATATACAACTTGTGTCTATAATTCAAAACTATAGCTCATTACATGACACTAATCTGAGAGAAACTGCCACCCATTTCCTCACCATTAATCTCTGATTTCAGATGTTTAGGTAGAGCAAGTAGACCTTCAGTTAATAAAAGCAAACTGCTCGCTAGGAATGCTGTACAGCCGAGTTAAATTTGAAATCTAATAATGGGAAAAAGATTGAAAGTAAAGACAATAAGCATTCCTGATTGCACCATTAGAGAGGAATGGAAGTTTCTACATAGTCAAGGCTGCAATCAGTTTCCATTTCAGCTCCTTTATTGGCTTTGACTTGGAAGGTCTCTCAGGTCTGAAAAATTCGAGGCTTACTCCTGATGAAAAGAAGAAAGTGTTTAGCAAAAAAAAAAAAGCAGGACAATTGGACGAAGTGGCATTGCAGATAGCTCACACAGAAAAAGCAGAATTCAGGCTCCAAAACCCATCAGTTTTTTATTGGGATGAGGGGGAGGAGAAGGATTTATGTGTCTTGGTTTTTTGAGCTGTTCAGCTCATATTTTCAAGTTTTTTCTCAGTAATAATGAGATCTAGAAAATTGTTTTTCCTCTCATTAAAATAGGTTCAAATAATAATCACGTGAGCTCAAGAGCTGAAATAAGCAGCAAATATTTCAAGACAGTCACTCATTCACAGAAGAAAAAGAGTACATTAAAATACTCATGCTGTGTTTTAAACCAAACAACAACAACCAAAAAAAAACAAAAACCATGAGTCAAAATGAAGGTTACGAATTTTTAAAATGTGTGTTTTTATACTTAATGAAATGTGGCTCCTAATACGGGCAGTGTGAGATTTACAGTGCTCTACACCATTCACATCCTCACTTGCAAGTGTTTGGGTTTTACAAATGATGTGACAAGTAAATACGTTGCTTAGGAACCACGGTGGGCTTTTGAAACTAATTCTTTGTTTCTGGGATTTTGACTTGGCAGGTGTTTGGTGCAGTGGAGTTATCAGACTCCTCTGGTTAGTGCTCAGACAGCACCACTCACTTGGGGAGGGCTCTCAGATAAGGATAAAGCTTAAAAAATCTGAGGCTCATGTTATTACAGCTTCCTGTGTAAACAGCGTGTCCTCAATACCTCTCACAGTTTTGGTCACGCTGTGTCCAATTCCCAAAACCAAAACCCCAGTGAGCCCCGGGATCTTCTTTTCTTCTAGGAAGCATTTTCCACAAGACTTTGAACCACAGGATGAACTAAGCGAAGAGATGATGTGGTGAGGTCATACAGCTTTTAAATAGAGACAGAAAGAACTGGCCTGAAATAATTCATAATGCCGTTGTCTAAGAGAATGATGTTAACCAGGAAATTGAGAAGTGGGAGCACTTATAAACTGTACCCTGATCCCAACCTCCTTCCACAACCCCAGAATAGCTGGTGTTACTACTTATATGATCTGCAGCAGCACATTTAAACATGGTTAACATTTAAATTTAGGTTTCATAAATTACACCCTGTAGAGATGGATAGAGACAGCTCCTATCTCTTTGAGGTATTGTTTCATTTGCAAATTCAGGCAGATGGTGCACGAGCAACTAATGACTGAAAAAAAATCACCCCTAAAAATAGTCCAGAACAAGGTGGGGATTTATCAGGGAGGGAACAGAAAAGCCATGACTTCCCACTCCCATTTCTCTGGCACAGCTCTAGGAGCTCCACTGACCCTGAGGACCCACAGTGCTGTGCAGGACAAAGATTCTGACTGCACCCACATTTGTGCACCTCTCCCCATTGCCCCATGTAGAATGGGAATGAAATGGCAAGGAGGGAAAGGAATGGAGGTTTTCCACCTTCCTCACACCATGGCTGTATCCAGCCCAAAAATGCACCCTGGGAAACTGCATGTGTAAGGGGGGGCCATATGAAAGGAGACAGGCTCTTCAGCAGGGTCTGTTGTGATGTGACAATGACAAATGGTTTCAAACTAAAAGAAGGGAGGTTTAGACTAGATATAAAGAAGAAGAGATTTTTACAATAAGGGTGGTGAGGCACTGGCACAGATTGCCTAGAGAGGTGATAGATACCCTGTTCTTGAGGACATCCAAGGTCAGGCTGGATGGAGCTCTGAGCACCTGATGGAGCTATAGGGGTCCCTGATCATTGCATAGGAGTTGGATCAGATGGCCTTTAAGAGTCCCTTCCGACTCAAATGATTCTATGATTAATTCTATCAATAATTGCTCAACAGAACCATGTGGCTCCATCAAAACTTTCATTCTCCTAGTCAGGCTTGGTCGCACTGAGTGAAAACTGACTTCTCCAAGCAAATTCTATAAATACTTGTCACCGCTTCTGCCGAAAGTAATACATTGCACTATATAGTACCTCCAGCAGGAAGCCAAATTTACTGTCATTCTCCTGCTTATAATGATGCTGTAGCCTCGCGTCTAGCCACTCTCATACAAACCCTTGTGGAGACAGAGCCTCCCTCCAGGCTATGTGCCAAGGATTTAGCAGGGGTGAGGCATGTCAGCAACAGCAATGGGACACCTGCTGCCCTGCTGAATGATGTAAACAACACATCCCTCAGAGTGAGAAGCCTGTGTTTGTACAGCACCTGGCAGAAGGCACTGGTCATGACTGTCCCCAATGCAGTGCCATTCCACTAATACACCTTTGTCTTCTCCCAGCCCCTTTCCCCTCCCTGCTCACTGGTGCTGAACAGCCTGGGCTGACAGCAGTCTTTGCCTCCGTTTCTCCTGTAGCACAACCTGCCACCATAATGCTATCTGCTTCTAAGCATTATACTGCTGGTGGGGGCTGATTTGTTGTTAGATTGTGCTTAGTCCTTTCTTTCGAGGCTGTCTTACATGTTTATTATGCAATAAAAAATAGTTGCTGTGGGGGCTCATGATTCAGCCACTCCTGACGTATATTATTTCACTGAACCATAGTTCTTTTTCCCTGGTACAAATGCAGCTCTAAATTTGTTAGAGCTTGCCTGTGCTCGCACCGTGTTTGTGTTTCTATGCTTCTCTTATAGCATCCTAAATAAAGATAATGTTTAAAAATAAAAGGATATATATGCTAATTATATACAATGGGCCAGAACAACAACACTGCACCCAAATGCATTAGGTGGGGATTTGGCTACGTCAGCAAAATGAAGCAAACAGGTTGTGGAGTGAATTCTAAAAGACAAGAAAGAAGCGATCGTATATGCTGCCAAAGTCTCACTACAGTATATGCAAAGGTGTGTAGATGAATCTAGTACAGATACAGAGTTTGCCCACAGCAAACACACCAAAAAAAGCCAAATTCCCTGCTGGCAGAGTGATAGTGCAGAATAATTCACTACAACTCTCCTAACATTAATGATACTGAGGGAGAAGCCAGCATTCTGCTTCATTAACCAGTCATTTTGATTGCATCTTTTTCTTTTTTAATTCTAGTAATTTTCTCTTCTTTGCAATTATATTAGGAGACTAAATCCCTCTACATAAATTACAGCTTTCTCTTTGAAGGGGGAGACTGACCACATAAGCTGGAAACACACTCATCTCCAAAGCCAGAACCCAAAAGAAAGAGCTTGAGCATCAACCCTAGTCTAATTAAAAGATTCTCTTTACCTTGCTCCCACAATGAGCTGGTTCCTGTTGGCATCCAGGGCGAGCTGAGAAAAATCATGCACACCTGGATAGGTGAAATTGGACACCCAAGGCTTCAGATCTGCAAGGAAAAGGAGAAAGCAGAACACAATAAGTCTGCTCTAGAAGCAGTGAGTTCACCCAGACATCTGCTAATGGATTTCCTACTGAGTTATCTCTCAGGAGAAGGCTAATTAATAATCTATTTAAAGGGTTGCTATTTATTCTCATTCTCGACAGAACGTGCAATACATGTACATAAACACAGGGCTGTCTCAGCACTTATTTTCACATCCAAGATGGAGCATGAGCGGTGGCTCTGGAGACAGTGGCAGGTTGTTTTAGTTCTGTTAAACCTGGCAAGTCACGGCCACTGATGAGGCTAAGTGGTGTACAGGGACCAGGCTGCCTGCTGTGACACATCCACTGCCCTGCCTTCTCTGCCAGGCAAAGGGAAGCAGCTGCTCTCCAAAAAGAGAAGGTGGGCTCACCTGACTGAGCACCAGGATAGAGCGTGAGTGATTTGAGATCTGGCTGCTCCAAGGAAAGGCTTTAGGTTCTGTGCCAGGTTTCACTTTAGCTAGTACCTGGGATCCCTATCCCTTTATCCCTCTCTCCTGAAAATCACCCAGGTATACTTTGAGGGCTTCTCTTAGTCCTGTTACACTCTGGCTGTTAAATACATGGAGAATACTAAATATCCGAGGGAGCAGGGCACAGATGAGACCAAATCATATCAGAATCCCTCTGTAACCTGTTGACAATGGACCCTGCCTCATTCAAGGGCTGGATGCTGAAGATCCATAAGACTCAAAGCTTTGAACGCAAAAGGCAAAATCTTCTGGTCCCATACCAATAGGACATCAAGAGACAGGCCAGTGACCAGGACAAACCACAGCACTGATGCAGCTATATCCAGAGCAGAACAAAAGATTTCTGAATAAACATGCCACCTTGTCAATTTATATCCCTAGTAACAAGAAGGTTCATTGAAGGCAGGCAGGTTTGAACATGTTGATGTAAGCATTAGTTCTCCTCTCCCCTGGACTGAAATGATGATACTGACAAGGAATCGTGTTGTTTGTAAGGCTTTTGGTGCCTTGGCACGTTCTGCAGTGTTACAGATGTCTAACAGTTTGAAACTTCTGACATAGGAATATTTGTTGAGCAATCTTAAATCCCCTCTTTTTCTAGGGATGGATGACAGCTAATCAAGTCTTTCAGTTACCAAAACCTTAACAAAATACATGTAAAAGTCACTTTTCTTTGCTCTACTTGTCCTGCATTGCTTTCCAGGACAGAACCTTGCCATGAAACTTCTGGTTCTGTCCTGAACATCACATTTCCTAACCCTTCCTGAGCTCCAGTGAAATGGGGCTGAGCACCAGTCTCGTCCCCATGCTCCACCTGACTGAGTCCTGCTGGAATCTTCACCCATACAATCTTAAAACCCCATCACCACGAGCTGGAAGCTTCCAGCCTTTCCCAGCATTCTTGTCCCACCATGTAGCCGCACGCAACACGCGTACCTCATCTGCTCTTTGTTGAAAAGGCATGAGTTAAAGAATAACAGCCTACCTAGCCTTCAAGCATCCCCACCTCCTACACTCCTCTGGGACCCACAATGATGTACTGGCACTGAGGAGGCTCTGCAGTTTCACCTCTTGCATTCTCCTAACTAACGGGGCTCTGTCTTCTTCTCCTGTAGCCCTTTAGCTGCTGAGACACTTCTGAGCCAAGCAGCAGAACCAGCAGCAATAACACCTTTCAGGCAGGTTAGCTGGCTGACATGTGATACGGATCTCCTGGCATTTCTCTTGGCTGGTGGGGGTGGGAATGGGGGATTGCTGTATAATAGTGATACTTTTTAAGGATCCTGCTTTTAGGCCGTAATTTCTCTTGTCATTTTACCTTCTCTCCTACCAACTTTTTCCTGCTAACTAACACACTATTACAGTGCAGCGGCAGAAAGAATATTTCTTCATCTGATGCTCTAAGCAAAAGCTCCTCACTTCACAGAGGCAAACTCATCAGATCTTCTATTTAATGGCAAGCTCTGACAAATTACAGGTAAAAATAATTAAAAAAAAAAATTAAAGGCAGTAGGTGGCTCGAATCTTTCCATGTTGGCTGAAATGTCAGTCAAGACCAAGAAATAACAGGCAGTGTCTTGATTTCTACTACTACTGCAGGTGGTACAACTTATAAAGAAACCCTTCCTGGTTATTAAATTAAAGGCTTCAAGGCATGCATCCTCATAGCAAAATTAAGCTTTTATAGGCATGTAGTTGGAGATTATTAAACCCAGCATGGTCCCAGCTAAGAATGTCTAAATGCGAGTCGTCAGAATTAATGCCAAATGGCACTTTTTCCTTCCAACCTTCTTTCTTCCTGTTAGAGGGAAGGGATAAAGTGAAATGGAAATGTAGCCAGGACACAGGTCTTTTTTTTCATTTGGCACATTCAAATCTACTGCTCAGACCACAGGCATCCCTAAGGACAGTTGTAGCCTTTCATTGTGAAACAAGCTCATTTATGCAAGGTAAGTGCTACCCTGGGCCTATCCCATATTAGCTGAAGTTTACACATATGGACCCAATGAACTGCAGAGTTTGCTCGTATTTGACCTTTTTCAGACGGCTGATTTTTCCAGTGCTGACTCCTTAATTTGGGTAGAAACCTTCAGTGCTGGGGCATGTTTACATTTGCAAAAGTATCTGTTTAAAAGCAGCATGAAAAATTAAAAGCCAAGGCTCTGGCTTTGCATGTCAGCAGCAGGAGCCAGAAAGTGAGGAACCACGCAGCTTTGGGGCAAAGTGTTCATCAAGGCCTCCTTTGTGCTCCTCATCTCTGATCATTTCCAAGGGGTTAAAGATCCATGATCTCACTTCCTTCACATTAGGACAACAAACAGCAGTTTAAAAGCCTCCACCACCACCCAGAGCAGCTCAAGGTGGTTCAGGTGTCCAGCAGCAGATAGCACAGAGCTTCACAGGAAACGCTCACTGGCGCACACAGCTGTGTTCAGGCTTTCAGGCATGCCTAAGACAAGGAGAAAAAAGGCCCTGTGCCATTTGGTGTAGTGGTCCCTGTGCCCAGCTGACATGCTGCTCTGCAACAGGTTCCTGAGAGTACAGGAGCATGACAGGGATTAGCCAGCTGCATAAATGCCAGTGTGCCAAATTGCAAGAGCTAGCTCTAAGGGTCTGATCCAAAGGCTCTTCAAGTCACTGGCAGTCTTCCACCAAGCTTGATGAGTTTTGGACCAGCTTCTGAAGACGTGGTAAACCTGGTAATACTTGAGTCTTCATCTCCTTAAAACCAGCTGCTCCCCACCTCACCCTCATCCTGTGTGTTTTGGTGGGAAGAAGTATGTAAACACTGAGCTGACACTTCCTTATCTGAAGGATAGGACTCATTTCTTCATCCCACTGGAGGCCGCTCACAGTTCCCTTTTCCAGCAGGCTATGATGGCTTTGTGCATCCAACACACACCACGTGAGCAGAGAGGTGAATTGCTTGTGCCTTGAATTGCAAAGCCATTGCTAAGTACATGGAGCTCAGCTAACCACATCGCTACTCAAGAACTCTTCTGGAATAATTCTCTGCATAATTGCCTAGAGGGTCAAGGATTCTTCCTGCAAAATAAGGATATATCCATATAAACAAGCTACCCACATTCCTAATTTTGCTATCTTTGAATACCAGTGAGGCTGCAAGAGCAAAAAGCTCAACTTAAATTACTCATCCAAATCTTTCTCCTGTGTTTTGGGCAGAGCTTGCAGCCCAATATGTATCCACACCAGCAGCTGCAAAGTCATCTGCACCAAAACTGGAGAGTTGCAAGCAAATTCAGGCATGTCTGCATGAGCCCTTTTTGTTCTTAGAGCAACAGTGTTGTCACATATTAAGAAGGTCCACAAGTGGAGTTATTCTGGAATAGCTCCTCCTGGCTAGTGCAGGCTACAGTCACTGGTTATGCTACAATGTAGTAACACCAATCTCCTGCCAAAAGGGGAGGATCGCATAGAAAAGCTTGAAGAACCATAAAGAGACCTTAAGGGAGGAAGATTGGGAATCGAAACAAAAAGAAAGATCCAGAGACTACATTCCAGAAAATACAACTTGCTGAATCAGCTTATTTTTCAGGGGCTTTGAGTACAGCAGGTACAGGCTCACGTAATGAGGTGGAGCATTCACAAAGCACTGAGGGCCTGCCAAACTCAATGGGCTAAGTAAATACCTGTTCTGCAGCTATATGGACCTATTTCTGTGCAACATTAGCTTGACCACACATTGAGTGCTTCCCTTATTGCCTCAAGTTTATCTCTTAAAAATTCTCTTAATCCAGCTTACTACTTCATGGCTTGTTTAACTCCTGTGCCAGTATTCACGGCAAGGCACAAATGACATTGATGATTTTTGTAACTGTACAGTCACCTCTCCTTTTAGCTTGCTTAGCTTTGGCACAGGGCAAACATTCAGCAGCTGGCAGATCCTCCAGTTTGCAAGTGCTCAACCACTGAGATCTTGTCCAATCCATCCGCTAGCTTGCAGGAGTCTCAGAACTCTCAGCGCTGAATCCCAAAATGACCAACAGATGTAAATCACTTTGTAACATAAAGTCACAGCCTGTCCTTTTGGTATACACTGATGAAATGACCTCTTGTCAGAATTTAACCTATCATCTTAAATCTGTTCACTCACCAAGGCCTGCTAAGTTAGACCATCCTCTGCATCATTTATCCTCAGTATTCAGAGCATTTTTGATGAAGCAGACAGTTGCCTGCTAAGAGTGATGTCAGAGTACCCTTTCTGTAAGGGTTACTGATTAGAATCCACAAGGAACAAAGCAAGCAAGGCTGCAACCAAAGATCAGATGGCTAATGACTGCGCATGCTACCACGTGGCTTCTGAAACAGCAAGTGTGGACGCTTCCGAGGCTCCATAAAAGTAACTGTCAACTTACAGTGTTATCTTCATTAGACCAACAATGAATCATATTTTAACATCAACCTCATTTTAAATTTTAGCTCTCTGTTGTAGGTCACACCACAGGTTAGTGCAATAGTCTTTGAAAATGTTTCACTCCTATTCCCTGCTGAGATGTTAAAAAAAAGCCTCCACAACACAAAAACACCCCACAACTCAGCAAAATTGTCAGGGGAAAGAGAAATCTTTTGATCTGCAGGCAGAGCTAAGCAAACAAATGTGTCAGCACTCAGAGCTCAACTTTACTCAGGAGGCCAGAAAACTCTAGCTGGCTTTACCCCAAAAATCCTCCTACACATGCATATCACCCTGCGTCTTGTCTTCCCATCACCACCTCCACCTCATTACATTCTCTCATTTGTTAACCTGAGCTGTTGAAATCTTTAATTGTACACCAAATATGCCCTAATCCCAACCGCTGCAATATCTAGCTTCATTGCCTTCCTGAATCTCTGATCTCTGTTCATAGTTATGAGGACTTAGAAAGCTGCTGGCATAGTACATCCATTCTACAAAGTAGGCCAACCCTACACCATGCCCAAGTCAGCAGTTTCCCCCTCTCTTCCCTCAGTATCTAAATCCAATTGTTTTACCCAGTTTACTGTCTTACCCAAGCTAAGCACCCCTCCTACTCCTGCTTTCTTTTTTATCAGCCTTCACCTTCCAGTCATATTTCTATCTCATTTCTTGCCCACTCACTCAATTATTTTAGTGCTGGCCACCTACAAAATTCTTTCCAAGATGAGAGAAATAAGGATCTGCTAACCCACCAGCTGTATGAGTGTCACCATTATAGATGGCTGCAGATAACCATTTCCCTTCAATGAGACTGAAGAAGCACAAGAGTTGCTCTCTCCAAGCTGTCCAAGGGCACATGGATAGGAAATGACTAGAAGAAAAAAGAGTTAGGCTTTTTCTCTCTTTGTATCCAGAGGGAGAAAAGAGTTCTATCTCTCAAATTCCAAAAAAGTAAGGAGTTGGAAGAAAAGGCTTTGCTCTTGCCATCCTGAAGGGAAACATGAATGGAAGACCCAAGTCATATGTCCACATAGCCACAGGAATCATAGTAATCATAGCAACCAAATTGTTACCATTTAAAATTATGTCAAGTATAGATGATTTTATGCTTCTCATACACTTCCTCCATGAATTGACCTTGCTGAGCTTCCATCCCAAGAGAGGAATATCATGTACAGATGTAGGCAAGGCTCCAAGTACCCAACAATGCTAACTTTGGAGTCCTCTGTCTTGGGCAAATCATGAAACCATGTAATGTCTCAAGTCTAAATAGTTAAACCAGTCCATTCATGCTTCATTATATGTAAGGCATACAATGTGCAGGATGCACTGTTGCTAATGCATACCAAGCATCTTTACTGTTTGTTCCCTAAATTTTGATCATTTCTTCAAAACAAGTGTAGTTTAATTGTTTTAATATGGAGAAAAAAGAACTTAGTCCAAACCTGATTTTTGCAAAAATACAATTATGACTGTTTGTTTATTTAGTTTTTTATTATTAATGTGGAGCAGCTGGCAAAACACACCAGTCTGTCAGAAAGAACGCAGGGATTCAATCCCAAATAAAGAAAACAACAGATTATAAGCATGAACTAATGCTCACTCTCAGTAAGGGACAGTGTGCCCTTATGCTACCCTGCTGGTCTCCCAAGGAAGGAGTTTAAAGGACTGAGAGTTACATTCCAGCTTCTTCACATTTTACAGTTCTTCCACATTTCTGCTCCATAGAGGCCAGTTTTGCACCATTCTCTCTTTTGCTTGGGTTCCTCTGACCTATTCACTCATAACGAAGGGCAGGCAGAAGTTCAGTCAAGAACTACCCCAGGGCAGAGCCAGACAGCACTTGGTGAGTCCCCACCATTAGGGTGGGGGATTGGGAAAGAAGTTGTGGAATGTGAAAGGGACTCTTTCCCCTTCAATGTGATCCCTGTTTCTCAGAGCTGCACAAGAACACAAATCCCAGCTACTGTACAGTATCAGAGACCCTTCACCAGGGATGGCTGTTCACTGCGAACATGGCAAGCCAGCAGACAAAGAGGAGATGCCACAGTGCTGCAAGAATGGAGAATATGGATGTGTGGTTGAGAGTAGAGAGTGAGTCCATTTGCCATATCCAAAGTCACCTGGACCAAAGGTGCATATCTGCACAGCACAGGACTGCTGGAATGGATGGAACTAACTTTCCTCAGCAGGCTGTCAACAAAGGCAAATGCTGTGCTGCATCCCACCACACCTTGTGAAATCAAGCTAACTAGGGCCATGTGCAGCCCCACTGCCAGCTCATCCACAGCTCTCATTTGCTTAGGATGTTGCAGTACGTTAAAGTATTGTGATCCATTGTATACTGAGACAAGCCCTGCAGCTGTCACACAATCTCTCTCGCTCAGAATGATGAGTGCTCATGCATCACTTGCACCTTCCTATGACGTTCTGATCAGTATAATCCCTCTTTTCAGACAGGAGCAAGCTGCATCTTGGCTCCTACAGCTGTTACGGTCTGATGGAAAAAAACACTCCTTTGTCATTATTCAAACCATCTCCTCCACGTCTGGCGGCAGAATTTTTTTTCCACTATCCTTACAGTTATATGTCTGCACCAGATACCTGTGCCAACAGAGATGGTGCAAGATTCAACACAATTGTTTTCATGATAAGAATGTAGGATACTGAGAGAAGGCAGGGAAAACATGATTGAATTCCCCTTGAGTTTCATTCACAGATCCTCAGATCTGCCATGGAAGAAGATGGGATTTTGATGAACATCCTCAAGTAGAAGCTGACCCTCTTTGCCAGCTCACCAGAGGCTTAACAGGAAAATCTGAGACAAACACGGAATTTGTACTACTTAGCCAGTTGGACCTATGAGGACTACAGTTTCCTGTGGATAAAGGCCCCATCATGAATTGATGATACCTATGAATCAGAGGCTATAAAATCCTTTAAGAGTTTCGAAATGAACCTCTTCTCATAACCATCAGTGTTTTTAAGTTGGAAGCTGGCTAATAATAGCACAGGATTATCAAAGACCAGAGATCGACAGTGACCTCCACCTCTTTTATTAATATGCTGTAAAACAGAACAATCCCCTCACATAAAATACAAATCTGAATTTTGCAGCTCAAGCACTTCCATTAAAAAACATTGCCAGGATTGCCCAGTGCTAGTAAAGTGAAAGGATGGGTGATATATGAAAAAGTGGAGTTTTAAGCCAAAGCACAAGAGTTCTTCAGGATTTTATCTGCATCTCCCAAAGCCAGAAATGATCAGAAAAACCTCTAACTCAGTCTGCTGTGCTTTACAGACAGAGACTTTCTTCCAGTTCCTCCTATATTAAGCTGAGGAACACACTGGTTTCTGAATCACTTGATTCAGCCATCTTAGAAAAACAAGTTGATCAATTGGACCTGTGGTAGTAGAACTTGCTGGAAACAAAATTATATACTAGAATTTATATTCACAGCCTTGATATGTCAGTTCCATGCACCTTGACTGCAGCCTTCCCGAGTACATAAGCACACACTTGGTTCCAGTTCCACAAACACACTGACTTCAAGGTAAACATATATTAAGTGCTTGACTGAGCTGGGGCTATTCCTGATTTTCCAGGGCGAGCTTGCATGATTAAACAAGAGTACTTCTTACGAGAGCGCTAGTACTAAACTGAACTTTATTAAAACATAATCACATCCTTGAATGGAAGGTTTTAGGAGAACATGATATATTAGCACTCACCAGGAACAGATACGCTAAATAAATGAGGACTGCCATGCCACTGACTCGGATTTACTTGGTTACGAAATCACGCAAAGTAAACTCTCAAAGTGAGAATCAGGTCTCTGTAATGCTTTTGTTTGCACTGAAGAAGAAAAGCACTTTGCTTTGCTTCTCGCTCTGATTCCTTTCACCAAAGTACTGCCATCTGGGATCTGAAAGGAGCCAGCCACTGGGCCAGAGGAAGGACCAAGCCCATGCTGCTGCCAGCCACTGTTGCACCAGTGCTATCTCTGGAAAACATACATAAGCTGCTCTGCTGCTGAGCAGGGATTTTCATGGCTTTGGTCTACGTTATCCTCCTTTGGTGACCTGTGTAGCTGAGCACACTCTGCCTCCTGAAGCTCCACTGCATCTCTCCTGATTGCCAGCAATTCACTCTGTCTAAAGCATCTTGTGAATGAAGGGCACTCTTCCAACACCCCTCTCCTCTTTAAGGCCTCAAGGAACAGCACACTGAATCATTTCTTCAATCAAATCTCATTGCATTGGTTTGGGAAGTGCTTGGACATCACTAATGGGGAAGTGTCAAAGAACTAGTGTCATTATTGTTATAATTATTCTTACAGAATGAAAAATACATTGACAGCTGTTAGGTGTAATTTTTGGATGTCTGGCCTGAGAGCAAATTAATTCCCTGACCACTCCATATTTATGGCTTTATTAGTCATAATTTTCAAACAAATTCTACATCAACCCTGAGAAAGAAAATATCAGCTTCATTTGCCACAGTTTCATTTTTCAAGATTAAAAAGGAAATTACCACAAGGCTTCCTTAATAGAAACAAAATCTAAACCAAACTGCTCAGAAGGTCAAGTATTCCACAGCATCCCAATCTTACGCACAGGATGCCACCAGTCACAGGTTAACACTCCATCATCTGTTACATTTGGACTCCTCATGTGGAGATTCAAGGGCAGCAGGGCTATGAGCTAGAAGTCAGTTCTCCCATAACGTATTTTGCTTTCCCTTTAACGTTTAGCCTGGTATACCTCTCAGACTTCCCACAATCCCAATCACTGTTAACTAAAGATTTGGGTTGGATTTTCAAAATCTCACTTGTTCAAGAGAAGTGTAAATCTTTATCAGAATTTCCTAGGGGGCTCTCTGAGCTGACTTGTGGAGCTGATGGATGCTAATGTGCTTTTTTCCCCCATCAGCATACAGTAAAGGGAACAACGTATTAGTGGCCAAATGAAAAATGGTGGGGGTGTTCAGTAAAATGTCAGGAACCTTCAAAAGAAATAAATCATTTCTTATTATCCTTCAGCCCACAAGTTTAAAACAGCTTTTGCTTCCAATGCAACAAGCAAATACTTAACTGCTCCCCACAGATCTCAGAATTTGAGGCTGGCCACATTTCAATAAAATGTTCAAAGAAAGAAAATATTGAGAAAATATACAGCAAGCTACATTCAAACAACCCGAATCACATTCATCTGATAGAAGGCAATAATTACAGTCTGAAGTAAAATTCCAGATTTAAACACTCTCAAACTAATTCACTTTAAATATCTGGGGCCACAGACAGAGTAACTTGCCTGCTTATAGCAGAGACTGAGGACCAGAAAACAGTCAGATGCTGTATGTCCAGAACTCACACCAGCCTTGATTATATAGTCTGCAAAGCTGAGATTTGCTGTCCTGAGAAGATCTGGGATATAAGCTACGCAACCAGGTCTACCTCTCTCATATGTTTCAGCATTAGATCTTCTGGGGACAAAGAAAAGCTGCAGTTATTAAAGCAGAGGAGCACAAATAATGTAGTTTCAGCTTATACAAACTGCCATGACCCAGAGCAAAAAGCGCTGCCAGACAGAATAGAGAAGGACATGGAGAGTCTACGCAGTTCTCCTGAGCAGGGTGATCTAATGGATAAAACTAAAGAGAAAGAAATAATGAGAGAAACTGCAAGTGAAAACCTGTCTACAACTTGCCAGTTAAGCTGTGAACATCCAAGTGATTCATATAACACAGATGAGTTTGCAGACTTTTGAGCACTTCCTTGGTAAACAAGCTGAAACCAAACTCTGCATCCATTACAGACATATAAGCACATGTCAGTCATGGCTCTGGCCTCTTGAAATAACAGATCTTATACAGGATTGCCATGGCAGACGGTGTTCCTGGCTTTCCCAAGGGGCATGTTACAAAGAAGCTTCAAATGTCTTTAATGAATAACAGTGTAATGAATAACATAGTTTGCTGTCTAAGAGGCAGCTGTATAATAATGATACTGTTGAGAAACTTGTTGGTATGGCAAGGGCATAGGCCAGTTGCAAGTACAGGGAGCATCTCTTCTTGCAAGATACACACAAAGACTGGGGGGGGAAAAAAAAAAAAAAAAAAAAAAAAGAAAAAAAAAAAAAAAAAAAAAAAAAAAAAAGATCATAACTGAAAGAAACACGAAACATTTTAGACTTTCCAGAGTGGCCTGTAGTGGAGCTGAGCTGCGATGATGTACTGCTTAGTTAAGCAGGACTTGTATGCATGTGTGCATGCACCAATAAATATAAAAGGACACACTAAGAATATATATGACTTGTTTTACTAATTTCTCAGCTTACTGAAAAACAAACAAGCATGCAAGATCCTTCATGTAGCCACCCACTCACAAACAGGTAATAAGATACCATCAGCAGGCTCCTGGGAAGTAAAAGATCATTTTGTTATTGATCTAACAAGGGAAATCAAACTTTAACAGGATTTCCTATAAGCACAGAGTAGAACAATCTAATTATGAAAATTCCAAACTGGGTATGTTATTATTGCTGGTGAAACCATATGGTGAGCATCATTTATAAGTCCCAGGGAAACTGGGGCAGCATTGCAGTAGCTAGGTGCTGTATGAACACCCAGGACAGCATAGTAGCACAAATGCCTGGCCCAGCCTCACAGCCTCTATATGGTCAGCTAGGAAAAATCATTCAGCTCACAGCCTTTTCCCAGACCCCACCTCACTTTGCAGTGCAAACTTCAAAATTCATGCCTGATCAAAACAAAGCAAATTGGCAGATCTCAAGTGTAGCCATCATTCCTTCAGAGAAGTACTGATGTTGGCTGCCAAAAATGCCCACCTATTCCTCAAAATCAGGAATCAGGGCTCCCATGTTCCCTGCAGAATAGTTTATCCGAGTGCTGGGTCCCAAAGACATACTCTCAGTAAACTCAAAGTTTGGTGCTCCTGGCTAATAGGAAGAGAACACTTTTCCTTCTTTCTGTATCTAAAACATCTTCATTATTGAATTATCTATTTAAATATCCAACTGAGTTCCAACATGTTTTTAGCTGCAAGGGTTTCTCCTTTCACCATCCCCTGTTAAACAGACAGCCAGACTAACTTGGCAATTAAAATAAAGGTGTATTTACCCATTCTACTTGAGCAAGGTTAGAGCCAGTGCCATATCATGTAGGCTTAAAGATTTTGCTAATTTACTTTAATCCATTTAAACCTTTAAAACACGGATAATGGGAAACAGACAAGAAACCTCTTGCACTTTCCAAATGAAGAGACAGTCATTTCCTCCTCTCTAAAGAAGGGTAAAACTCTCTAGAACAACCCGGAAAGGTCAGCAAAGAAGCCTTTGACTACTTTCTTCCTGGAAACCCGATCTCAAAGGTCACGAAACCACCGCTAAATTACCTTTAGCAAAGAACCTAACCAGAGACACATTGCAACGTACTTAATTGCCTTTAGCAAGACTGTAACAAGAGATGCATGGCAGGGCCTTAAATGGGAACCCAGATCAATACTTCAACATTTAGGAAGAAACCACTTTTAGCAAGGAGATTCAGAAGCTGATGATGAGCTTAAAGCTGGGGTGAATGCAGAAACAGCAGCACCAGCAGCATCGTGGGCTAAGTGCCATGCAGGCAGACTGCAGCATAGGGGTACATATATGCTCATGGAAAATCCATCTGGATGAGAACAAGGATAACCCAGTCTTTCAAAGGAACAGTAAAAAGATTGGCCACATTTTTGTGCGGCATAGCAGGATGCTGAAGTAATAAATCTTAGAACTGTAGAACCATAGAATCTTTTCAGTTGGAATGGACCCTTAAAGGCTATCTGGTCCAACTCCTATGCAGTAAACAGAAACATCTACAGCTTGATCAGGTGCTCAGAGCCCCATCCAACCCAGCCTTCCAAGTTTCCAAGGATGTGCCTTCCACAAAGGCAAGATGAGTGTCTAAGTGAAAGAGACAGAAGAATTACTGGCTGAGGTGGTAGATACATTCCCCAAAATGTCAACAAACAACATGGCAGCCATGTGGTGCAATTTTAAAGCAGTTTAATTCTCCTGCATTCAGTCATGTCCAAACTCTCTGTCGCTTTTCACTTATTACCTCTGTAGCTCCAGCCAGCTGTGAGAGGTATATAAACACACGAAACACAGTTTCAGTGTAGTACAAGATCTCAGGGAGACTGTAGCAGAACTGGAAGGAGAGGCTCTTAGACCAGTAGTTCCAGAATGCCCAAAGTGACTACTATATGAAACCTCAGAGGGAAAACCCTGCAGAGCTTCAAAGTGAATGCAGTTCACCAGGCCACTTGCACTGACCTGTGGATAGCAGGCGTAAGCAAAACAACACAGACTAGACCCTTCTCCATAACAACACCAGGAAGGACTTCAAAATGAATCATCCTACTGGAACTTGAAACAGAAACAGAAGCTCTTACCTTCAAAAGCAATTGTGGGGTGTTCTTTCCTGACACACTGCTGATGTTCAGCTTCAGAGTATTCAGGTACATTCTGTGATGCTGAGAGATGAAAAGCAAGAAGAAAAAGGCTTGGCAATGACAGGGAAATGGCCTTTAATCTTGAAACAACCATGACTGAAGGGTAGTTGCAGATCTAGCTTCCAAGGTGGGCCCAGGGAGGATACCTGAAATACAAATAATTCCACTTTCAGAAAGATTATGTTTATCCAAAGTTTGCAGCATAGGTAGGGGAGGATGGAATTCCCCTTTCATCCCAACCCCACCTGTGGTAAGTACACATGAAAATAACCCACAAAACAGCATTTAAAAAACAAATGACCCAATTTACAACTGTATTTGAGCTTCTAGCTTCAAAGGCAGACATAGTGCACAGCTTTCTAGATATCTCTGTGTAGCTTTGGGGCACATGCCCTTATACAGTAGCCAGTGTGCAGTGGGCAGCACTGACAACAAGACATCACCAGTGCTCCAGGTGTAAATGTGTCCCCAGTGTGGACTCCTCACTCTTCCACTTCACGGGAGGAGTATTTAAATGTTGTGTTGCAATCAAGAGATTGCTCTGGGTAGGCCAACATCAGAACACGTGCAATTAATACTGTTCTAACAGGAGGTTTATACATTTTACCGCTGCTGTTTTAGATGTCTTGAAACAAGAAAAGCCACTTTAAAGGTGTTGCCAGGAAAGTGCTAATTAAGGTGTAACATAAAAATTAAAAGATCTTAATGGGGAGAAGGGTGAGAAGTGAGTCAATTGCCTGTGTTACTACAGGATGTCACAGCCACATGAGCTAAGGCACAGCTGAGGAGGAGGAGCTCTTCTCTCAGGTAGAAGGGCAAGCCCTGCCTCTCCTACGTGAGCAGTTGGTAACAACAAGAGCACAACAGGTACAGCTCTTTGAGCTCCCTGGGGCTACCAGGCCTGAGGCAGGAGATGGAGGATTAATTAGCTCCTGCTACCGCTCCCCAAGATGCTGAAGCAGCTTAAGAAAATCTGCATTGCCAAATTTAATCTTCCCAATGAGCACATTGTTTTTTTCCTATGTAACTCTGTTCAATTAATGCAAACACATGTTTTCAAACAAATGAAGCCTTCTATCATTGAATCTTATCTACTGATAAAGCTGATTCTGATTTAATTCACATATAATGAGATTTTCAATTCCAGTGGGTGCCGTGATTCCTAAAGGTAACACAACAGTCAGCTCCTGCAGTGCCCAGTGCCTCTCTGGTTTTGCTAGCAGTCCCCCAAGCCCCTCCAGTGAGCTGAAGAACTCAGACTGGAGTCCAATAACACAAGACACTAGTAAGCAATGGCAGGCTTATGGCAAGGGCCAACTCCAACATGTGGGACCATGCTGTGGAGCATCAAGGAGCTGGGAGAAGTTCCTGAAGGTCTTTGGGCATCATGGGAGCAACAACAGACTGCTTACAGCAGCAGTGGGAGACAGCAGGTTTGAAAGATGAATCCTGTTTTATTCTTAAGTGTATTCTCTGTGATTTTAAACACAGGCATATAGAAGTGCATCCATTATGCATGTCCTCAGCAGTCGCACTGTACCACTGAAAATAACATTGGCATACAGAAGCCGGGGACATTACAGAGATTTGGTTTCCTTACTGGCAAGAGTGAGAGATTACAGCATTTCACACTATTTTTTTTTCAGCCCTATATACAGATTTTATGTAGGGCTGTATAAAATCCCCTTCCATTTCTCCAGTGGAATTTCTACAGTGTTTCCCTATAGAGCTGTGGAGCTTTTTTTGTTTGTTTGTTTTTTAACACAGCAAATACAATGTTACATTAAAAACTGGACTGGCAGAAGTCAAAGGCCTGAAATCATTCAAAGCCAAAGCCAAAAGAGTGTTCAGTCGTTAAGCACAAGCATACTGTAGGGCATACATAAATGGGCACTGTGGCATCTCAGATGATGGAGATGTTACTCAAGTCACGCTATAATACAAGTTATTGATGATGGAGCACCAGATTGTATTTTCAGCCATTGGTTTAAATGACAACTTTTTTTCAGTATAGATCCAGAAGTTAAATGCAGCACACAGCTGTGGACTCCAGGGAGATGTGTTTGTATAGCTCTCAGATCCACTGAAAGTTCCAGCAGAGACAAAGCCAAATTTCCCTTTGACAGGAGATGGTTGTTGTGGGAAATGCAAAAGAAGCAAAAGGACTTCTTCATGTCAGAGATCATTGCTGGGAACTGGAAGAGACAGGCACAGAAATCTCACTTTATGCATGCTGTACTCCTCCCAGTACAGCTGTGATTATCTAAGCCAGAAATAAGGTAGTAAGCTTAGCAGACTTTTGATCTGAGTCAATATGGCTGCTTTCATGTGCTAACCATCCAAAAAAATGACCTCAAGTCAGGTGAACAAAAAATCTTACAAATTAGATAAGAGTGCTTGAGGACACAAAGCAGAGCTCTCCCACAGCCCTCCAACACTTCTCTAAGGCCCCGTGTGGTCCAGAAGCAGCAGATGAGTAAATCCAAGCTTCACACTCAACAAAGTCATGAAACAATAAGTTTCATACAAGAGAGCTTCATAACATCCCACAGATTATTCTGTGCCAAAGCAGAGTACATTTACTAGTGTTTTGTCTGGGCTAGTCGTAAAATGTGCCAAGTAGCTGGATTTCTGCCACTTTCCCTGGGAGATTTTACCACAGTCCAAGACACTTCAGAGTTCCTTAGAAAGCTGTAACCAGTATTTAGGGTAAAGTTCCATCTCCTTTTTCCTTGTTGTCACAAGGAAATCCAAAGTGTGCTTGAAAATCAAAAATTGATATGAAGTGGAAATACACAACTGAAGAAAGATAAAAAAGAAACAATATAAAAAGCCCGTATCCTTCCCTATATCAGCTATCTCTTGCACCCAATTACAAACACAAAATCTATTAAATGAAATCTGTGCTATGTGCAGTCCTGGACTGGTGTTTGTGATCAGCGAGTCAGTGGGTAAATACCAGCTTGGTCAGAGGCAAAAGAAGCCTTAGAGCACCAGCTCAGATAGTGGATAGCATTGCAAGCAGTTACTCCACCAATCCACCCATTCCCAACCTGCCTTGGTCATTTTCTTTTCAATATTTTAAGAGTCCCTACCTAAGTCGTTGCTATTTCCAGCTGCTGCAATTTTATTTCCAAAAAACCCCATACTCTCAGATGAACAAGTGCTGTATGACCAAGGAGAGCAGCTGTAGGCCTGACTAAAAGTGTAAATGCTTGAATTCTGCTGGGGATGGCTGGACTTGAGCCTCCATTTTGTCCAAGCTGCAGATGTTCACTGAGAGGGATGGTGGGGAGGTGCTCAGGATCAGCCCTCTAAGCCACGTCCCAGCCACATCCCAGCCTCGCTGCTGGAACTTGTCCTAGCCCTAAGCCCTTTAGATACAGTTTAAATACTATAAAAAGAGCTGCTCTTATTAAAGTCTCTCTGCTCAAAAAGGCTTAGGGCTTTAGAAATCAGCTGTTAAAGTTTCAGTGCAGATGAGAGACAAGAGCTGAAATCCCTGGTTAAACTCAAATCCCCAGCAGGACACATCACTTCAATTCTTTATTTGCTCATCTTTGATGTATCTTTACCACCTTAGCTGCTACCTCCCTCCAAAATGCAGATACATTTAAAAAAAAAAGAAAGAAAATGTCCAATAAGATGGTGTGCCCAAGTCTTTCTGCCATCTCCCTACTGAGAGCCTGGCAGCCCCAGGCTGTGTTGGGGCCTTTCTCTCCCCTGTCCTACCACATGTAGAGAATCCTTTTGGCCCTTTGCCACAAAGGTCAGCACATTTGGGCTCCACAGAGAGGCGTTTTATAGGTCATGACTCCTGCCACCATCCTCTCATCTCCTCTGTCAGGTTCCTTAGGCTCATGTGCCTCTGGCACAGTGGTTCAGGACAGGACTAGAGCTGCTCCTCTTGGGGGCATTGCTTGGGCTGAAATGGCAGCCCCAGCATCTCTATGAGCACAGATATCCCATTTCTCCCCTGGTACCTTTCATGGCAGCCCAATAGGGACTTCACCCCTTGCTCCAGCACAGCATTTGGGGCATCCCCTTCCATCCCTCCTGGGGCACAAGCCTATTCCAACTCATCCTGCACTGCATCACTGCAACTCCATTGATTTCATAGGACCTAATCCTGATTTACAGAGGGTAACTCAGATCAGGCCCCCTTTGACTAAAGCTCCACGTCTAAAAGAAAAATACCTTCAATCAATCTTCAAGGCTTTAAAACAAAGCACACTTTAAAAATGGCTGTACCAGGAATCCATATCCTGCTTTCCTCTGACTGTAACTATCATTTTGACTTAATAAAACGTGACAGTAAAGTTTAAGGATAAAAGAAAATGCTTCATCTTTCATTTTAAAGAAAAGAGATGCCTTTAAAAAAGGCTAAAAAAGGAATCTCTTGAAAAAGCATTAATTCTTCCGTTCAGGATCTTTTGTCATTGGTGCTGTTATAATTTTATTAGAATGGAGACCAGAGAGGAGAACAGCAGTAGAAAGAGGTGAATGCTAAAGTATTCCAAAAAAGCACTGGGAGAATAAAGGAAATAAATAAAAACATTACAAAGCACAACAGCTTGGCAATGCAGCTGTGATGGGTTGGCACAGGGCAGCAAGGCCTCGGTCCTTCATCCCTGTGCCTCTCCATGCCCTCTCCACCCATCCTCACCCCACGCTTCCCTGCATAACCCCAGGGCTACCTTTTACAACAGTCCAGAGGCCGGCAGCAGGGTAGGAGCAAGGCACACAGGCTCTCCTGAGGCAAAGCAGAAGTTCTGTGCTCACCGCTGGGTGCTCCCCAGCTCCTTCCACATCCACCCCAGCATCACAGAGGGTTTTATGTCAGGAACAAAACAATCAAGATCTCACAACACAGGTCACTTCATTATAACCTTTCTGTTACCCAGATCTATCTAAATTATCCAGTTCACTCTTTGCAGAAGAGAAATCAGTTTAACTCAATATGCTGCTATTTTTACAGCACGGTCACCAGCTGCAGACTCCTGCAACCCAAACAGATCTTCACCTTTCAAGAAGGCCCTTAAGAACTGGAACCTCATAGAAAAAGCCCCTATTAGATAGAGCTGAACAATAAAAGCCTGTGTAACAGAGCAAAACACACTGTGCCGCTGGGATGTGGCCAAAGCTGGTGGGCATTAATAAATACCTGCTCTGCTGACACTAGGTCCTGTGAGTGGTGTGAACCTGACCACACATTGAGTCTATCCCCAGCTGCTTCCAGATGCCTTCCTCAAAGGGCTCTACATCTTTCTTTGACTAGCTACACATAATAAAAAGACGTGAGGGGTTTTGTGAGAGTTTGTCTGGGAAATGAATTTAGCACTTGTGAAAAGGTGCCTGGGAGTCTGAAGTCCTTTGTTTATCCAAAGGTTGGATTTGGCAACGAATGCTTGCACACGTTTATTTCCCTAATGGTATACTTCCACATTATCCAGAAGACCCCAACAGTGGTCCTGGAAGACCTTCCCTGCACTGGGTACTGTGGGACTGCCCAAGCAGAGATATTTTGGTGGTTCTGGCACCTCTGTTCTTGCTCAACATGTGATGTAGAGTCCTCTGCATGGCTGTTGTAAATCCAAAGTGCCAGACATGCTGCTGACATGCAGATCAGTGATGTAAGTGCAGTACATCCAGCATCACTCTTACTGCAAATAGCCCATTGGCTGTAAGGGCCTCTGTCTGTCTTGAGATTTGGTAATTGAGACCACAGACTTATGCCTTAAGCTGTGGAAACACAGCAGCTTTTCTCCAAGTTGCCTCTTGCACATTTGCAAAGTAGTAGAGCCCCAGCTCCTACGACCATGACCAGCCAGTGTCACTCTAACGCTGGCACTCTAATACTGCACAGTCTGGAGATGCTGACCTTTTTGGGAAAACACTAAGAAGATGAAATTTAAATTAAAAAAAATCTGATTTCTCCTTTGATCTAAAGTATTCTCAGAATGTGAGCCTCCAGCAGACAAAATGCAAGCCATATAATCATCACACCAACAAACCAATGCCCTTCCTGACAGTCAGCCACAAGACATTTCCCCTAAAGGTTTGTTTTTACAGTTTCAAGACCCCAGTGCAGGCTCTAAGGCCAACGCCTTGCCACATAACAGACATACAGCTTAATTCTAACTACAGGAGGAGAAACGTATAGCACTCTATAGTGCTGGATCCAAGTTGGAGATTGGAGAGAACAATATATTTTGCTGCAGCATCTTCTTGGCTCTGCACAGCACTGGTTATCATATGGAAACCTTTGGCCAGAAGGCAATCAAGTGGTCAATATATACCCCAAATCCAAACCTCTGTTCAAATTCTGGGGTACCAAAAGTGTAGTACTATGTTACCTGCTAATCTGAGCTCTCTAGCACAAGAATTACTATGTGGAGTCACGGCGAGATACTTTTAGTGCTTTTCTCAGAACAATATTTACACAAGAGAATGTGAAACATGGCAGTGACCCTTCTGGCTGCCTTCCTTTAATGAACTGGAACCCTAATATTCACTGCCCACAGATTTACATTGCCTAAATAGCCTATAGGATGGTCCCAAACCTGTAGTATGTCCCTTCCCCTAAATTCCCAGATTCCAAGACGATGCAGGATTTCATTCAAATCCTATGGTCTATGACCCAGCTCCATGCTGGAAAGGAAGGGACAAATATCTGACACAATCCCCATGCTCAGGTTTTTGGCAAATCCAAACGTTCAGCTAAAACCTCAGCCCTGATGTAGCCTGCTAATGGCATGCCTTGGCTTCAGAGCAGTGCTCTTCTCCCCTGAAATGCTTTATAAAAGCCAAGACGGACAGAAATCTCACTGTCATCTTCCAGGAGGCAGGGTCTCAGCACACATTTGGGGGCTGATATCGTTTTAATGCACTCAGAGGCCAGGCTTTCCAGAGATGAATTATTTGTAATGAATTCCAATCACATGGAGCTCCAGCCCCCACACCTTCGCATTGCATATATAACCAAATTAGTTTAGAAGATGTAAGTTATTCAGGGACTTAGCTGTTCAGTCTGGCCTTGGAGGATTTGCTCTCATTATGGCTTTTATGCAAATTCTGTCCTCCAAATCTCTTCTGAATCAATTATTACTAGATTAATTTAAACATGTCCACCTGGGGTGCCTGTATATCATGTGCCTCATGTTAAAAAGTAAAAAGGATGGTAATGAATTCAGGAGGTGACGGAAACAGATTCCTGCTTTGTGGAAATGTGACCTTTTTGCATAATGTCATAAAAGAAAGAAGTTCCCTTAAGAAACATGGCAGATAGGGTCGTTGGTTGGATCAGCTTGGCTTTCAATCACTCTTTGGAAATTAGCATGATACAATAAAAAATTAATAAGAAATTTAAAAAAAAATCACTTTAATACTCCAGACTATTAAAGTCTTCGATGGACTACTAATTGAAATGTAATGCTTAATTTTAAGCAATGCCATTTTATTAATGGTAAAAACTTGAATTAATGTCATTAACCAATGTTAATATTACAAATCCCCTGAGGGATAACAAAGCAATTATGTTATTCACAGCACTGAACGGGGGGAAAAAATGTAGTCTGTACACGACTTCACTAAGGCGGAAGACACTGCTTCCATCTGCATCTCCTCTGCTGAGGAAAGGGGTTTGTTTGTTTGTTTTTGAGCAAAGAGGAGGGAGAGGAAGGGAAGAATTTGCACTAAGTTAATTACTGCTGATTTTCAGGCACTTAATAGCTAGGAAATTATTCTGTTACTCAAACACCATACTGTGGGGATTCTGGAAAAATAATTTGGGAATGAGAAATTGATTATGTACTCTCCTTCTTGGAGTCTCTTCTGTGTGCTTTAGGATGTTGCATACACATCAGCCTCCTTTCCTGTGTGTAAAAGCTTGAAGAGAATGGACAGCCTGGCAGTAAGTGGCTTTATGAAGCTGTGCTGTTTTACATCTGCCAGTGACCAGACTCAATCTGATCACCAGAAGAGTCACCTTTTGTGATCCTAAATGCCCCTCAAACCTACACAAGAGGAACTGCTTTTATTTCATATAGCTGAACAAGTTCAGCATCTTGCCAGATTCACTGCTAATCAGCAGGATAGGTGGGGCAGCATTAATTAAAGAACCCAAACCAATATCCTCGCCAACTGGCAGAGATTGCATTGCAGAGGGAATGAGAATCTCAGATGGTAATACATTTCTTATCCCAGATTAACCATGTCTGAGATAAACCCTCGTTTAACTCTGCTTTTATTGTCTGGTTGATAATGCAAGAACAATGGGGAGAATCAGCAAGCCAAGGACTGCTGACCTCACTGTTATTCCTCAGAATCCCAAAGATTTTTACTTTTTGTTTACACAGTGAGAGCACTCCAATGCACCCAACACACCACTGTCAGAAACCACAGTGAACACAAGTGCCTCTTCCGGATTGTGCTTTTCAAGGCAACTGGTCCAATGTGTCTCAAATTCACAGGCAGCATTAATACATGGGAAGAGATACAATGCTCTATGCCGATGCTCTACTCTATACCAGTTTTCAGACAGTCCAGGAAACTCTGCCAACACTGCCCAGCCAAGCACTTCTTAAAAATTAAATCCATCACCCTCTTAGGGAGAAAAGCACTGATGCTATTACTAACACGCTTCTGATTTGTGTCATGTAACGTGTAAAACCTCAATACCAACCCAAAAAGAATCACAGAAAAAGCCTGTGGCTTTCCACGGAGTGAGACAGTAACCCCTGATGTTGGCTGGGTACAATGACAGGGACTCATGCTTGTGGCTGGAACACCAGGGCGACCTTCTATCTTTGTGGCCCAAGCACAAAGCACAAGTGTTTCTTAATGTTTCCGTTCAGGATATAGATACAGCTGTAAAACACAGTTAGATTTGGGAATTTTACTTAAGATGATACATTACTGAGCAACTGTATTATAAATGGGAGACTGAGCGAGAGGAAGAATTACTGCGAGCTTTCCACTGTGCCTACCAATGAGGTCCAGCACACAGTAACCCTCAGCCTGTGGAGCCAGTTCTGCCTCTCCTCCTGGAAATCTGCAGATCTGTACTTTCTGTCTTCCAGTAATGGTCTCTCTCTTACCTTTTATCTTCCTCATTTCCTCCAAGAGCAACATTAAACCTCCTGTGAAATATCTCCAAAGTCCACTCTGTCACTCTTCTATTTTCTCTCCCAGCCCCCCACTCCCTCTTTGAAAACAGAGGGAGGAGAACTCACTGAAGACACCAAGGTCAAGGCAGAGTGAGACAAAGTCAAATTCCTGCCATCATTTAACACCGCACACCATCAGACCATTACGGCGACGCAAGACATTATGGATTGCAGCTTAATAGAAGGGTGGTGGGGAGAGAGAAAGAAAAAATGTTCCCTCTACACTGAGACTTGCTGATTAAAGTGCACGAGTGGGCAGGGGACCGCGACAGCACTTGTGTTCATAAAGCCAAGAGTTACTTCTCAATATTAATGGGCGCACCATTGTCGCCAGACGCAATGTTTTGTTATTGCGTGATTAATTGAAAGTCACACGCAATGACATATTACAAGCAGGATGAAGCTGTCACTGGGAAGCAATTCTTCACCGTAATTTCTGCCAGTCTCCACACTCTGAAATTGCATACCCCGCTACAGACGACCCCTCAAGCACAAATGCATTACATATCTTTATATAAATAACAGTGACTAACAACGGCAGGCTGAGGTAATCTCTGCGGGATATGAAATAGAGAGAAAGGTAAGACGGAGAAGTTGTCTTCAAACATTAGTGAGCTTGTCCGTGCTAATCTCCATCAAATGAGCCATTTCTCTTTTCCACTAAAATAAAACCTGTTCCTGCTGGAGACATATAAAGTATGATAAAAGGACACGTTGCAGCACAAACGACAACCCAAAGCCTTTCTTCTTCAAAAGGCCACTGGTTCTAAATCTTAAAAACGTATCTTGATCAAGACTAATTAAACTTCGACACAGTCGCTTTATCACTTACTTAGGTCAGTAAGTAAGTATCAGTATCTGGTCCAGCTCATTTTTCTAAAACCCCCAGATCAAAGACTCTTTTATATTTCCTTTGGCAGCAGCAGGAAGATATCAAATCATTAATTTTCTCCACGCATTTTATTTCAGTCAGAATCACCGCATTCAAAGTATAATGTGGGATAAAAAGAATTGACAGCGCTCACAGAGAAGGACACAGCCCAGGTTATACAGGTGCCCAGGAAATAGAATCATAGAATCATTAAGATTGGAAAAGACCACTAAGATCATCTAAGTCCATCCATCAACTCATCACCTATGCCCACTAAACCTCGTCACTCAGTGCCACATTCACCCGTTTCTTGTGTACCCCTTCAGGGATAATGCCACATCTCCTACATTTTCTATATGTCAAATTTCCAGACAAATTGCCAGTAATGGCACAGGGTTGGGCAACCTTTGGTCAGAGCCTAGTGCTCCGTTTCACACCCACTGGAGTTGTGCAGAGGCTCCATGCCATTCCACATCCCTAGGCACTCCCCACATAAGGATATGGGGTGCAGGGCTTCACCTGCTCACTGGTGGCTCCCGCAGAATCTGGTCCATCGGCTGGGGCAGAAGCAGCAGCACAGGGATCAGGAAACAAAAACAGGCTGTCCTGGGGCCCAGTGGCACAGAGTGAGCTCTGCCCAGCTCAAGCCCTGCAACAGAATAAATCTGTGTCCACCAGCCTTTTTAGCAGTTGCTTAATGACCGTTAACTTTTTTCAGCCAGCCATTGACTCTAATGGCATGTGCATTCACCCACCATAATACCTCTGCTAGCCTTCATTAATTTACCATGCACAATTTCTCTGAAAGCATTTGTCAATAGAGTACCCTAAACTGACTCAGTAACTCAGCAAGATAAAGCACTTTTTGTGCAAGACTCTTGTGCAGATTTGCAGCATTCTCCCCAAATAAGTTAGGCATAGGCATTACTGAGTGTCCACACACAGTCCTGGACACAACGATATGCCAGAGATGCCATTGCCACCAGAGCACCCATGTGCACATCAATGGGGCCAGGAGCACAAGAGTAACGAGGGCAAAAAGTGAGGGCAAAAAGCAACTTGTTTGAACCGTGAAGTTCCTGAAATACCTGGCAAATTTCAAGAACAGG
Organism: Lagopus leucura; assembly: GCF_019238085.1. Classification (NCBI taxonomy): domain Eukaryota; kingdom Metazoa; phylum Chordata; class Aves; order Galliformes; family Phasianidae; genus Lagopus; species Lagopus leucura. The sequence goes on along the minus strand of NW_024962273.1, from coordinate 10,134,534 downwards.
AAGCCCATGTGAAAAGCTATAAAAACAGCAAGGGAAAATCCAGCGATATAGTTTCACCAACCTAGACCCATTCATCAGGGAGAGGGGGGGAATCCAGCAAAGCGAGTGGATTAGAAACCAACTATTCCAGAGAACAAAGACTTGGAGCTGTCAGGAACTACAGTGCTGCCCATTAGTGTGGCAATACATTACCAAACTGTCAGCATTTTCCCATTATAAATCTTTCAGGTCCCCTCCAACGTACACTGATGCACAGCTCAGACCTTGCCCCTGCGGCGGCAGTGAAGCTGCAGACAAAAGCAGCACGGTCCCCCTTAGGGGGTGTAAGGGCCATAAATATAGCCAGTGGTCTTATAAACTTAACAGGATATTGGTTTTAGGGAATAAAATTATTTTTTTTAATTGCAATTTGTTTGGCTTTAAGGAAAGTTCCAGGAGAAATGAGAAGCTGATGGGAAAGCCATTGGATGTGCAGTGCCACCATGACCCAGTCTGTCTCATGTAAAAATCACCTTCCATACACACATGCCCTTGTTGTGCCCTCAAATATTATAAGTGGAGGTAAATGAAGATTAAAACAATTAATCTGAAGCTTAATTTAATCTAAACTCAATTTAGAGTTTAGAATTCTGAGACTCAAGTTTTGGGTTCCCGTCCATCGGCCACTTGCAAACTTTAGCTGGGGATCAGTAGGATGAAGACAGAGCTCTCCAAAAAAATCTCAAAAGAAAGCTTTCTATTTTTAAGAATTGAGGGTTTTGTTGCTATTTCTGAACACAGACTGTAAAAGAAGCATTCAAGTGCAAAACATACTTCTAACGAAAACTGGCTGCATATGTGAGGGAGATATGCTCACATGGGCATCCTTTTTTAAGTAGAAAACACCATAAGGATTTTGGAAACTGGATTTAGTAGAAGGATGTGAGCCATTATCAGCACAGAGGTAATGAAAACACTGCTGCCTGGAGTTAGTATCATTAAAGGCCATTAATATTGCCACTAATTACACATACTTAACAATAGTTTTGCCTGCAACTCTAACATCACAAAATTGCCCATAAACATGTCTGTTGGGGAGTAACAGACTTGTGAAAAAGCCCCTAGATTTGCGTTCACAGATGATGTGGGGAAAAAAGTACTTGAGCACATCTGAAGAGGAATGCTGCAGCACACGGGCATGAGAAGCAAGAAGTGCTTCTCATACACGGAAGGAGGATGTGGGGCTGAGCTGTGTGCCCTGAGCAGAGACCAGCACCAACCTGAACCCAGGCAGAAGACACTGCAGGGTCCCCATGAGCACACCAGGGCAGCAGGGGCAGGGCCAGCCCCCTCATTCAGCAGCCATACCAAACAATCACTACATTTTTCTAACTTATAAAGACTGTTTACTTGCAAGATCACAATTTGCTGTTGGCTTGTGTATGAGAGAAAAAGAAATAGGAAGACGTTTCTCTTTTTGATTCTTGCTTTTTACATTTGTTGTTTTAATGTCTATGTCAAGGGTTGTTTTTTTTTTTTACTGAAATCTTGCAGTATATCTTCTCATAAAGTAAACAGCGTAGCACTCTGCCTCAGAGTTTATAACAGCAGAATTAAATTCCATCCATATGTCCGAAGTACAAGAGGTTCATAGTCAGAGCTGGCAAATGCTGCGATTAATCCTGACTGCATTTCAGCAAAGACAAATCTACAAATAATGTACAGTTTCTCTCTTTGTGAATTACCACTTGAGAAAAGCCCTTGCCTCTATCATATACATCCAAACCAATTTTTGAAGATTGTTTACAATAAATCAAATTCGGGACAGCACTTGACTGATGAAATTTCAAACACCATCTCTTTATTCTTTGGGTGCTCCTTTTATAATGTCAAGTTAACAGAAAAAACGCAGCGGTTCCTCAGACGCCAGACACATTCAAAGGTTTCCATCTGGGCTTTAATTACTATCGCAGTTGCCTCACTAAATTGAATACGTTCCTCCCCCTCCTAAGGGCTTCGCCTTGTATCTGATTTAGCTTACTTTGCCTTGATGAATGAAATCTGGTAAAATCATTTTCTATAATGCCCCAGAGGAGCATCTTCCCGTGTATAAACTTGCTGTCCCATAAGTCAGCTTTCTACATTTCTCTCTTCAGACGTTGCTCTGAACTTTACTCAGAGAGATTCTTCTTTCCTCCAGGAAATTATTTTGGAAAAGTCCTAGGGCAGTTTTTCTCCGAAGACCACATTTAGATTAGATTAAATCGCTGCTATTACCATAAAGCGAAAAAAGTTTCAGAGATGTTTAAACCACTTCTTCCAAATGCAGAAGACAAACAAAAACCCCTTTCTCCCCTCCACACAGCATCACCTGTTCCTGACCCCACTGACCAGTTCATTATTGCTTTCAGATGTTAATTAGTGAGCCCAGACAGCCTGATCTTTGCCACTACTCCTGACCTATTCATCTTGGCCTCTCGGTTATTATCAGTGTCTTTCTATAGGTGTTCTCAGAGAGCGGTAACAAGCACGCCATCTGTTTTAGCTCTCCTAATTTGAGCCTTTAAATAAAAACATGTAACATCATCTACAAAAATACCTTTGTTAGGGCTCTGCAGTGAGCTCTGAATCCTTTATAATTAACTGCAGACCTACTTGTTGGTTTCCAATAAGGTCACTCTTTCAGTAATCAGAGGTGGTCCCAGGAGGTAGTACATAAATAGCCTATATTGAAGCCAAAATTAGGCTAACTCAGAACTTCCTGTACTCCTCTCTGCAAATAAAGCAAATATTTATAGGCTCTTGCAATCTTTGAGGCTCCTACCTAAGAATTAGAATCAGAGAGCTCTTCTTGCTCACAGTAAATCAAAACACAAGCAAGCATCCCAAAGCTTGGATTCTGCTGTGTATTATCTTCGTTTGAAACTTCCCATGGCATTCTTTAAATATCCATTAAAAAATTGAAAATTAAACAAGAACCAAAAGATAAATCAAAAGGAAGGTGAAAAAAGACTTTTAAGGAAAACATCTCCCTGTTAAAACTTATTGTCCCAGACTCAGAACATCTGGCTTCCATTCTGCACTCTGCCACTGACTTTTTACATGGCCTCAAGCAAGTCCTTTCACTTTAAGTCTTCAGCTTTTCTTTCTTTTCAAGCAAATAGGAGTTTTCCTTTCTTCCTTTGATTTCTGTCCTGACCATCCAAGGATAAGCATAATTTTAAAGACAAGTAACATCATCTTCTCACTGGACACCATCACATAAGCAGACACTTATCTGAAGCATGAAGGCTTTGGACTGTAAACACTTCAGGGTAGAGACTATCTACTAGCATTTGTCAAGTCTTCTGTTTTATAGACTATTTAGAGAAGGCTAATGGTATTCTGTAGGAGTTTCTGGAAGCAGCTGGCCGAGTTTCTGCTGGAAGCATCACTTTAAACACTGTTGGGATGGCATTGTTTTATTCAGAGGTGTCAAAACGCCTCGAGCTTTGGCCAGACATCTTTTCTCATTAGTAATTTTCACACAAGTTTAAATAAATGTGTTTGTACTATGCCTAGCGCAACGCAGCTCCTATGTGCCACATTAGCACAGCTAATAAATAAAAAACCCTATTCATGCCATTCTTACACTGGACACTCATCGAGGAAGTAGGGAACAGTAGTGGCCAGGGCAGCTGGTGTTAGCCAATGGGCTCCATCTGTAAGCACCAGCATTAAAAGCAACTTTATCACTTCTTTGCAACAGCTCACTCAGCATTCCTTTGCCCCTTTTCCACCTCACAGAGAGGTCTGGTGAAAAGCACGGTGCCCATTTGCCCTTGGCTAGCTGAGGAGCCAGCAAACCCTTTTGTTGCATTTTGGCCTGGAACCCGGGAGCAGGTCTGAATGATCAATGCTGTTCAGCCTCTGCACAGCCTGCAGCGCAGGAAGAGCTGTAACAATGGGAAATGGAGAGCACTGCTTCCCAAAGAGCTGCCACCAACATGCGAGATGCCTTTCAAAAGCACAAGGCCCGTACTAAAAGTGCTGTCAAAGAGCTTTCAGACACCACTGGAACACAGAATTGATGTACAGGGGAAGGTCTCTGTGAATACATCAGTGCAGCTCCATGTCACTTGCGACCGTGCCCAGCTCCTGGCAGCTCTCTGCCACTGTCCATACATCTTACAGGGGGTGATAAAATGATCATGTTTCACAAGGAAATGTTTTAAGAATAGCGACTTGGTTTTGGCATTGAACATCTTTAATTATCACTGCAAGTCTGCACATTATTCGCCAGAATCTGGCATTTCAGGCTGATCTGATTATTTATTGCTCGTAACATGGTGAATGGTGCTCCTGACCCCCAGAACAAATGCACTTCAACTAGCTCCTGCAACCACAGCTTCTCACTGAATTCCCCCCAGGCTGTGGGCTGGGAGAGCAAAGGCTCCCATTGCCCTCAGACAGGAAACCAGCCTTCTCCTTCTAAGACCAGGTTCTACCAATACAAATTATTCCGTATCGGCTTTCTGAGATTCAGAGCCTTTGACAGCCGCAATTTCATGGGCAGGCTGCAGTTACTCCCCCCCTGCCGCCCCATCTCTTTCCTTCCGCTGCCTTTCTCTTCACCTCTCTGTCCCACAGATGAGAAGCCCAGCTCCCAGGCTGAGCCAGCTATATTTTTCCAGAACAGCAAAGCTAATATTACTCCAGCAAAGTTCAAAAAAGTTACAAGAAATATTCTTGGCTGAGACCTCTGGCTAGTGAAGTACCTTGACAGAGGAGACAGCTGAAGCCTTCCCAGTAGTCAGCCTTGCAATATCCAAGAGAAGAAATCATTTACCTGTGCTCAGAAATAATGGTAACTCTTTGCTGTTGTGATGTTAGAAGTTGAGCAATGGAGATCTGTGAGAGCTCAAGGGAAAGAAGTCATTAGGGATGTCGAGGAGGTGCTGGGTGCCAGCTCCCAACCAGGGTATCAGTTGCCCTAGAAACATCATAAACCGGAGTGAAAGATAACTGGAGTAGATGAGATCCATCCCCAAAAAAACAGTTTGGCAACATCCAACCAATGCTTTGAAAGCATAAAAAATGACTAATTGTCTGTGTTTTCTTCTTCCCACCAGACAAAAGGCTTCTCTGGCAATGAGGGACAGCTCTTGAGCTGTGTTTTGCTGTTTGCTCATCTGTTTGAATTCAGAGTGGAAGATTAAAAGCTGAATTCAAATGAAAACTAAGTAAATAATGAGCTTGTCATCCTTCCCCTTTTCTTCCAAAGACAAAGAGTTTGAATAACCTGAAAAAAACTGGTGACCTTTTAGGGTAAAATGCCCTCCCCAGCCTTAAACCTTAACCACCACCATAAAGCTGCCTCACAACTTGGCACAAGTCTCATTTTCTGACCAGGAGCAATCCAGATCAAAGCACTTTCTAGGGTCTGACCTGTGACGCATTGAAGCACAATCTTGTCTTTGGCCTGGTTCTAATCGTGGTATCAGCACAGGTTAGGGTAACTGCTTGAGTGGTGGGCAAAGGTAATAGGCATCAAGGTTTGGCTGGTAGCACCAGAAGACATTGATCTTTGCCAGGCTAATTAATTCCTCTCTGATCAACAGTAAATACACCATGTCAAAAAAAAAAAAAAAAAAAAAAAAAAAAAAGGAAAAAGGAAAAGAAAAGAAAAGAAAAAAAAACCAGCGAGCATTAGCTATAATTTTTTAGACTCACACTCCCTTATTTGGCCTCTTTGTGTATGTTTCTCGTTCCCTCTCCCTCACTCTAACTGGCCAGTTGCCCAATAGAGGAGAAAAGAAGAGAAAAGGACCAAAAATTAATTATAAGCAATAAAAGTCATTTAAAACTCTTTTTAAGGACTGGTGCCAGAGCAGGAGGGGAAATTTGGGAACTCTGGATTTGCTGTGCTCTTCTTCATGGGTCCCCAGCGATGCGGGTGTCTGCAACCAGCACACAGCAACCAGCACAGCTGTTTGCATTCTCTCCGAGCACAGGGAAGCAATTTTTCCCTTTCATACATTATTCACAACTTGCTGCAGCCATTCTGCAAATTTAGTACATCTCCTTTAGCACAACGATGAGATTGAGATGCAGATTCCTTCCCTTGTTTTTATTTTTTCCTTGAGTGCTGAGAACACTGGATATGGATTTTCTTTCTATTCAAATTTCTCTTTTCAATTTGAAGCAGGTTTAGACTATGCATAATTCAGACAGGCAACAAGTAAGGATTTCCTGCTTTGATCTGTGACTTCTCCTCCTTGAGTCAAGCCTGCAGAAACAGTCCTCTCTGGATGGACACAGCCAAATCCCCTGCAGTTTAGGAAGTGATAAACCCACCTCCATCACTAACAACCATTACCACCAAAAACTCCATGCTTCCAAAAATCCCCTAGTCTGCAGCCACCAGCATTCTCACTTGACATTAAGATGACAGATTTGCCAACAGACTAGGGAGGTGAAATAAAATCACAGAACCACCTGCTCCTATGGAGTTTAGCTTCAGTAATGTAATACAATATCATGAGCTGAAGTCATTTGATGCACTTGATGCAGGAGGGAAATGCAGATTTTCTCACTTTCTCTGCAGGTTTTGGGTCAGGAGCCAGAGTAAGCTGTACCCTTCTGCTCCCACATCCCCAGGCTGAGCAGAGCAAAGGGTCAGATTCATCCCTGGTATCAGCCTTGGCTTGATATAGAGCCAAAAAGTAAAAGAAACTATGATTTTATTATCATTCCTAAAAGATGTATCTGAGCATGAGCAGCATGGATTTATTTTCACAGTTCAGGTTTCACAGCCACTTTGCACTCCTTCTCCAGATAAAGTGGAATATCTTTGTTCTCCTTTGAGAATTGCATTGTGTTATCATCCAGGGCTCCTAATGTACTGCACAGGAGCAGCTCTGGAAAACAACCATCTCAGAGCTCAGTGTGGCCAGTTACCTGTTTGCTCACTACAGCTTGCTGCCGTATCTACTTTGTCAGGGCTGCTTGACACAAATTGGATTCCAATTTCAATACTGCACTGATGCCATATCCTGAACATGAAATACCAGTTTCCAAACAATATTGCAGAAGCCAGCACCCTTGTAACTCAGCCCAAGAGTCACAAGATGTGGTGTGAGTATGGAGGATGCTACAAGTCTACCAATGGAGGAACTGCAGCGTGGTTCTGCCCTTTGCAACCTGGTGCGGCTGCATGTGGTGTGAAAGATTAAGTTCAAAAGGAGAATTAATCACACAGCTGGTATTAGCTCAGCCGCAGTAACCCACCTGCAACACTCACACTTCCTAGTGGAGATTATCACTTCTATTACATGGATAGATAGTGACACGACAAAGGGAAATGGTTTTAAACTGAAAGAGCAGATATTTAGATTAGGTGTTGGGAGAAATTCTCTGAGAAGGTGGTGAGACACTGACACAGATTGCCCAGACAGGCTGCAGATGCCCCATTCCTGAGGCGTTCAAGGCCAGGTTGGATGGGGCCAACCTGATTTGGTGCCTGATTTAGTGGTTGGCAACCCTGCCCTTGGCAAGTGGTTGGAACTAGATGGTCTCTGAGGTCCCTTCCAAACACAGCCATGATTCTATTTATTCTATGATTCGCAAGAGGAACCCTGTGCGTCTCTTGTTCACACTGATGTTAAATCCTTGTAGGAAAGGTTTCTATGCTACAAATTGCCTGTATATTTATGCAGAAAGCATGGGACCCTACCAAAGAAGCATGTGTGGCTGGGTACTGTACCATCAGTGAGCAGGGCTCAGATAAAAGCCCTGCTTTTGGCACATAGGCTTACAATTTAAATACAAGGGTCTTGGCAGTGCAGCCAGCCCCAGGTTTAAATTACAAGGCAGAAAATTCCTGCATAACTTCAGTAGCATTGTATTCATTGAGAAAATGCTTACACCAAGTTCAGGTCAAACCAGAAGCCTCTTGCATGGGCTGATACAGCACACAGTGAAGCAACAAGCAGGGGGTTCTCTGCAGAAGCAGGTGCATGTAGAGCTGTTCCCTATGTCTGCAGTGAAACAGTCACTGAACACTTACAGCCATCGATACACTTCAGTGCTGTCCCCAGATCAGGATGCTACCAGCTACAGCGGCTCTTGTTGCTCTGCATCCTCCACTGAACAGGCTGCTAAATGAACAGACCCAATTTGATCTCACACATCCAACTAGCATATAAAAAAAGCCCAAGAGCAGCTGCTGCCTACCTACAACTCTCTAATTCCAGCCCAAACAGTCTGCTTCCCAGTGGTGGGAGAGCATCCTGCAGAAGGACCCAGCAATCAGAGGAGTCAGCAGAGACGTGACGCCATGCCTCCAGCTCCGGCACACAGCTAATTACAAAGGACAATTATTATAATTAATGCCAGTGGACGTGGCCAAATCTCCCTGCAACTACTGTGGGGAATTTCCACCCCTACTCCAACAAAAACCATCTGTCAGACAGGAAAGCACAAAATAAAACCCCTGTTTGCCAAACACTCTGGGTAAAACGTGCTGTTGCCACTAACCAGGCAGTCATAGGGAAGTCATACAGGTTTCTTATAGAAACTACCACACCGTGAAATGAAAATCCTCTACTTCACATCCTCCTCTTCACAAGGTAAATAATGCATACCATGAGACTACTAACAGGGTCTGCAGAGATAGGTAAGTTACACGCTCCCCTTTGTCCCAGGCTAGTTCGTTTTATTTGGCAGCAGAGACAGCTAGAGAAAGTGGACTGAACATGCTGCTACTGCACAGCTCTATCAAGGCAGCTAGTTTTGAAAGAACCACTTGCTATTGGACATTTGCACATTTAAACTTTCTTGTCCTTATATCTTAGGGACCACCTGACAGGCAGTAGGAATAAGGACAATTATTAAAGCAGACGTCATGTTCATGACTGATCCATGCACTGACTGCTAAGAAGGAAATTTTGCTTTGAGGGAAAGTTGCTGGCTGCGTCAAACTACTTTCTGTGCAACTAGGAGATAAAGCCCGCATAATTGTCTGCCATGGTGCCCTGATTTCTTCCCATTTCCTCTCCTCTTGCTTCAGCACTGCCGGTGAGCTCTCATCAAAAAATAACCATGCATGGACCTCTGTATTCACTTGCTCTAGGCATCAAATTCCTGGCTCACAAGTGCAGAGACCTTCAGTTATTAAGTACTGCCATCCAGCCTGCGGCAAGGACTTGGGTGGTGGTGCTTAGGGATATCTGTGCTGTCACAGACTCAACTACTTCATCCTCCACTAGAAAAAAAAGCCAACAGCCACAACAAACTGGCAGCAACCCAGATAGAGTGTGCTATTGAGTTTGTTAGGCACTGAATGGCATTGGGGCTTTTTTCTTCCCAAAATTGAGTTTTTATTGGAACACAAAGATAGTACTGTATGAACAGTCAATACCACCTTCTCCTGAGCAGCCCAACCGTGTCTTGCATTCTCACCCACTCAGAGGAGGAGCTCCTCACATTTCAGGGCTCATCTACCCTGGGATCCCTGCTGAAGGAGACAACTTCAAATGAATTCAATGCCCAGGTCTGTACCAGTCACTTCCATCACACCAGAGGAAGTTAACTGGGGCTAACACAGCTGGAGAACCTGGTTCAGCTTCTAACTCTGCCAGAGGAAGCTTACACAACTTAATGCAAGCAGATAGATTACATATAGGTACCACTAAGCACTGCACTGTGCAAAAGCAGAGGGTATATCCCTGCTTTTGAAATAATTATTAAAATAGACACCTGCTGCCTGCAGAGCCTTGTTGGTCCGAGTTAAGGTGTCTCAGTAGGAGATTCCTGCACAGATGTAATGAATTATGTACACATATTGATCTGAGCTGAATGAAGATTTGTTCTTCTTGTAAGTTCTTGTTGATGTACTGCCATGCAACGTTTGACATAAGTTAATTAAAAACTGCTTAGTAGTCTTCACACATAGGTTAATGGTGAATACATCTGTAAGACTGATGCCGTTACACACAGCAGTTGCTTTGTGCTGGAATGTACACATGTAGGTTTGTGACATGCTAGATAATGTTGAAATATTATTATTTAGTTTGAACACTTTCACACTCATGACAACTGTATATTTTTTAGTCCATTTAAGCTGCTTTCATTATTTCCCGTCAATATTTAATTCTTTGTTTGATAATGATTAGCCCCAAATGTGAATAAAAAGCTCCAGAGCAATAAGGAAAGCAATTCATAACTTTCAAAAATAATCTATGGCTTCCAGCTAAATAAACCAAGCTCTTCCAGATATAATGTAGACTAGACAATGTATCAGTAAAACGTGCCTATTCCAAAGGTTGAGTAAAGGCCTTCAAAAAACCCTAAGTCTTCCTTCTAAATTTGAAATCCCTCCTGCATAGTCCAGGCAGAGAAAATAAGCTTCTCAGCTTTTAAAAACACCATCTGAAGGAAGAGGCTTCTCACCATGCTGCTGCTTCAAATGTTGCTGTGTTGTTTTTAATGTCTCAAATGACTTGTGATTTATAAATGAATTGTGATTTAGATTTCCAGAACAACAATGAGAAAATAATTTTCATTATCAGTGGTAAGAATACCCTGGACTACCTGAGCCTGCTGAGTGGAGAAAAATAAAGATGTCCAAGCCAAGGGAAGTAGTTTAGTGTAATAACTAAGCATGAGTTGCACCATTTGTTTTTAAACCCACCTTCTTGTCAGATAACATATTCATAAATCCATCAGCACCAGGTCACTGCTGCGTCCCTCTAAGGCACAAATGTAATTGAAGCCTCACAGCCACTTAGAACTGTATTTTTTTTTTCCCCTGTTTAAAAGGCTGCGAGATTAGACACAACTGCAGGAATAGACCAGATCAGGCTGGCATCTATTCCACACTGTCTAACTGGAAAGCTCCTCCTAAGTCTACGGGCCAATGTTTTGCTTCCACTTTGCATTGACTTGCAGTACACACACACCTGCATTGCTCTGTCTGAGGGTCAGGGGAGATGAGCCTTTGGAAGAACATAATAAGATGATCACTTCACAGTACTTAACATCTGTTGCTTAACTGCATTGTGCCTCATCAATCAGTTTTCATTCTGCTTCCCATTGGTGTTTTTCTTTATCACTCTATCTTCCTTCATTATTTCTGTTCAATGGACAAAAGACAGTAGATGAAATGTTAAAACGGCTTAGGATTTGCAACAGCAGGAAGAGAGCATAAGCAACATTAAGAATCTGATTTCAGCATAAGAGAGGATATCAGGGTAAATCAGAGGTCCAAGAGCAATTCAGCAGCATGGAATTGTGGAGCAAAGAAAGATCTGCTGCTCTCTTCCAAGAGTGGTGAAAAACTGCAGCTCTACTGATGCAGATCCCCCAAAGCTGCTGGAAAACCAGAGCACAGAAGCTAAGCACAGAGAGCAACAAACATTAACAGAGTTTTCTACTTGGGGGGCACTCTGAGTCCACACACAGGAGCTGCACTGAAGCTTTGAACACAATAGAAAAAGATTCGGCCTGCAGGTGAGGTTGCCTGGGTACTGACAGCTTTGTACCCACAGCACGGCTGTGAAATTGGCCAGTGCACCACTGGCAGAGGTGCTGAATGACTTGTTATCCTGCCCCATGATGCTGCTCATAGTGCTGGATGAAAACAGAACCCAGAGAAGGCTCCAGATAGACATCACTGTGGCTTTCCATTGTTTAAAAGGGGCTTATAATCAGGAGGGGGAGCGACTTTTTACACTGTCTGACAGCAATAGGACAAGGGGGAACAGTTTTAAACTAAAAAAAAGGAGATCTAGGTTAGATGTTATGAGGAAATTCTTTACTCAGAAGACGGTGAGGTGCTGGAAGATTCTGCCCAAAGAGCTGTGGGTGCCCCACTCCTGGAGGTGCTGAAGGCTGGGTGGGATGTGGCCCTGAACAGCCTAAACTGGTGGGGGGGCAACCAGGCCACAGCAGGGATTGGAGCTGGGTGGGCTGTGATGTCCCTTCCACCCCAAGCCATTCTGTGATGACTCTATGCATGTGTATAACCACTGCAGCTCATGCAGTCTGCCTTCAGTAAATGTCCTCCCCAAAACACCAGCTGTGCAGGCTGCATCTCTTCCTCCTGCACTACAAACCCAGCCAGAAGCACCCCACCTCCTGCCAGACAGCAAGTAACACCCTGACTGAGTGCAAAAACTCCTTTTAATAAAGTTCTACACAGCAGAATGAAATCTTGCTTTGTTTCTGGGAGCCACCTGCCAGAACAGCCACAGAGTGGTCTCCCTTATAGGTGATGTCAGGGCTGGCATCGCTCGCATGATGCTCTCCAGGCATATATTTCAGACCGATGCTGACATTCTACATGCTGAAGTCAGGACATCTGTAAGAATTCTGTGTTACTTCTCTGTTCAGTAGGTGGTGGGTCATGAAACTACAGGAAGTAGAGTGGCCCCCATCTCCCACGCTGTTATTAGATCAAACTGAGTGATTGCTCTGCTGGCTCAGCTACGCAGGGATAAAGAACAAAGTCCCAGCCACAAACATAAGCAAAAGCGGCACAATTGAAAGCAGAACTAGGTTAGTTAAGTAGCAAGGAAAAAAAGCACACCTATTCTTCATTCAGGTTCTATGGTAACTCAGAGGCTCACAAATCTTCACTGCTTTGTGATAGACCGTAAGAGTTCAATAACAAAGCTATTTTAATTCTGAGCAAATTAAGACATGCATTATTGTAATATTTGCCCACGGAATTGCACAAATCATCTCCTTAATTTATCCAATTAAAGGAAAAGACTAGACTGCATGGATTGTATGTGCTAAATGTAACGAAAACGGAGAATTTCCACTCTTCCACTTCCATTCACAGTGACCTCCTCTGACACCGCGCTGGGCCACATCAAAGCAGAGACATGTGCTTCCTCACTGACAACTCACTTCTCACACCAGCCACGAGCAACATGCCACTGCCTCAGCTTCTTTGTCCCACTACAGGGTAGCAGCCTGCTCCAGTGGATGTCAGAAGAGCTCCTTCATGCCACATTGCAGTCTCTTTAACTTCCTTAAGGCATCCAACACTAAAAACCATTAAATAATAGCAGTGGATACCAGATGCAGCCACGCTCACTTTTTCATTTGCATGGTATTTGCTTCACTCACAAAGAACCACCCCACCCAGCATTGCACAACCTAAGTAGCTCTGGGGAATAGGCTCCGTCCTGCTCAGCCCTGCATATGATGAGCACAGTTATCAGCCAGCTTCCAAACCTGCCTCTGTATTGCTACTGAATGCTTCTGAAAAGCAGGAGGAAAACACATTTTTCCCTCTATATAAAAGGAAGAGTTTGAGTTGGTCTGAGACAGACAAAAAAAAAAAAAAGTTCTAACTTGGAGACTGGCTGGCTTGAGCGGGTGATCATTAATCAAGGATAAATGAGAAATATCAAGGTATGCATATGTGCTGTTGGTCTGGATCACGCTTTGATGTTTAATACTGCCAAATGTATTCACTAAAATAGGAAATGCCTCAAGGATGTGGATCTCTCAGCACCAAAAGAAAATAGCCGAGGCAAAAAGAATAAAAGCCTATGACAGAAGAAAAAAAACCACGCATACAGAAAATGCAGCATTTTGAAGAAGTACTACATTTACTCAGGGGAATGAGGTAGAGTGAAGCCGAGTGCACTTGGGGTCTGTGATGAAAGAGTTTCAGTGACTCTCCCTTCCTTCTCCACTCATCCAGTCCTGATAGACAGGGACAAAATGAATAAAAATCAAGTCCACAGAAGGAAAAGGAGATGCAAGATTCATCATTAGCTTTTATGTCCTTGAGGAGGGGGTGAAGCGGAGTGGCCATCCCTGCCCACATGCTGGGAGGGAAGGAGAGCTACCCACCAAGTGGGAAACCAAGGTACCAAGACAACCAGGCAGGAACCAGAAGCTTAAAAATCAACCAGCTGCTTTATTGGGAATCAATTCTGCTCCCTTAGGAGAGACATAACATAATGGAAAGACTTAGATCCAGAAAAGAGCCCTGCTCCTGAATTCTGTACAAGAGGGCAGCATTAAAGGACACCCTCTGGCAGTGACTCATAATAAAAATGGCCCAAATCAGGCTGAGATGGAATAAAAGCAGGTAGCACATTTTCATGCTGCCACTGAAATGAACAGTCTTAATTCCTGTGATCAGTTCATCTGCCTCTCAGACACGGTGTTTCCTTGCTGTCATCCTCTGATCTGAATCAGATCATTTTACTGCCTTCTTTGCAAGAATGCAATTCTGCCCTTCCTTCTGTTTTTCTCACACTTTGTCTTTTGGGCTTTGTCACTGACCTTTTCTAGGCCAGTTCCTCCAGGATATTCCACTCCACCTTCTCTTGTTTCCCTCCAACAACAAGAGCCATCTATAACCAGTGCTACTTTAGATTTGGACATAAAATAACACAGCAAGGAAAGACGTGACTTGATGTGACACGGTGAGGCACTGGCACAAGCTGCCCAGAGAAGTTGTGGGTGTACTGGCTGGGAGGCAATGTGCTCAAGGCCCTGGCTGGATGGGGCCCTGGGCATCCTGATCTGGTGGTTGACAACCAGCCAATGGTGGGGGGTTGGAGCTCAATGGTCTTTAAGGTCCTTCCAACCTAAGCCATTCTATGATTCTAAGATTAGGTGCGTTCACTGAAGACACAGCTTTTCTTTTCTTTCCTCCTTCCCTGACAGTTTTCAGCTCCATCCTGCCTGCTGGAGATCCACCACGTGTCACCATGGGCTATTACCTCTTCTAAGCTGGAAAGCCCTGGTCTGTTCTACTCAATCACCAAAAGTTGGAAACACACCTGGGGACAGGTCTTACCTGTTCTCTTACAACCAAATATTTTCTCTCCCAGAACTCAGCCTGGCACACACTGAAGGCTGAAACAACACTACCACCCCTCCCAAATTTGGTCAATGTGGGCAGCCTCCGTGCCCTACAAGCAGCCAGCCCAGCTCAGGGGGCAGCAGCATTGCAGGTACAGGTGTGCCTTGAAAACTTCACAGTACAGATGATAAAGGCTTCGTGCTCACATCTGTAGAACATCATTTGGACTCTGGTTGCAGCAGAGACCTGGGCTTGTTACAGTGCAACAGAATTTCACCGAACACACATGCGGTTCTCTGTGCTCTTTGCCCTTTTTGGCAAGAAAAGACACTTTTGATAGCTCGGCTGTTTAATAAAGAAATTCCTCAGAGGATCTTCACTGAGAACATGCAAAAATTCACTGACAGCTGCTGTGACGGTTGTTCATTTTTAGGATAGAATTCATTATTCAGACAGGAAGCATTTGAGGAAAAGGTACAATTCATTAAAAGCAGGCCCGGTTCCAAAATGTACATTATAGTACAACACATGGCACAGAGACAGCACACTTCCATTTCAGCTACCTACGTGGACAGGCAACCAATATTCCTGCTGTTGCGTAAGGCAAAGACATTGCATGAAACTGAGTCCCACCACTTGCAGTTCTTCAAAACTTCACCATTGTGATACATTCCTCTCTGAAAGACACATCCTGCTTTGGTGCAAAGCCAAGACAGATCTTTGTATTCTTTGTCCCATCCCTAAAGCATCTGTCAGACAGAATGCTGTCTCTCTGAAGCGCTGCAGTTGTCCCTCAGCGCAGCATCACTGAAATGCAGTCATTGTCACTGTCACCAGGAAAGATCTCCTGCAAGTTCTGAGTCACAAAGATGCTAAGCCATCCACTTCAGAAATTCCTGCTGCCTGAGCATTGACTATTTTACCTGCTTTACAAAAACACTGAACCTCCGTTATACCCCTCCTCTTGCCCATGTCAGCAGACACACCTGAGTGCTTTCACATGAACCTACACTTGTCTGTCCTTGCATCATAGTACAGAAACATCTTGTTTGTTTCATGCACCACATCCCAAAGCTCCATCCCCACTGTAAGGTACCACGTATGGGCATTGGTGGGTAGCCACCAAACCCCAAAGTCTGCCAGCAGCTAGGGAATGAGGAGAACTAATGCAAAGCAATCCCATGCAAGCACACTGACACTCACACATGCCTTTCCTGCTCTTGCTGTCAAGATTTTTTGCCCATCCTAGACCCCAGATGAGTCAGTACAATAAATCTGGCAAAATGTCAAAGATATTTCACATAGGTTCACATGAGGATGCATGTATTAACACCCTGGTGGTGCAGATTGGGCAGTGGCTGGCTCAGCACCACACACTCTGACAATAAACATCAATGTATGGGTGGAAGAACCGATGGCTGGTCACAGCTGTAACAAAAGTCCCAGGTTTTGTGCGCTTGGGAACTGAACCCTGGCTGCTGCACTGAGCATAGGACCTTCAGAAAAGGAAGAGGGCAACGCCTACCTGTAAGGGGGAGTGGTCTGCAATTTTTCATAATTAGAATTACTCAGCAATGGTTGAATGGGTTTATATCTGAAGTATCAAAAAGAATATTTTTTTCTGCCTTTAGAGAAAATATCATCCTAAGCGCTAATTTTTATTTAAGCAACTGCAGAGAGCAGTCTAGAATGAAATTGCCATCTGAATCTTAATTATACCTTCACATCGAAACACTATATAGCAAATTACATGTAAGATTAAAAAAAAAAAAAAAAAGAAGTGATATTAACACATAATGAGCCTCATCAATTACCGTGAATCAGGAAAAGTAGCCCTCATATTATTGAAATGGTTTCATTTGCATGACTGGATGATTCAGATTCTCCTTTGTCATTCATTCAAATCTCTGCAGAAGTGACAGCCACAGACAAATGGTCAGCAGAAGGCCTTGTCTTAAAATAACATTACATACCCTGTTACCCACCCTCTGGTTTTACAGCAGGGAAATCCAAAAGACTTTCTACTGCAAGCCTAGGGAGGAACACAGACATCTATCCATTAGAACTAGAGTGTGTATGTATGTGTATATATATAAAATCAGTAGCATTTTTATAGTACAGCATTATGTAGACTGACTTGCATATCTGAGTTAAGTTTCCCATGGACTCAGCCACTTATCAAAGCAGGAAATGTATTGTAGCAGCATAGCAAGCGATGGATTCAAGGACAGAATCATTTGTACAGGAGCCCAAACAACTAACAAGCAAATACAAAGCCAACATAAAACAGAGCTGAGGCTCATGTTTAGCCCCAGTTTGGGCACTTGTAATGAGCAGCTGGCAGACTCAGGCTATACAAGCATATATAGGTAAGACGGAGGTACTCCCTCCAGTTTTGCCAAACTGTGTCATCCTTACTCATATTGCAAGTTTCCCATGGCTGTAATGGCACCAGTTGATGGTGACAAACAGCAGGACAACTTGTACAAAGATACAATTCAGGAGCTGCTCAGTATTGCTTTGAACATCACATTTATTCTCTTCGTTTTAATATTCCTACTCAAGAATAATTAATTCTTTGTCCCCCTGCTTTGTGGGGACATTAGGAAAATCCATTTAATACTGCTGAGCAGATTAAGATGTTGGATGAGTATCTATCACTGAGCTCTCTCTGACTTTAGTACCGCATACATACACAGGCCAATCTTCAAGACACTTCTGATGACCAACAGTGACCGATTACTTTTAATGAAAACTATTTAGAAACACATTTGAGTCAGGTACCATTCATTCATTTCCAGATTCAATCAGCAAAGGAGTGGGGGAAGCTTGTTTCCTTTGCCGCAGATTAAAGGTTGCGTCTGCATGGAAAATTAATCATCTTCTGCCATCAAAAAATGCTCTAAAAAGAAAACTGATGGATTGGCACGAGGTTTACGCACAATAAACAGATACCCACATGCCTGCAAGCACTTGTAAAGATTAAGGATGAAAAGGGATGTTCTGGAGGTACGTGGAGATACCATCATGGTAAATGAAATGAAGAAAACAAAGGAGAAATCTTATTTTAAAAATGCACTGTGGGGTGTTCATTAGAGACCGGGACAGGGATAAGCTTCCCAAGGAAGCTGTGAAAATTTCATCACTCGCAACTGGATGTAAATGAACCAGACAAAGCATCCGAGAATGCATTGTCATGTGATTTTTTTATTTTTATTTTTTTTTTTTTGCAGGAAAATCATAGAAACGACCTGAAAATCTCTCTTTCTATCTGATATTCTATTCCACAGCAGGAATCATTCTGAGCCACTGGTCCAGCAAGGCACCCCACTAAACCCAAGATGCTAGCACAGGCCAGACGAGGGCAGGCAGGGCCAGCATGTCCCTGGGATACCAGCATCACTCACAAGCACAGTTACTCAGAAAAGAGCCTGCAGTTATTTATCACCTTTAAAAACTATCTGTCTAACAAAGTGACTGCCCAGCCAGGTCCTAGCTTTAAATGAGGAAGGTGTCAGGATATCCACTGCATCCCTTGTGGTGCACATGGATCCTTCTGCCCTGTGTCACTGCTGTCCCTGCAGTGTCCTTGTGGGCAGCTGATGACCAAGCACAGATAATGACTCCAATTAGGAGGTGTGAATGTCGTTCCACTCCCCCTGCTCTCTTCTAGGTCAATATGAATGTGTTTGAAAACTACTGGCACAGCAAGTTAACAATAATTCAGATTTAATTTGCACCCTGTCATCTCTGTTTTTTTTTCCATAGGCTTTAATAGTTTAATTTAACTGTCTTAAGTGCTGTCTATATTACTGGGGCACATCATGCGTATTTCAGATTTGAGCATTTGCATGGCACAAAATATTTCATATTTATATTGTGCCTTTCATGTTAAAGATGTTTAAAAGTGTCTTCATTACTACATCTGTACAAGAACCAATTCATCCATCACTGCAAGCCACCTGGAAACTTCATCAGTATTGAATAATTTAGGATGCTAAATCCCCTTTGCTTTAGGCACCCTGTTCTGATCAGAAGGAATCTTCGCAAGATGTCATAGAATCATAGGACCATTAAGGTTAGAAAAGACCACTAAGATCATCTAGCCCGTCTCTCAATCCATGTACTGTTCTCAGGGCCCTGCCAGTAGTTGATAATGGTGCATTACCATGTGGTTCCCAGCTGGAGCTCTGTCTCACCAGCATCCAGGGTCCAAGGAAAGTAGCAGGGAAGCATTTGCGTAGAGAACAAATGTGTCAAACTTAATAAAGGTCCTCCTTATTTTCAAGTGCATTATCATCCACAATCATCACTTATTAAAAGCCTTTCATTTATAAAGTCTTTAAAGCTTAGTTTAATAACCTGCAATCATTGCTTGAATCGCAAAATTTGCTTTTTATTATGTTGTGTAAATGAACCACAGTAGCATTTAATGTAAATTATTTTTTCCTCTCATTCCTTTATCACTATTTCTAAAGCCATTGCAATCAGGTGCTTTTCTCAATCTACCCTAAAAATACAGAGCACAATATCTACATCCCAAAGTAATACTGTCCCTGGGGTCTGAGTACAAACATAATAAGCCAGCCTTTTCCAGGTGCTTCCTGCCAAGATGCCCAACTGGACTGTTCAGACTATCATCTCTTCCCAGGCTGAGGCTCTAGGTTCCCATATATCCAGGAGATATCATAGAACGTCCTGGGTTGAAAGGGATCTTAAAGATCATTGCACCCCAACAACACTGCCATGGGTTGGTTGCCCCTCACCAGCTCAGGCTGCCCAAGGCTCCACTTAACTTGACCTTGAGCACTTCCAGGGACAAAGCATCCACAGCTTCTCTGGGCAACCTGAGCCAGTGCCTCACTGCCCTCTGACTGAAAAGGAGTTTTTCCATTATTAGCACTCCATCTCAGAGAGATTTTCCTTTCTCATCAAAGTAAAAATTCTGAGATGGAAATGATATAGGCACAGAGAACCCAAAACCGCTGATGGCATCTCCTAGTGTTACAGAAGAAGGGACGATGGTAATGAATCATCAATCAGATTTGTGGCTGCAGGACTGGTCAAGAACTCAGGACAGTGAGAAAGACATTTGTCACCAATGGAGGACTTTCCTATTCCAGTGAGTTACCAGAATACCACTAGGTGCAGCAACCTGCCTGGGTAGATGTCACAGAAATGCTTATCAAACCCAAAAATTATGCCTGCATCTATCAGCACCTTCAGCTCCCAAATTATGCCTCTGAAGCCCTGGTGGGACTTGTGGCAGCAGCTCACCTGCCCTCCACTGAGACCAGTCCTTCTCTAAGACAAACCAAAAACGTTAAAACACCTGGAATAAACCAGAAGGAAAAACAGAACAGGAGGAAAAGTAAACACTACAAAGTGGTCCAAACTGCAAAGCTGAGAAATGCAGATCCAAAATCTGGAGCAATTCTAATCAGGGTTTTGGTTCTGGCTCATCTGTAATTAAAATGAAGTACAAATCTGCCTGAGACAGTCAACAATCTCAGCTGTTTTTGAGATCTGGCTTTCATTAATTTCATTAACATCTTAAATGCATTCTTATTGCTTGTTCTTATGCTGAAGAGCAAGCGAAATAACAATGCACCATGAACCAGTTTATCTTTGTCTTCACAGAGGAGCAGATGCGGTACCAGTCTCAGGGGCACACAGGCCCTTTGCATGGAAAACATCAGCAAAAAGCATGGAAATTTTCAGCCTAGGAAATAAATTGAAACCAACACTTTCATCCATGCCTCAAGCACTTTGGGGAGCAGCACCTGCTTTACTAGTATTCGTTGGTGTGACAATCTCAAGCTGTAATATGCCATTCTTGTTTCAGAGAAATAGTCCGAAAGGCAGAAATCCTACTGAGCCCTCCATACCTGAGCTAGGACAGCTCCTGCCAAGAAAGACATTGGCAAACTGCACTGACCAAAGGCAAATCCAACAGGGCTGGGAGGGAAAGGAAGCCACTTACAATGTATGCTGTCTGCCAGGGTATGGAGACTCTAGACAAGCTTTCACTTGATGAAAATTCTTGCGCCAAACTTCATCTCTCATCCAGAGGGAGATGAGTTACCAGCGGAGTGAGCTAGAGGGTGCTGCAATATGCTGGGGCCATGGGCTCGAACTGTGCAGTCCTGCTGTTCAAAATCTCCTGGAACGAGTTAACTGCTGAGGCTGCAAGGATGCTGATTTGCTCTAGTTGGCATAAGCAGGTATTTTGGTACAAGGGACATGTTGCTTCCTGAGACCTGTCATCCTCCAGTGTTCACATCCACTGGCATGATCCATAACAAAAGAGATGAAAGAACAAAATAGACTTGCTCTGAATACGACTTGTGTCACAAATTAAAATTCTTTTTAATTAAGCCAACTTGCATACATTATAATCTGCCCATAGAACTTAGTATCACCTAAAAATTCCCATCAAATGCAAATTTTCCTGTGATTTATTTGTGCCATTGTGAGATGAGGAAAAAGCACACAAAGCAGTGGGAGCTGCAGGCTGAAGTAAACAGTGTGTCAGAATATGCGAAACAAGGGAAGGACACAAAAAAACAAGAGAGAGATGGAGGGGACAAACTCTCTGGCTGGAAACTTGAGTGTTTAGAGCCAAAGAAGAGTGGAAAGCTTGCAGAGGAATTTCTACGTGTAACCTACTGACTCTACCCTATTTCCACTCCCAGCATCACTTCCATTTAGCGAGCAGACGAAAAAATTGTTTTGGGGGGGGTTGGAGGGAGGATTAGATTTGTGGTTTGAAAGGTCATTGCCTAAAACGAGCCCTGCAGCCAGCAGAAGGGAGCCCTGCAGTTGGTCAGCTCGGCGTATCCCACACATTGAGGAGCCTGGCAGTGAGGTAATCCCCCAGGAATGTGTGCGCGGTTGGATGGCTGTGAAAAGAGAGCGGTCAGCTACCAAAGCTCAGTGCTGAATATTCACGTCACACACACACAATCATTTTTCTTGTTAAGTGCAGAGAAGAATGGGAACATTATAAATGCGGTATCTTTTCTGGCTTCAAGTTTAGCTGCTTTAGAAAGATCTGCTCCCTCTTTCTCCCCCTTCCACCAGCTGTGCTCCACCTCCATCCCTGAACCAAATCTGCACGCGTGGAGCTTTAAAGCCATGAAAAAAACAGGAGGAAATGAAACCTAATGGAACTTAAGGCAAAGAGATGAAACCTAATGGAACTTAAGGCAAAGAGTGAGAAGCTTACAAGAGAATGATGCAGCAAATTGGGATAAGTGTTTAAAAGTCACTTGTCTGTACAAAAATGGTACCTTATTGAAAGTATAACCCCCTGCTTGGGCCATATACCACATCCATGTCACATTACCCAAAGCAACTGTTTACCTCTCTACATGCTGAAGAATCATTACAGCAACAGCAGATTAAATTTGCTTTATCAGTGCCCTGGCTTCTGAAAGTATCTCTACCTGCCCCAGGCGTTGTAGTGAAAAAGGAGCGAGGATCAAGTGTCCCTGCCCAGAACTCACACACCTCAATGAAAAGTCTCCCACTCATTTTATTAAGCTCTAAGTAAGAGGAAAAAAAAAAAAAAAAAAAAAAGTATAATACTTCAGCTTTCTGATTAATTACCAATGAGACTAGACAGATAGTTCCCTTTTTATTTTTCTTTTCCCTTTTTGTCTACTTCAAACCCCCCAGCACTGGCATTTTTCTTCTTCATTCCATATGAGCTTGTTCATCCCATACTTTGCCCCAGGACCTCATTCCTGTGCAGTTTTCCTGCATGGAAACAAGGCAGCAACTGCATAGAAACTAATGACATCTACAAGAGAGGAGAGAACTAGACAGACTGTGCCTCCCCTTTGAAAATAATACTTTTTCCATTTTCTCAAACTGTACATACTTGTACTCACAAGACTGCACTGAGTTTCTAGGTCAGTAGACTCCTGATCATGATTAGCTTGAATGACACATTTAAGCACAAATCTCTCTTCTCGTATGGGAAACAACCAGTTCAAACATAATTCTTGAACCACTCTAGACCATTAAACTCCTTGTTTGACAAAAACAGAGAAAGAGGAGTGGGACAAAAGTTGCCAATCCACTTCAAAGCTTCTACTGCATTTCTGGGTAAGCAAAAATCTAAAAAGCCTTCATGTACACTCTCAGAGAGATGAAAAAAAATCACTGGGAACAAACTGTCTGGATCTAAGAAGCAGAAGACTCAAACGGGTTCTTCGTATCAGAGACCAGAGCACAAATTTACTATAAATTTGTTACAAACATTATCCTTCAGCTTCTAAACATGTTTTTAATAGCTGCAAATAACTCCAGTGCAGAGAACAAGACACAGCACTAGGAACAGTTGTGGATAATGCCACATTTCTCCCTCAAAAGATATTGAGCTCTCACAGATATTAACTGACCGAATCTGAGTTGCATTAAATCAAAGCCCAGCAATTCAACAGATGGAGAAGTGAAATACAGCACAGTTAAAGGACTTCCTAGGGTCCTTCCACAAATCTGTGACTGTAAGGCACAATTCTCTTATCCGTTGAGGAATTTCACTTCCATACAAAATCATATCCGAAGTTTTATCTCGAAACACTTCATAACAGGATGTGAATGGCCCACTTCATACAAGGAGGACCACTCTTTCTGATCATGTTAATGAAGGTTATTGACTCCCATGGTCAAAAGGTGCTTGCAGGGTTTCTATCATTATCCACATGATGACAGCTAAGTCTGCTCATGGTTGGACTCTGAGCAAGGCTGCCCCCACTGGAATTCCTGCAGATGGTCCACCTCCCACACAAAACATCCAGGAAGCTGATTTTAGAAAAGTCCACATGACATTACTTTTATTCTTTCCAAACCAATGCAGTTGTACATGTTTGGAAGGAGACAATCAGGGGCTGTGGTTAAAAAAAAAATTACACTACTAAAAAGTTATTTTCCTTTCAAATATCTTACCAAGTTCATTAATACCTTCTGCTGTTGGTGAAGTGATCCCCCATTAACATTTCAATTTATTATTGCTGCTCCATTAATGAGACCACAAAAAATGGAAATGAAGCCTATAAATACGCTAAGAGTTAAAATTGGGAATCGTAACAGCATGCACACTTTATGAGTAATATCTCCATACTGCTAGCATTCAAAACAGTAAGGAAGGATGGCTGTGCAGCACAAACATTCAGCTTAGCAAACAAAGCCCCAGAAAGCCCAAAAGAACACCATAATTCCTGACACTCTACATGAAGATCTCAGCTTAGTCAAGTATGTCTCAACTCCTGCTGCAGCAGACAAATGAACTGCATGCAGTTCTCTGCTGAAATGTGACTGGGGAAGGACTTCCTCAGTGAAGGTCACTGGGACTGTTAAACTCCAACACAAATGCTTTGGGAGGAAGGATTTCCATCTGCATCCTTTCTTAATAAAGCTTCACTCCCCACTCACGTCTAATTGCCACCACCTCACACAGTGCTGAGGGAACTGATCCCCCTGGCAGCACCTCATGTTCTCCAGGCAGACAGGCCACAAACAGAATGTGGCCATCATGGGAGCCCCATTAAGATTCCCTTAAGAAACACATTTGATGCCAGGTAGCCTTTAAATCCATCAGGCTCCCACAGTTCCTCTGGTGATCTGTTCTCCATCCAGCTGTGAGTATTCTCCATGGTCAAGAAAAATTCCTTATGCAAATGGCATTACCACAACTCACGTTTTCAATTATTAATATTTCACTTCTTGTCTTCCAAACTTTTTCAGAGAAGAAATCTCGTTCCCCTGGGAACAAAAACACTGAATACTGTGCCTTGCTGAGCCACGAAAGGAACAGTCCCTTCAGCACAAGGATGTCAAATCACATAGCAACATTTTTGTTTCTACATTTTACTTCTCTCTAGTGATTAAAAACAATCGACCCTACCCTGTTCTCGGAGCAAAGCTGACGGCACTGGGCTTATGCTAAAGGAAACGTGGAGTCACACAAACATGAGCAGTATCATCTTGCAAGGAACAAACTTATAATTATTACATTGATTTTATAATTTATTTTCCAGGAAGCTCAGATTTCATGGCAGGAATTGGCTTTGCGCTGGGTCCCACTACATTGCACTCCACACTGCTTTTAAGCACTAGCACCAGAAATGATCTAAATTAGCCAGTTTGCCATGGCAGTAATAGCAGGCTTGGGAAAAAAATAAAAACCAACCCAGACACCTTCTGATGAAATAAAATGAAAACATAAAAAGCAGACTATTTAACAAGAGCACAGACAACTTCAATAAGTCTAGTTATTTGATAAGCAGGCTGCTACCATCAGTCTTTCATCATCCGTGGAAATGCATGATGGAGCTTCCGTGTTTACTTATGATTTCAAACCTTTTCCTTCTAATCAACGTTAGCATTTCTGCTCCAGCGCCTATAACGACACCAATGCTAGTAGCTTGCCTCAATCCCACCTTTCAGAGCCAGCCTAAGCACTGACAGCCCGGCACGGCTCGGTGGCACATACATATGGCACACAGATTGGGTGGTTCAAGGCTGTTAAATGTACTTCCTCTTCTGAGTTTGCCTAAAGGGAAGGAAAACGGCCCCTGCTGAGAGCGTACATACATAAAGCTGTAACAAATGTTTAATTTTAGCTGATCTGAAAGAGAATTAGTCTGTGCATTCTGCACTGCCAGTTCCTACTGCAGCTGTTCAAATGAGGTGGCTTTGGAGGGTTGTTAATTCCCGTATTAACGGTCAGAACTCCTCACCATTACTGAAACACAGGCTCCTGAGTGTGTTCCAGTCTTTCTTTCCCACACCTCTTTCAATTCTTCCATTATAAGCAGATAAAGTCATTATTTGGCTGAAAAGGACCTCAGTCCAACACATACTTTATCTAGCTTTATGATTCAGCAACACATTTTTTTCTTCTGTGTAAACAATGCTTGTTTTGATAAAAAAAGAAAGAATGAGAGAAAGAATTAAAAATGTACAGCAAGTTCTGGGGAAACTGCTGAAATGGCTACTGTGTGTGTGCACATTGCTTGTGCTAAACCAGTTAGCAGCCACAGGACGGAAAGCCTCCGATCTGATTTTTAAACTAGGCAGGTGAACATCATTTCACTCTCCATCAGAGCAGTTTTGAATGAATTATTACTCTGCTACAGTTTGAGAGGGCAGTGCTGCTAGATGTTATGAACCTAAATCAGTTTATGCAGAATGTGAAGCATCACATCAAATCGCATGTACCTTACACACTGCACAGCCTTTCAGTCCCATGGCAGAGGCTTTGGTACTGAGTTTATGGGTGCTATTGCAACAACCCCTCAAAAACTCTATGGAGATCTGATTCCTCTTGAACTAGAGCAAAGAAGAAAGTTATTCCATCAGAATCAGCTCTTCAGCACCAAACTTCAGCTCATTTATGCTGGCTAAGGCTCTAACTCTACTATCTACAGATTGGAAGATGCTAAGAAAGGACTATTTTTATATGCTTTAACATATATAGAACATGCGATTGAAACGTAGGCAGAGATTCATCTCACCCTACTTTATTCACCTGCATGCTGGGCTAGGCAAGGCAGCAACACACTCAGCATCTCAGTGGGATGGGATCAGCACTGCCAAGGGTCAGCTGCATTGCCCACACGAACCCCATCTGGTGAGTCGCCCTCTGGAAACACTTATCTCCTCCCCTGACTATACATCAAAACACATTGGGATAGATCACCCAGAACAGCTGTAATAAAGTGATCTTATAGTTAGGCAAAATTCTGATTCTTGTCCTTTCTTTTTTCCCCATAATGTTTTTGTGCCATTATGAACCCACCAACTTTTGCAAGGTTATTCATAAATCTCAAAGGCATTTAGTGGTAATACTAGCTCTAAAGTCATGCTCAATTGGACTGAGAGACGCTGAAGATGCTGTATAAAGGAGTCCCAACTTCTACAGAAAACATGCCTATATAGCCCTTTACATATGGGCTTTCATTTTTTTTTGTCCAGACTATGCCTGAATGAAGCCAGGGCTGACAAAGGTGGCTGCCCTGGCCCCAGCTATCCCAGGTTTGGTCTGACACAAAACAACAGAAAAATACAGACAGCTGCACAAACCCCATTGTGGGATGAACTACACTGGCTGTGGAGCAAAGGCAGATATTATTCAGTCTTCACTGCACCACTTCCAGTGAATTTTGCTGGAGATTTCAGGAGTTAATAAATTGCCTGCTTCTGTTTCAGACTTCAGCAGTGTGAAGACTGTATACAGAGAGGCATATGGAAACAGTATCTGATCTAAAGCTAGAAACAAAAGAGCTTATTTCCCCTGATCTGGTGAAGAATCCAGTAAGCCTCTTGGGCACGTAGTTGAAACCACAATAAGAACAGTAAAACCCTTCCTGGAATTGCAGGATCAGGAAGAAAACAAGAAAAAAAGAGGAAAAGGAGTTGTTAAATTGAGTGTGCTTGAGGAGAGCTTTAATCAAAGGCAATGCGTGGATGCTTGGCAGACACTCCAGCCTCTCTAGCAGAGAATTGCTCAGGTATATACGGCAGGGAACTGTTACTGGGGCTGCTCCTGTTCTCATCTCAGCTGGGGCTGCATTTCATCCTGGGATGCCCCTCTTCCCAATCTGCAAAATGGTTAGAAGTCCTTACAAACAAAACTTAGTAGATGAGAACTGGGTCTGTACACAGCATTTCCAGATTCACAACTTCCCAAGGAGACCAACAGGGGCTTCCCTGCCAAAAGGATGGATGGCAGAGGCCAAAGGCATGGGACAAAGCCATACAAGGATGAGATGACTACGTGCCCTTCACCTATCTCTGGAGCAGTGCAAAGTAATTCCAAAGTTTCTTGCTGCAAAGCAGAGCTCAGATACATTGCTTCTTTACAAACACAGACATTTCATCGGAGAACATCAAGAGAAGTTGAGCCTTTGTTTTGCCCTTAGTAACAAAAAAGGCATCTCACAAAACAAACAAAAATCCCTCCTTCTTTCATTAACCACAAGTGTACTACTTCCACTAGGACCATGCTCCCATTTTGATCCAGTTTGACAGATGTCCTCAGCTCCCACCCTGCCTTTCCCCTCCCCTACCTGGAGGGCATGCGGCTGCCTCCAGAAAAGTTCAAAAAGAGAAAAAGAAAGGAATAAAAGTTAGCTTGTGTGGCCCAGAAATAACAACAACAACAACAAAAAATGAAACTGTATGCCTTGCCCCTGGTGGCTCTGGGACTTGGAGCCAAACCAAGGCCAAGAGAACAAAATATCGCTCTTTGTGAGCCATAAATAAATAACTAAAGGAGGACTCCCTCTTACTCTTCAGAATACAATTTCTAAGGAGGAAGAAATTCCCTGGGGAGTTTATTATGTGCAAACAGGAAGCGTGCCTCCTAGGGAACCGCAGTGGGGGTAGTTTTCCCCTTGGTGATTTCTTCCTTACCTCTCCATCACTTCTTTATTCATTCTGAAATCTGCCTCCCCTCCACTCTGCAATAAGCGAAGCCACACAATGGAACATGCAGGTAACTCTGGCTTCAGCCTCTCACAGCTACGCAGCATCTCTCCTTTCCTATATAAACGATCAGTGTGTGGCCTGGGTTTCATTTGCAACTGTAAATGAAACAGGCCTACAACTGTGTTCATAATCCTCCTTAATTGAATTTCTCTGACAAAACCCAGACAAAATTATTGCCCTCAAGTTAACAGTTTGTGCAAAGTAGCCAAGGGTTCCTGGGAAGCTTTAAAACAAATGCAGGACAAAACTGGAGACCACAAAGCAGTTATTTGGTGTTGGTACCACTTGTTTCAATGTTTATGTGAAAGAGCAAGGTCATTTTAATGACCTTCCTGGCCTAGGAATCCAACAAAAGTCAAAAAGGCAAGAATTTAAAAAGTGGAGAAAGAATTTGGGTGCAAACCAACTGACACTGCTCACACAACAGCTACTGGAAGGAGGTGTCAGGTGCTGGGGCTCTGGAAAGTGGAGCTTGGCTAGGAATGGATTCCCACCAATCCAGTAGGGTCTGAAGCAACCCTTTGGCTTGCATTGAGGCCCACATCGCATTGGAAGGGTTCTCTCTTTTAAAGTCATCCACTTCATCGCTTCCTTCAATTTGATCATAAGTTACATGGTAAATATACAGAACACTAATAATGATGTCAGCCTGCTGGTAAAATGCCTACACTTATTTTTAGAGTGTGAGAAGTACCACTAAATGGAAGCAGGGATGCGAAAAGGGCACTGCCCTGAAGGGCGCTCCCACTGCTTGCAGAGTACAAGAATTAAAGCTGATCATATTACTGAAAATCAGTGTTTATTATTCTTTCAGATGATGCAGATGTTTTTTAGAAGGATTGGGCAAAGCTTGTGTGAACGGAGATGCCTGTTTGTAAGAGCTAATTTCGCGTCATATACCATGTACTTGGACATACACCCTTTTTCACCCCAAAGTATCATATTTGAGTCATCACTAAAGTAGCCAAGCTTACTTTACAAGGACCAAAGCAGAATCTTCATGCCTCAATTCACACACGTCTGATGGAAGCAGGGAAAAACGTGTCATCCCCCAGGCAGTGCCTGCCTGGGTTACACCCCACATGCTCTCAAAAGTTAATATCCTCCACAATTTAAGCAGGAGGCAAGACTATGAGGGAACAGAGAAGGCTGAAGTAATGGAAAGAGAAATCCCATCATTTCTCAGCATGCGCCCATGTCTTGTCCCCATTGCTCCCAAGGCAAAGTCAATGGAAATGTAGAGGTAGAGGAGGCTGGAGGGGCTTCGCACAAAATTCTCTCCAATTTAATTACTAAGGATGGAGGTAAATGTTCTTAGAGGTAATCAAATAAGCAATACCATCCAAGAAAAGGCAGGCAGAGACCAGACCTCATTTCCACAGACCTCCGTGCGGCTGCAGGACAGCTTGCCTCATCTCCACTTTTGCTCTCAGTGCAAAGCCACCACAACAAGGAGCCCTTTGGGAATCCCCAGGAGAGGCTTCCAATGGCACTGGGGAAACACCCAGGCCCTACTGCCTTCCTCAGCAACTCTGCTGCACACATTCTAGCTACTGCATTAACATCTGCTTTTGAGACATTTCTCACTAGTCCTTGGGCCCTGTGCCACTTTAAGCAACTTTTTAAGATCACCTCTTCATAGCTTGCAAGATCTGGTTTTGCTCAGGCCACAAGCAAACTGCTCTGAGCATCACCAGGGGCAAAGTGAGAGCAAAATCAGCAGATGTGTACACACATGCACACAGCCCAAGAATGCACAGAAAAATGCACAAGGGGATAAATTCATCACAGTACTTTCCACCAGTGGCAAAGGAAAGAAAAGGCAACATTTCTGAGGGTGAGGAAACTTTTTAAAAAAAAAAAAAAAAAAAGCAATATATTTTTATGCACTTGTAAAATCCATTGGCAATGACTTTTCTGGTTAATTGGTTTCATCTTATTAAACTAAAACCTATTTGTAAAATCCAGATATATTCAAGCAAAAGCTCAATTCCTACACCAAAAACCAATACAGCTTTTCAAGGAGGAAAATTAAGCAATGCAAACCAGTTTCCATTAGTCTGATGCACAGCACTTGCTGTGCATAAGAGAAATGAAATGGAGTGCTTGACTTTTCTAAAAATGCACTTCGGAAAAATCACAGCACTCATTTCCCTCGAAACTGCAGCCCTCTTCCTCCCCAGCTCTGTGAAAACTGATGAAAGTTTTGGCCCAATTACACTGATTTATAAATCAGCCTTCTGCTATCTCTCCCTGCACTTGTCACGTTCAATTTCTTCCCCCTTATTAGACCACTCTCCTCCTTGTTAAATAGTCCCTCTGTCTAACTTGCCAAAGAACTGCCAATGGGCCCCTCATTTTACAGAAGAACAGACCCTGCTTTTCCAACAGGAATGGGTCTCTAATGTACCATGGACACAGCACAGTGAAGCATGGTAATCTGCCTGTGTTAATGATGCTACTTCACAATGATCAGGAAAACAAAAATCTTTAATAGCTAAACGACAACCCATCCTTCTGCAGCCTGTTGAATTCAGTGCAAATGAAACTCAATGTCCTCTAAGAGATGAGCTGAAAGTGCCTGCTATCTTTTTTTTTTGTTTTTCTCCACCTCCCCTCCAAATTCCTAGCCAGTGTGGAATCACTACAACAGGTGGTTTGGTGCCAGGAGCAGGATCAAAAGCCAAGGATTTTGAGACGTGTTAGCAGTTTAAAAGCAAAGGATATTAGAAGGGGAAAAAAGGAAAAAAAAGAAAAAGGCCACATACATAAATATTTTGGATATACTATACTACTACATATGTGCATTATTCTCACCACTCAGTTATTCGGCTTTGCAGGAGAGATTTGTGTAAAGTATCACTCCTTATAAAGGTGAAAAGGGCAAGTCACCGTGGGAAGGACAGAGGGGCAGTCTGCCTGCGCCATCACTTAATGCAGCAAAGCACTGAGCTCTTGAGTGCCAAATCAATCCTGAAAAAAGCTTTCATCCTCAGTCCTCATCAGAAGCTTTTCACTTCTTACAGTTGGGTACCCCAGGCTGCCTAGGTAGGCAGAACACTTGATTGCTTTGGCCAGCCAAAGCCTGGTTGCTCCAAGAAGTCAGTCTCCAAACACAGCACACTAGGCTACACAGAGGAAAAAACTCTGTTCTCGTATGTGGCCGAACTCAGCGGGCAGAACTGCACTGATTTTGATGGCATTGTTCAGTACGCACCAGAAGGAACCAGGTATCATGTTTGGTAATCTTTCAGCACTATACATAGGTTTATGAAAAAGGATGGACCAATATAATTCACAATATAGCTCATAATAGCCAATGCCAGGTTCCTGTGGCAGTTTCTAAGGGCTTCTAAGACAGCTTCCAGTTGGCCAGTTGCAGTTCTGCAGATTTCGCAGCTGTGTGATAGGCACCCTTCACACTTTTCTTGTCTAAAGCTTCTCCTTTTGGTACAGCTGCTCAGAACAGGAGTGGCATTTGAGTTCAGCAGACTGCATCAAGATAGAGTTGCTGAGAAATTAGAACCAAACCATTTTGTTGCCACATTTATCCATGAACTCTTCATAATGTCCCACATTACAAAAAACCTGAGACAAGACTCTTACTGCAATTAAGTGATTGCTTCTGCATCAGAGTGTTTGGTGGTCTTTTTAAAGATGATTCACCCCAGAGTTCATCAGTTGATTGCCTTATTGTCTTAGGAAATTAAATGCTTACCACAGGAAAAGTTTAGCAAGCTGTTTGGAAAACAAGCACCCAAAGACTCCCTGAGTACCTGTTAATTCAATCTAGAGTAGCACTCAAGGAAAGTACTAAAATAGTCAAGATAATACCACACACCGCATATTAAAATTTCCCCCAGTTCTTGTATCCTGAAGCTGTTCTTTACTGGTATGCCTGCTTCAATTACAAATTGAAGATGCATGTTCTAATGGCCAACTCAACATTTCTTTTGCAGTAAACACGGCTATAGCACTGGTAGTGCAGCTTTGGAAAGGACATGAGCAAAACAGCATTTGATTTCCCTTAGGGGCCAAATGACTTATAGTAATTTTAAGCATTTTCTGGATAAGTAATTTTGATACCTTTCATCTTCTTGTTGTGGACCTTGTCAAGCCAAGACTACAACACCAAGAAGCTATTTATTATCAATGCCAAGCCAACATTTACTGTCAGAGGCCTGAGATGTGCCCAGGCAATCTCTCTGAACTCCAGGGAGCCAAGGACAAACTCCCAGCTGTGACCCAGCACAGGTGCTTCTCTGGCAGGGCATTGCTCAAAGCTTCTCTACAATTTAAAAAAGGCATTCTGCCTTCCAGAGGCTGAGAGCAAAGTAAGCCTTCTATCTTGGGACAACATTCAAGACAGCAGCAGAACAGGAAGAAATGTTCTACTGAGAACTACACTTCTTAAATGTGCCAGTATGTGAAATCAAGAGAGCTCTCAGTCCTGGTAATCCTGCCAGCGCCACCCTTCCAGCAGCATAGCAGAAATACTGGAAGCAAAAGTGAAGGATAGTCACAGAGTAGGTACATCGACCACAGCCAGCTTCCACTGTGCCAGGCAGATCCCCATGCATCCCTGCCCTAAACCATGCAGGGATTACATCAAAAGTGGCTTGCTGCCATGGCTACATCCTCTTCTGCCATTGTCTAAAGACATTACTATGCCAGAAAGGAAAGACCAGAAAGGCTGGAGGATCTGCCCTAACACAGAGTTTCATCTCCTGGTGTCTCTCTTAAACCAAACTCTTAGTATCAACACTATTAACTCATGCACAGAATTGCAAACACCACTCAGCCCAGTGGGATTGGTTCAAGGTCCTTGTCTTACCAACTTAGGTCACATGAACAATTTCCCCTCCAGGTTTTGCAAGATGAGTTCACAGTTGCCACATTACATTCATTAATTCTAAAATAGTGGTATTTCTTTCCCTTGCTACTTGCCAGGCAGATACAACACCAAGGCATGCAGCTATGAAGTCCAAACCACAGTTTCTATCACTTTGTTTTGTTATTCACTCTCTTTTTAGCAGGAATTTTCCTTGGGCTTTCTCTTTTACTCTGCTTGAGGGAAAACGGCCTCCACTATTGATTAAATTACAAATTCCAATGGCTGGTGATTGAGTTATATGATAACACCTGCCGAAAGCCATTGACTACAATTGAAATAAAAGGAAAAATTAGCACTCTCTTTATTACAAATGGTTTGGATGTTGAGTAGCTGACTGAATTAAATTGAGATTGAGCAGATCTGAGAGAACTGATTAGGAAAAACAACGCAGGATTCAGAGAAGTGCTACCAAAACGAACAGCTCATAAATTCACCTAAAGAATAGATAGAAACAGTTGAAGAAGAAAACAAAATTGCATCTTTTTCAATCATCCAGGAATTCAAGCCCAGAATTGCACAAAAGCTTCCTTCTGTGGTAAGACCTGCCAGATACCCAACTCTGACACCAACTGACCGAAGGCCAACAAGTACATGATTAGGGCAGCAGCCCCTCTTTTTTAATCATTCAGCTTCTTGTAAGCTTTTTTAATTAGTGCTATCACAAGAAAAATAAGGTTCTTAGTCTTTGTTCTGTGCCTGGGAACCAACTCCATGCCAACTTTTAGTAATGTATCGTTGCATTTTATTCACTGCTCATCTAACCTAATGAGGTCTTTTTATTTTTGACTACTTGTGGCATTTCCAGCAATACTGACAGATGTCTTGGGTTTTCTTTCTGCAGATTAAACAACCGTTATAGCAGCTCTTAAACAAGACATTCATCTGATAAAGCAAAGCGTCTAAAATGACACTCCCTATTTTAGAACCATGTCATCTTCTATTCACTTCCTTGCTGTTTTATCACAAGGTAGAGTCTAGCAAAGCCTAACAAAGATCTGGAAAGAGCATGAACATGGCAGTTAAAGAAGGGTTGCAAACATTACATTATATACTTACAGCCTCTGCATTACTGAAATGTCATATCTGAAGTCAAGCACCAGGGAAAATCCTTAGTAACCTGTAGAAACATCAGGAAGAGAGTCATCAGTGATTATTTCTAACTATGTCTTCCATCTGATGGAGAAGACATTTAAGATTAAAATTAGATATTATTTTGGAAACATAGCATAACAAACGTATTACTTAAAATTAATCACAAAGTAGTGTAAAAATTGTTCTTAATGCTCATCTGAAGTCTGCTTCAAAACTTGCTTCATCTGCAATTCTTTGTTTCGCGTTTCCTTTCTGCAAAGATCTGAGCCCACAGATTTGCCAGCAGCAAATGTTTGTAGCAACAATAAATATTTTAACATGCTCATTCTGACTTACAAATTGTGAAACCTTGCCTGTGCACTCCTGACCATTTCATCCTCCTGGGAGAGACAATGAATTGCTCTCATCCCAGCTTCCAAGCAAGAGATTTGAACAAGTGAGAAAGGCAAACACACACCCTCTTCCTCACAGCAACATTCTGCCATCTCCCTACCTCTTCACTCACCTCTGCCTGAGTTTATTGCATACTCCATTCTGCCAGCAGAACTACACCCCAACAAAGTCAGTTAAGGATTAGTAAAGCCCTATTTAAACCACACAAATCAACCCAGGTGCTGCAGCCAGCTGAAGCCCACACCATTTGTCCTGGGTCCTAAGGCAAGCCCCAGGGGGCAGACAGTTAGCATACCAGCTGTGAGCAATAGCCCTGCCCTTTAACACCATAGCAACACACAAAATGAACACACCTGCTCCAGACACATTGCAAAGGCTATTTTCTTCATTTTCACCCACCTGTCCTGTATAAAACCCTCAATTCTACCCTAATAAGTTCTCTTTTCACTCTTGCAGCACCCAAAGCTTACCCTGTGGCAGAGCTCTTGATGCTGAGCTCCATGCAACCCTCAGACGTGGCTATCTCTTGTCCCTAGAACTTCCAAGCGAGAGATCAAGGAGCTGAATGTGTAGGCAGGGAAAAGACAGAGGCAGCAAAAACCAGAGGATGTTTCTGCACAATGGTTTGTGAGCACAGATCCTACTCAGCCAGTAAGAAATGATTCACTGCGAACAGACTCTGACCCCGCTACCTATTATGCTCGACAGCCGATCTCGCTGAAATCATTTATCTCGTTATTTACATGGCTTCCATCAGAGTGATATCTGAGCATTCCTGAACCAGATGGGTTTATCTGTATCGTGCTCCTGAGGAGTGCATGCTGTTAGCTCTACTGCACAGACAAGGAACAGAGGCATTGAAAAGACAAAAGGGTTTTCCTGGGGAAACTGATGTGATCTGCCAGAACCCTGCACCGCACCAGGGGCTTCTGGGGTTAAGGTGCCATGCTCAGGGAGAGGCCATGGGCAGGCCCATCACCACTCCACTAAAGCTTATCTGAGCAATGGGTTCTAAACTAGTGTGAGCCTTGCAGAAAGGAAAAAGGAAGAAGGAAAAGATAAGAGAAAGTCACAATAATTGTAGCATCATCTGAAAAAACATAAACTGCAGTAACTGAGGAACCTGTCATCCAGTTCACTGTGAGGGCCGCAGCAATTGTTTTCTACACTCATTTATCAGCTTTTCCTAATCGAGAAAATGCTCCCATTGCACCTTCCTGCAATGTTTTAGGACTGCGACACAGGTATGCACATCTGTATCACATAAATGTAATATCACATTTCTTTCCCTCTCCTACCAGTTTTACCCTGTACAAGCAATCCCAGGAGATGACTGAGGATGACGAAGTTCCCACAGCTTCTGCCAGGGCTGAACCCCAAAGGTGGGAAACCATTGGGATGCCTTAGGGTACCAGATCATCTCACAAAAGGACTCAGCCTTTATTACTGATTTTCCCTTGTTCTTTAAAATGACAGCAGTGGAAGTGCTTTGGATGTAGCCCAGGTGGCAACTCAGAACCCCTAATACCAGGTTGCAGGAAAATACAATGCATGTATGAGCTCAGCCCTCTGGGATCTGTGGTCTTTTCTAAAAACCAAACCACCAGACAGCAGCAACTCTTGAGTTCGGTCACCCGCAGGATTTCTGGTCTGCAGACCACAAAACTCTACACACTCACACTCCCTTCTGGCCAGAGAACAGAGAGTTCCCTAAACTCACCCTTTGATCTGCAAGAAACTGAGCATTCTCCTCAAATTACTTGTCAAGTTACCTCTCAAGTTACAGCATGAAGCCATTCCTATTTCTCCATTACAGCTGCAGATAGACATATGGGATCATCTTCATCTTCCCGCACTCTAGAAGTTCCTCCTGCATTAATTTTAATGGG
This sequence comes from Lagopus leucura, assembly GCF_019238085.1. NCBI lineage: Eukaryota > Metazoa > Chordata > Aves > Galliformes > Phasianidae > Lagopus > Lagopus leucura. Next base: position 10,097,972 of record NW_024962273.1, on the reverse strand, counting down.
GTGCTCACAGCTCCTGCTCAGGTTAAAAGAATCAGACCTGCCAACTGCATTCAGTCTAAAGCAGAGAAATCTCAGTTCTAGAAGTCCCTCTGCATTACTGATATTGAGAAGAAGTATGATAAAAAAAAAAGGAGAACAAGATAAGATCCTGCAGAAGAAGAGGATGAAGTGCTCATTGTTCTTCCCTACAAGCCTTCAAGCATCAGACTGATGCTGTACCAGAGCCACCCCAGAAGCTGCATCTCTTCTCTCCAGTAACGGTTCAAATCCAAGGCAGGGAGTTTTTATGGCCTTTTTGCAAATTAAAAGAAACTACTACGCAGCGGATGGCTGAAACACCTCGCCCAAGGTCCCTCGGGATGTGCACATCTGCAAATTGATCCCACACTGCCCCAAACCCAGCCTGCTGCCCTTCCCTCCAGCCCAGCCTAATTCTCTGAATTTCATGATGATTCAAAATTCTATTTAAAACCCCTACAGCTATGGGTGTGTGCAACGAATTAAGGCTGAGCCAAGAAAATTTGAATTTAGCAGCTCATGTCGGGATTTTCCTTGTGTTCTTAGTAATAGTGAAAAATGGAGCTGTGAGGGTTTAACTTCAAATGGAAAAGAAAAAAAAAAGCTGGTGGGTCTTTTGTGTAGCGCTGTAAACCACCCTGAAGGTACAGCAGCAATGCCTGTCTTTTCCTTCCCAAGGAGCAAGTCTCCTAAATGCTACAGTGGCAGCCACCAGCCTGGCACAGCTCTCCCAAGCTTGCTGCTTGCTTACAAGCAAGGGCTGCTATGGTGCAGGAAGAAATGGGTCCAGAAGAGCAGCTGCTGCTATCTCCTGCTGCCTCCCATCATAAAGGGAGCAGCAGGGAACAACTGCCTGTAGAGATGGAGGGCAGCCAGGAGAGCCAACAGAGCTCAGGGACCGCAGCCCTGGTTTACTGGTCAAACCGTGCTAAGCTCTTTAGGTAAGCTTTATTATTGCAGATGGTATTGCTTGCCCTAGATCTAGTGACCAAAATGGGGTTACTCTCTGTAATCCTGCAGAGGCTGATTACGAATCAGGGAATACTTCACCTCTGGACGCATGGCACCAACAGATAATAATGTAAGTGGTGCAGCATTTTACTATTAATAGGTATTTGCTTGGCTCAGGATAAATAAAAATAGGGTCAGAAATTTTGGCCCCAAGTTAGAAAAGCCAGCTTTGGGGCAGGCAGATCATGCTGCCCTCTACAGCGTTGTGCACATGGTCCATGTGTCACAGCAGCACGTAGGCTGGAGATGCAAAGGTGGCAATGGGCACCTGCCCACTGGGGGAGCTGCAGGAGGAGCAGTTCTCTTGCAGAACCTCACGCACAGCATTTGTTCCCAAAGCCCCAGCACTCCATCACTGAGCATTCAGCATCCATCTCACAGAACTGCAGGGCAGGAAAGAAGAAGAAAAGGGCAGGAATGAGCAAACACTGCCCCATCCCACCCTGCTGCACTGGGCCAGTGGGGAGCAGGATGCTGCAGTCTGCACAGAAGGACGTAAAGCAGTGGGGATGCAAGAGAACAGCACTCATCCCCTGGTGCTGCCCCGCACCTTGCAGGCACCTGACACCTCCCAGCGCCACCAAAGTCACCAGACCTTGCGGGGAACAGCAGCAGCAGGATTGCTGTGAAACCAGTTTGGGGTTGAAAAGGACCACAATGATCACTTAATTTCCAGCCCCCCACTATGTGCAGGGTGGACAACCACTTAGACCAAGCTGCCCAGAGCCACATCCAGCCTGGTACTCAATGCATCCAGGGATGGGGCATCCATAACCTCTTTGGGTATCCTGTTGCAGTGGTTCCAGTGGTTTTGAAGGTGTCAGCTCCAGAACATGGACAGGAAATAAAATCTGCTTCCATCCGAGGCTTTCCACATTTCTCAGGCATCCAAGGGATGTCCTTTATAAAACATGAGATAAGTACAGGCTTGTTTTTCAGACCGCATATCTGTGCGGTTCCTTAGATACCAGCGAAAGCCTAAAGGCAGGTCTTGGCATCCCGTCCCTTCTCATCCACTCCTTCAGAAAGTTAGCACTGACTTTGACACTGACATGATGAGAAACGGGGAGGATCAGTGCCGTTCTGGGGAAGGCGCCAAGCTCTCCGTTAGCACCCCCACCCTGCTCAGAGCAAAACAAAGCAAAAAAAAACAACAAAAAACCAGCCCTCCTGTTTGCTACTGATTAGGCAGCCGAATTAAAACTGATGAAGTGATTGGATGGGATCCAAAGCTGTTTATCTGCACATAAATCACAGACATGCTTTACCCAGCCTGCATGGATTTACTGAGCTAGGGGAAAGACCTCTTATTCAGAATGCTGATTATTACAGCAATTAAAATATCAGTGAAGCAAAAATTTTGGGGAGGAAGCTGCTAGGGGCTCCGGGAGAAACAACTCCATCAAATATGAATTCAAACAAGCTTCTGATTAAAAATAAAATAGAATTGAAGAAGTCAGTTTGTTTCTTCTTGCTAAGCGTATAGCGATGGAAAAATCAAATCCTAAAGGGAAAGAGATGCACATTAGCTAGCTGGACACACTGAAGATTACAAAGGAAGGCTGATACATATTTTATGATCACAAGGGAATAAAAAAAATTTAAGAGGGATGTACTGTCAAACCAGACACAGTGTTAACAGCCAAAGTATATGGCATTAAGAGTTGCTCTTCCCACAGCTATTAATGTAAACTGAAAATTGTGAGCAGGCTGCAGCAAAAGAAAATAAATCACACTTTTTTTTTCTTCAGTACAAAAATGTGTGTTAAACAAATCCCACCCTCAGTGCTCACTCTCTGCATCCCAGCCCCCGACAACAGGACAAGGACTGCCATCCCAGCAAGCTACAACTGCCAGAGAAGTGAGTCAAGAGACAATGTCATACTATTAATCGTGGCTCATTTATGTACACATTTTTCCTACTTATCAGAGTGATTGGCCTGGAGATTATCTCCCCCTTTCCCTTTGAGTCCTGAGAAACTATTTAACATGGGAAGTGGCTAAGGGGGGCAAAGAGGGGAGAGCGCCGTGTAGCCAAGTTACACATCCCAGCTGGAATTCGGGATGATGTCTTGCAGCTTCAATTCCTCCAGCCAAGTTTCTTACAGGAAGCATGAGCACGCCAAGGGTGCATTGAAACACCCCAGAGCCAATAAAGAGCACTTGACTCCATTAACACTCTTACACTATGGGTCCCATCACGAAACCCGCCGTCACCTTGTGGCGTGCTTGCTCGTGAGGTAGGCAGCGCCTTGCACAAGACGGTTCAGCAGCCAAGAAGAACGCAGGTAGGATGTGCCAGTGCAGTGCCCTTTCAGAAGAGGAAAATACTGCTCATACATAAAGGCTCAGATGGAAGCAGCGTTCCTGGGGTCACCAGCAAGGTAAAGGGCAATCTGCTTTGGACGGGCTTGGGCAGGCAGCAGAGCATCCTCATAGGTGTGTTTTCATGCACACACAACAATCTGTTCCAGCTGTGCTGCAGGACAGGAATTTGTCACCAAGCATCCAAACAAAGCGGATGGCTCCAAGACTGCTTTTGTCTTCACTATTGTACAACTGGTCTTTTTTCTCCAGTTAACCACCACAAGGCTTCCCTCAGCACACCTTGTGCTCCAGTGCCCCTGTGGCCTCACTGTACCAAGAAAACAGCTTCGTGTTTAATAAATCCTCTTACATTATTAGGAAAAAGTTTCTAAAGTTCTTAGTTTAAAATTTTGTAATCTGTGCATTACAGCTCTGATGGTGACTTTCATGAGTTATTAGTAGCAAGAATGGTTTCACACAACACAGAAATACCTATGCTTCTATGCTGGAGCAAGAGATAACTTCTGAGAAAAGACAAATTATTTGGCAAATTTGTCAACTACTCTGGAGCCTTCAAGATGAAAGGCTTTATATGAATGTTGTATTTTTTTTTATGTATGTATATAAAACGCTTTTACTGGACTGTTGATAAAAGCCTAAGCTATAAAGGAACTCTTTCCCCCAGCTGAGAAAAGGCAAGCTGCTAGACAAATCAGCTCAATCTCTGCCTTTCAAACAATATAAAGCAGTATAACTTTCAGGAGCAACACCTCATCTGATTTTTTTCCAGACTGCCTATCAGGAATCAAGCAGTAAGTAAACATTTGAAAAGTGTTCCTTGGAGAGCAAAGGTTTAGATTTGAGTCACAGGATCCACTGAAAAGAAAAATTGCTTCTGTGCATTGGGACAGTGCCTTCCCTTCTGAAAACTTTATAAAAAGAATAAATGGAGATAATCTTTTTACAAGGTATAGCCCATATGGAAATTCATTATTGCTTCCCCTTAAAAAAAGTCAAGATAGCTCAGAAGTGAGAATGGGCTCCTATTTAAAAGCAAAAAAAGATTTTCTTATGACCGTATCCAGAAAAATTATGGTTAAAAAGCCTTATCGTAATCTAAAACAAAGCTCTTGTTGATGAGAACATGAGATAAACGAAAGAGAGAAAGGGCCAGAAAATTCCTAAATCATTAAGTGTGCTTAATGCAGAAATGGGCATACAAACCCAGATTGTTGATCAAATGCTCCAAGGATCCATTCTTCCCTAAAACAAAATGCTTGCCAGAGCAACCCCAGTACTCCTGCTCCCTGCAGCCAGCACCTGTGCTCATTAGCCCGGCTCAGACCATGCTCTGGTGGCACAGCTGAAAGGAATCTTTGCTCCTTCTTCACAACAGCAAAGCCACACCTCCAGAGAAGGTGAGAAACTGAGAAGGATTTACGGCAGGTTAGCAGCACAGCTGGGTAAAAGGAGAACCCCAACCTATGGGCTCTTCCCCCTTAGGAGTTACTGCCCATTGTTTGCCATTTTCCTAATAAATCTTAGTTTAATCTGAAAGGGATCTTTAAAGGCCACTTGGTCCAGCTGCCCTGCAGTGAACAGGGACACCTACAGCTTGATCAGGTGCTCATAACCCCATCCAGCCTAACCTTGGATGTTCCCAGGAACTGGGCACCTACCACCTCTCAGGGCAGCCTGTTCCAGTGCCTCACCTCCCTTACTGGAAGAAACTATTTTCTTACATCCATTCAGTCTATACCTCCCCTCCTTCCGTTTGAAACCATTTCCCCTTAGTTTGAAACAGTTTTCCTAGGTTCTCACTTTACTTTCAATGAGTGTGCACCTACATACAAATTTTCCTCATTAGATTTATACTGAAGGTGAAAGTTTGATCCTAACAGGCTTCCACTAAACCTACAGCTACTTAGGAATTCTTTTCTTTCATAACTGACGCTCACCCTGCCTTTGGTTTGACTACACTGTGTAAGTGTGGCGGGCACTTGAGGACAGGGCATAATCTCATACCACGTGCATGCTGCAACACTGAGACAAAGCAACCTAAGTTGTGGAGCCAGACAGAGTGCCCTGGGTGGTCACACACGCTTCTCTTTAACACTGATTAATTGGGGTGATTGGATGAGTCAAAGACTCACAGGGAGCTTTAGTTCATCACTTCTTCTGTATTTGGCTATTGTAAGAGAAATCTGAAGGGGAAGAATCTTTTTAGCATATAGTCATCACTCTCATTAGCATTGAAAACATGAATATTAATGTGAAAAGATTTTAAGGGGAGACAGGAGGTAAGTGCAGATATCTTCAAAGAAAATGCCCACTGCTCCTCCAAAAAGGACACACTTCTGCAGCCTCCTCCACGCTTCTTCTTTGTCAGAGGACATGGGCTGGGAGCTGCCTGCAGGACCAATGCTGCCATTTCTCTGTAACGACCCATACACCTTTGTGAGGCTGCCCAAAGGGAAATGAATCATTATAATAGGACCAGATTGATTGTTCTGGAAAGTTCTTTGTTGGGTCTAGTTCTAGTTCTACAAAAATATAGAGGAAAATTTTATTCATCTATTAAAATAAAATAATAAATACATTGTAATGATGAAAAAAGAAAACAGAAACATTTTCCATAAAGAAAACAAAAAATCCTTTGCTTTGTTCCAAACAGAAGCTCTAAATTCTGCTAAGTGGGCACATTTCCTAGATTCAGACAGCACAAATTGGGCACAAACAGTAAATGGAACGTTCTTGTGTTGCTGCAATGGAAAAGCGATATTGCAAAACTAACCCCTTGCAATGCTATTACTTACTGTGGGATATATTCTGGGACCAGACTAATTGAGTTCCGTTCACCATTCCCTTGCCCATACTGCAATCACACGTACCTGTACGGATTGATTGCCACGTGTACGTATTGGTGTAAAATGAATTCTGGCTAAATGCACCAACAGCATTATTCTTGGTTTGAACTGCTATAACCAGGGCCTGACTTTGACCCACCTTGTTAGCTACAGTACACTTCCCTTCCCTTCCCACTAAACAGCATCTGCAAAAGTTGCATCATCTGCCTGCACTGCAGCAGGCACGCATTGTTCGTATCCAAATGGTTGCAGACACCTACCTTTTTTACAGGCTGAAATACAAGATCTCAGCTCCCAACAAAGTCAGGAGAAAGAGTGGGTCTCATCAAGTTCTGTAACGGCACAGTTAAGAGAGCCTTGAGCCATTTGGAGAACCCTTCATCTAACATCTGCACTTCTTTGCCTCATCAAAAACCACAAATAGGCCGTGGCAGCCTCAGAAACAGACCAAGTCTTCCAGCTCCCAGATTTGTGCTTTATCTGCTTGACACATACTGTCCTCACTGGAGCAGGAGAAACAGAGTGATCAGAGACCATAACTCCTCGCAGTGATCAACATGAAAACATCACATTTCAGCACAAGACACGTGTGTCACTCCATCGCTAACTCACCAGCCCAGAGGCCAGGTCCAGGACAAATGTTCCAGCAGCAATCCAAGCTCAGAGTCCCAGAAGGTAAACCTGTTAGGATGTTAACTCTCCCTCTCAGAGGCAGTCCCACTGCAGCCTTCTCTGAACCCCTTGGACTCTGCAGGCTCCCTTCTCTGGCATGCCTCCTTGGCCTTCTTCCTTTTATTTTTCTCATAAACTTGTTTCTGGATGATTTATCTATTAAAAAAAAAAGAAAGAAAGAAAAAAGAAAAAGCTTTTTTTGTTGTTTTTCCTTCATTAATAAAGAAATGTGCCTGACGTTATAGGGTCCTCTTTGAGGAAGGCTCCTGCTACTTCTGTCAGGTCCTTCCTCTCCCTGAGTTATAGCACTAACTATTTGGGAAAACAGCCCTTCGCGGTCAGCATCTCTCCCCTTCTCCCTCCCCCAGTATTTTTCAAAGCAACCTAAATGATCCCAAGCCTGGGCTGAGCATCCAGTCTGATATAGTCATCATGTCCGAAGGCCTCACTTGTCATCCATCACTGACTCAGACACACAATCCCTGTTCAGTGTAAACGTGACTCAGTTTAGTTTTTCCAAAGAAGGTTTGTTTACTTTCTGGAGGAGACTAATGAGTAAATATTATTTGGTAGGCTAGAATTTCATGAGTGCCAACTAAAATGAGGCTTCAGATCACCAGACGCAGCATAAACATATGGTAAAAAGTTTGTAATCATCCCCAAGACTACAGAGGCATCCTGCAAGGCAGTCAGGAAACAAAGGGAAGTCGATTTGTGACTCCCAGCATAGAGACTTAAACATAAAGCCATCTTTCCTCCGTATCTCTGCTCTCAGAAAATGCAATTTTCTGAGTTTCTGCCTAGCTAGCAAATATCAAAAGCTAGCAGTTATCCGTCTCCAGTATCAAGCCAGTTACAGTTCTAATTGCAATTGATTTCTAAGTCTTGTCTTCTCAGTCATTTTTTCTGCAAATATCGCTCCCATAGGTGCACTACAGCTAAGCTACGCTGTTCTCTCTGCATGTTTGGCACCACCTTTAAAAATCAAAGTGCTGAATTCCTTTGTGAATGACTGAAATGAGGCACTTACATATGCCTATCAAGTGCACCTAGAGAGAAGGCAAACTCTGACCCTACATCATTTGATAGATGACAACATGACAGTGCTTCTTTGGCTGGAGGAGAAGAGGGATTACTTCTAAAGCCTTCCCTTAATTCTTCGTGGCTGTATTACAAAACAAGCAATTGTAAATCTCCACAAATTGTTTTAAACAGTATAAGTAAACTTAAGAAAATGAGATACAAATGCCAACACTATCAATGTTTTTCAGAGCAAACATGTCAGGCACTGTTACAGTACCACAGCAGGTCAGCCCAGTCCAGTAGGGATTACAAGCATCAAGAATACATCAAGTAAAGACCAGATTCAGAGCAGAATCTAGCTTTTTTCAGCCTAAAAGAATATAAAATTGAAAGAAAACCCATGAAAGAGTGGAGGGAACTTTAGGGAAGCAAAGAATCCCCCCAGGCCACCCCATATGCAGAGCTAATGACCGCTCTGCAAAGAAAGCTGCTGAGGAGTGGCATAAAGGATGGAGAATCTGCCAGGCTCTGACAAGCTGAGATAAAATGAAGAGAAACAGTTATAAAGAAAGACTTGTTTTCCCTTGGCGATGAACTGCTCAGCTCAGCTACAGTCCCAGAGCAGAGATGGGAATTAGCCTGTGGTATCTAACCAAAAAAGGCCACTGACACCCAGTTAAAGGAGTCAAGATACTGGAAACAAGCTCAAAGTTTAGCACAGGGAAATTTTCCCAACCCCCGAAGCTTCTGCCATTTCACACAGGGATAAAAATAAGCTCTTCTAGGGAAAGCCAACCCAGCATCTGAAACCTAAGGAGTAACCTGATGTCCCAGCCTAAAAGCCTGAAGTTTAAATCTCCACACTGCCCGACCACAATGTAACCACAGCCTCTAGCATTTGTCTTACAGATCTCAGCTGAAAGGTACCACCAAGAATTCATGTGTTTATGCTGGGAAAAAAAGCCTGACCAGAAACCAGGCTTCCATCTGAAAGTTGCTGGTAGGGGAAAAGCGGTAATTTCCTTTTTTCTCTTCCCCAAGAAAATCTCAAAGCATGAGGAAAGACTTCTTTAAAAGCAATGTTTTGTCAGCAATAAATTAATTTTCCAACCAGCTCTCCAACATATATCTACTGTAGCACATAACAACCAATGCTTGTACATGGGCTGACCTATTTTCCTCACAAAGAACAACACTGCTTTATTTCTCTTTGGAACACCACCCATTTTCATCTCTGATGATTTATGGAATAGAATCTACTGTCTTCTGCACTTCCATTGCTATTGATGCACCCAACCATAAGATTTTTCTCCCTTTTCAGTGTGTACAGTGAGGTCCCTAGCAAGCTCTGCCAATCAGATTAGTATATTAACTTTCCAAATTACATGAGATCACAGTTTTATGTTCACTTCCTGATCACTATCAAGGTCCTGGAGAAACTACATTTATTTTTGAGAAGCTCAAATCCTTATGAGAATTCTATTACTTTAGTGATCATCAACTACGCTGGACAACACAAGACATTTCCATGCACAAGATCCCCATATTTCTCTTTATTTTCTGATGTTGTGGTTGGCGACCATTAGCTGTTAATTGGGATCCCTAGGAAACCTCATTAATTAGCTGCACCATGCCTGTCAGCGTATTTAAAATACAGCAAGGAACATTAGCTGCATATTTATGGCACAAAGAGATTAATATTTTTGTTATTTGCTTTTCTTCATCATATTAGACCCACTGATTGAGACACCAGGCTCCCTAAGTTCCCGTGGCAATACGTTTGGTCCACTTTTCTGAGCTTGAAGCCAGGTTTTTGATAAAGCCTTAGCGGCAGCGCAGACCCAAGGCTGTTTGCAGCTGTGCTGCTAATGAAGTGCTGTTGCAGGCAGGAGAGCATGAGCACATTTGCAGCAGAGAGCCCTGGAGGTGGTTAATTAAGATCAACCACTGCACCACCAACAGCCTTCAGGCCAGCTCTGCTCCAAGGCAGCAGCTAGGGTGGAACACAGGGCTGGGTTCTGAGGTTCTGCTATGGGGAAGCCCAGCTGCTTCTGTGAGAGAACGGTGAGTTGCCTAAGTGCTGTGCCATAGGGAAATCTCCCTGTATCTCTGTGGCCTTTAAATCTCCTCCAGCACAACCCTAGCACACGACTTCTTGTTTCTTGTTGTGAAGCCACAGAAAACCTAATTTCCTTCTTCACTACTAGAGATGAAAGAAAGATCCTCCGCATGTAATGATGCTATTGTAGTACTCTCATTCCAACATAGTTTATTAATGCTGCTAATGGTTACAACAGCCAAGGCTGACAGAGCACTGCTAGTGAAAACCACCATATTGTGCAGGGAAGACACAGTGCCACACTTGCTGGGTTCGGAACCTGAAGTATTTCTATCTAGTTTGTCTGAACTACCTCATTAAGCAAATGACTTCCCTTTCTGCCTGTCCTTAACCATCTGACAGTTTAGCCTCATTGCCAGCTGGAATTTGCCCTTTATTAAATTGCATTTGTTGTTCTCTGTTACTACTTTCACAATGTGCCTTCTACTTTCCCTGGCACTTAATGACCCTATGATGATCATCTTGCCATTAAACACATCATTAGAGGAAGGTGGCTAAGTCCATCCTTAGTTGTCTGTCTTTAATCTAGTTATCTCCCTTCAAAGATCACCTTCTGAATTTGACAGCACAATGTTGGTACACAACACTATAGGAGGGATCTTACAAAAAACACAGTAATAGATCTGTTAATCCTCTGGTTGTGTTTCATCCACTGGGCATTGACATTGCTCTTCTCGAAGGCATCACACAAAGAGATTTCTTGTTAACTTCCAGGAACAAGGCTGGCTGTCTTCATTCCACATCTCCCACATGCAAGGTGTGCTTGCTGAAAGCTCAGTGTCCCCTGCAGCACCACAAACACGAATTACATGGATTACCCATCACAAAAAGCCAAAGAATCTCAGTGCTGTCCCAAGTCCCATTGGAACAGGACAGCAGGCCCACAGGGATGCAGTAGGCACTGATCATGTTGCCAGGCTGGGATGGACTGAGGGATGTGTGAGCCTTGCTGAGCCAGAGCCACAAACTGCAGTGAATCGGAGCAAATCACTTGCCCATCACTAGGTTAGTGGAGTCCTGGATTCCAGTCAAGCTCCTCCTCCCTTCATTGATATATTTGTTTGACTTGGATCTACCATTCCACACACATACAGTTTCCCATTTTTCACATATAATTTTGATACAACCACTTTCTTGCTTTAGTTTTTTCCCTTTTTCTTTTTCTCCGGATCCAGACCCCAAACCACCTTGTGTTACAGAAAAATCCCAGAGTAACGATGCATTTTTCAATGCCTCTGGTTAAGCAAAAGCAATAAATGCTGAAGGGAGCAGATATTGAAGTGAATCAAGGAAGCAAATGAGTGTGGAAACCAGGGTCTGAAAGCCATTTGGGAAGTCATCCCTGAGCTACATTGCTGAGGATCAGCTCCTGTACTTCAAAACAGCACCAATGGGCAGAAGCAATAAAACTTGTCTGATCAGTTTAAGCACCAGCATCGCTCACAGGCCCTTCTGGATGTTCGCACAAACACACACATACTTATGCACCCGTGAAGTTAAACCACCCAGACTTCTTCCACAATTACTTTGCCAGCAGCCGACAATGCGGGCAGGAGCCCTACAAGACGTGGTTGTCATACATGTGCCCTCTGAGGCAGCTTTTAGCTATGGCTTTTTCTAATCAAACTTCTATAGATGTCTCCAGAGATGATCTGAGCATCTAAATAGAGGTATGCTTATGTACCAGATGCTTATTTAATTAGTTAGTCAGTTATTTTTAATTTTGTCCTCATAGGACCCCTGAGAGCAAAGCACTTGGGCAGGATCCCATCAGTGGGGCTGTGGCAGTGGGGTGAAAATCTCTCTGGTCTTAATTAGTCAAAAGCTCTTAAACTCCTGAAGATATAAACTGCCAGAGGTAGAAATCTACTGACTGTAAGAAATGTGCCTCAGATAAACAGCAGGGAATAAAGCATAAGATGGCTCAGCGTTAGCTGGCTTGATGGAGTTTTACTTTCCCTGGATCTGCAGGAGAATTTTTAGTGTTCCTCCATTTTTAATGAAAGTTTATAATGGAATCTCCCCTGTATAGAGAACTGGGATTCACAAAAACAATGCAACAGTCTATATATTTTTCTGGTTGTAATTTCTAAAGCCAAATTTACACAGGCTGTTTATAAGTCACTCAGCAGAAAGCAGAAAAGATTTTCATCTCTTTACCAAAAAGCAAAAAGCCTCAAAGCAAATGAAAACCAGGATTTTGAAGAGCCATGTGACACCCGCAGTGACTTATACCACATGCCCTGCAGAACAGTTTTCCCACAGCTTGGTGGAGCCTTATTTGAAGGTTAATAGAGAGGCATGATCTTTGGGTAATAAAGGCTGAGTCCATTACAAGGGAAACATATTTGGACTTGCAAGGAAGAAGAGGGAGATAAAAATGGCAGGCAGGAGAAATCTCTATTGAAGACGCTACTGTGGGATTATTATCCCGTAATTTGTAAAGCAGGGAGAAGGGCTTCTTATGGGGTTTGTTACGGCAGTATGTGGGGCAGGCAGCTGGAGGACAGCAGAAAGCATCTCCCCAGTTCTCACCCTGTCCTGAGACCCCCATCTGCCCCCCAAGCCCTAACCCCACTGAGGTACAAGACTCTAGTGTAGAGCCTATTGCTTTTAGAAGAAATTTTGCTCAGACAAGAATTAAGCCTACAATGATTTGTCCTTACCAAGAGGCTGTGAAGGTTTCCACGTATAAGTTTGAGGAAAATGACTTTCGGGATTCGCTCTGCTCTGCTCCTTCGGTCACTTTGGCAGCTCCTCCTGGAGGGCACCAGAGCTGGCACTCGGACAAGCCATCAGCTAACAGGCTAACAAATTATTGATTCGCTTCTCACTTTGAAACAGACAACAACCTACTCCTCAGTGCACTGCATCCTTCAATACCTCCCTCCGGAGCAATACCGTTTGTAACATTGGCAGCACAGGACACTTCCATCTCTCAGGCCTGACAGCCGGAGGGAGCGCCGCGCTTTGCAAATGTTCTTCTTTTACCTTCAGGCAATGCCGACAAAGGGAGGCTTTTGCACAGACCCTGGCTTTCCTATCCACACCCAGACTCAGCCAGATGCATGTACAAATATCCAAGCACACGTATGCAAAATGAACTGAATTGAGGATGCAGAGGTGTCTGACACCAAATGGGGTTAAGAGCTCATTTTCCCCACTCTTACAGCGTTAAGAAGCAAACACACTTTCCCATGCGTCATGCACTTAATGAGCTCCAGACTGCAGCATACAGAAGGATCTTGACATTGGCTAGAAGAAACAAAATGTTCAAAATTATCTGGATACATTGAGGCACTTCATCATAAATGGCTCATCACCATCTTGAATATCAGATTTGGGAAATTCCTGACATTTTCTGCAACTTGCGGCAAGGTGTCCTGAACTTTCCCATTTTCTACCTGCCTTCTCGACATACTAGAGATGCAGTTTCTCATTTGAGCTACACACTGGAGAAGCCCAGGGCTGGGAATGAGGGCAGTCAATGGGGTCCATCCCATGTGCCCATGTGGTACCCAGCAAAGGGGAGGTGAACCCAAGAGCTGCACCTGCAGCTTCACACCAGGACTACAGGGCATCCCTTAGGCAGATGCCGGCTCAGAATACAGATAAATGTGGCAGCCCATCTATTCTGCATGAAAATGCCTTCTCTGCACCTCAAATCAGTACAGTTCTCTTGCAGATTTTTCCTGTTGTAGTGATTCTGAACAGTCATCCAGCCAACCCACCTAAACAGCTCTGAAAATGATACCGTGGCTTATCAGGCCAATGATCTACAATTTTATATCTCCCTAAACACCTATTTACAAACAGCACAATAAGCCTTGTTAAGGTTACTGTGTCAAATTCTTATGCCATTTCCAAGGGTGCTTTGGAAAATACCCATTTTACCAGAAACATTAAACAGAAAAAGAAAATATTTCTATGTTTTGGCCACTCCTCTTTTAATTAAGATTGATATAACAGAGATTTCAAGCATGTGAGAAATATTCTGTACCAAAAATACTTTTCATTGTCCCCATACTGTATTGCAGTGTGTCCCAATTTTCAAGAGTCTGCTTTGCTTTAGATAACGTTGCCAAGTTACTAAAAAAAAAAATCCTCAGCAATGGGCTGCTTGTATCCCAGGGTCGTAATAACGTATCCTGGTGACACTGAAACATGGAGATGTAAACAATGAGAAGACAGAAGGACATTGACCAAAGTGGCTGAGTTTAAAGCACTGCCATTCCGGAGCAATGCGGTATTTATACTGTTGGACACATTATCACTATTGGTGGCTGTGGAACTAGGTGCCAATTTTAGCATTTCTTAGATTTATTTGCAAATGGAATTCGTATGCCAGGAGCGTTACACAAGAGAGACCTCTAACAGATGCAGATTCATATATGCTGAAAAGGCTGAAATAATCACTCCTAGCTCCGAGGCAGAGGAATAGAACATTTGTTTTCAATATTTAAATTGAGTAACACTACAGGACAGCTCATGTTGATACAAACCTTTATAACAAGAGGTAGAGGACAGCACTGAGACATACAGCTCTCCTGGCTGGATGGGTCATGTGTACAAATCAAGTACAAGCCACCATCAGCGGCAGCAACACTTTCGATGGCAGACTGATAGTGATACAAGGCGGATCCCCTGTGCCTTTTATTGGGCTGATACATAAACTGTTACACATGAGCTTCCAGGCCAAAAAGCCTCCTGGAGGCTGGCAGCAGAAAGAATACTTCTGGCCTGAAAGTTTCCCTCTGCTTGGAGCCAACACAAAGCCTCCACCTCTGTCCATTTTATCTCAAGCAGCTGAAAGCAATTGTTTGCAGCCCGCTTGTGACAAACAATCACAGCGACAACTTGCACAAACCCAGCGGGCCGATAGAAAAGTCCTCACCACTAAAGTGCACTGTTTGCTTTCTGTGCTCTCTATCTTCCCAGGGTATTTATAGAACACAGACACTGGGACATTGCAGCCCAGCCGCGGCGACACTGGGAACATGTAAGCACCTCAAGAGGGCTTTCTACAGCACCAGGACTGAAGTGGTCAGACACCTTCTGGCAGTTCTTTTCCCTGAACAAAAACAGCTTGGGAAGTTTTATCAGTTCTGCTGAAATTGTGTCTTGAAAGGGAAGAAAGGAAGGAAATAGGAAAAGTTCGGACAATGGCAAAACCAGACATGGAAAACTTCAAGAGGCATTAAATATTCTGAAATAAGGTTTTCTTCAGCTTTTTCTGTATTATGCATCTGAAAATAAATATTTCTTGAAACAAAGCCTTTCTGTGAACCCCAAACAATGCTTTTTTCCACTCAGAATTTCCTTTCCAGCTTTGAAGTTTCTAATCAGAATAAAAGCAAACACTACAGTTCTACACAGAACACAGCTTCTGTCCATCCCACAACCTGCAGCTCAGACCCCATTCCTGCCTATAGGGCCAAGATACTGGAGCCCTTTAAAAAAATCCATTCTATGCCTCTTGGTATATCTAGGCATTTTTTTAAAATATAAACTCAGCTTGTTAGCAAGAAATGAAAGTAGGCAGCCCTCAAGCATACATCAGACCACATTTCCAGACAAGCTACTTAGAAGTGTAAAGCTATGAATAACCTGGGCATTTTTCTCCTGAAGAAGGCAAAATCATAGAATCATAAATGGCTTGGCTTGGAAGGGATCTCAAGGATCAAGTTCCAACCCACTGCCACATGCAGGGCCACCAAACTCCATATCTAATACTAGACCAGGCTGCCCAGGGCTCCATCCAATCTAACCTTGAACACCTCCAGAGATGAGGCATCCACAGCCTCTCTGGGCAGCCTGTTCCAGCACCTCACCACTCATGATAAAGAACTTCCCCCTGACATCCAACTAAATCTTCCCTCCCTCAACTTAAAACCATTTCCCCTTGTCCTGCTATTATCTACCCTTATTAAGAGTGACTCCCCTTCTGTTTGTAGGCTCCCTTTAGGCACTGGAAGGCTGCAAAATAATAAAGTAAGAAGGGAAAGAGACCCAAACATACACTGCCCTGGTGAGAATGACAGTTCTGGAGCACCGCTGTTGCATAGCTGGGCTGTGGCAGGTGAGAACATTCCTTCCCCAGAGGAACCTTCGGGTTTATGACAAATCAGGGATGATGCTCAACAGCTATTTGATGAGCTCTGCAACAGCTGCTGGGGTCTGCGTGCCACTGCATCACAGCTGGAAGCACGCAGTGCCACAGCATTAACAGGATCATAACTCAGGGCTTGCCAAGTACTGAGCATTGCTAACTCTTTCTGATGAGTTATTTGTGCCCATAATCAGCTGTGAAACTCTTTAGGAAAGATGTTTTCTGAAAAGGAGAATTTATCTGAAAAGGAACCCACTGTCACTAATAAAGCCGTCTGGTCTCAAAGCCTCCACAAATCAGGCTCAAATCCATGATGCAATCTTAGGGAAGTTAAATGTTTTCCCAGCGACTGAAATTTAAGGAGTTTTTAAAAGAAGAAAAAAAAAAGAAAACAAACCAACCAACAACCAAAACCAATCAAACAAATGAAGGAACGTTTGCCTATCAGAAAGAACAGCACGTGGATCCAGTCCCTTCAGCTCTGCTCAAGAGAGGTTCTATCTGCTGCACTGCTCAGAACAGCGAGCATTGGGCCCTTGTGCAGGGCCAGCTCTGCTGCGTACCGTACAAGAAAGTCCCTGGCACAGCTCTCAGCTGAGAGATCTCTCTCCTCTGCGTGTTGAGTGATAGCTCCGGCCGGGGAGGGGAACATCTCCCAGCTGGTGGTGGAGCAGCATCGCTGTTGTCGTCAGCGTTCCTGGAACCAGGCTGCTCTGCAGCTGCTGCGCGCTTGGTGAGCCTGTGGATCAGCGTGCATGGAGGGGGAGAGCAGGGGGCACGTTTCTGGCTTTGTCTGAGCACATGAGCAATCGGTTCTGAGTTCAGGATTAGTCATTCACACGTTGCCACGCTGACCACTCCTTCCCATTTCACACAAGCCGAAGGCATCTGTCTTTAAGAATGACAATTAAATTAGAATCACTGCCTTCCCCTGCATTATATCAATGCCTGGAACATAAAAAGGGTGGGGAAAAAAAAGCAGACTTTTACTCTGATTTACGCTGAATGCCATTTGTATTTTTTAATGCATGTCTGAAGGGAAAGAGTATCCACGGGTTGAATATGGGGGCCTTTATCACCACAAAAGGAACAGTAATACAAGAAAAGAGCAGAAGGGAGAAGGATGAAGAGAGAAACAAAGTATTTCAGAGAAATGAGTTCAAAGCTGCTGCTTCTTGGGCATTTCACATGTTCAAATCATGCAGATGTGCTGAGGAAGGAGGAGATGCTGCCACAGCCAGCACAGCAGAGCCCTCCTTGCACCTGCAACTCTGCTTCTGTAAAAGTAAGAGCAGCAGCAGCAATCTCCTTCCAGATGATTCTACCACTCCACAGCTGAGCCCCGTGCACTGCTCCGTAACAGCCTTTTAGGCATGATGAGGGCAAGGCTCTGCTTTTAGTAGGTCTGATTTTGCCAGCATTAGAGGAAAAGGTCTCATCTTAGAGGATCTGAGCCTGATGATGTGCTTTTTCTCTTGCTGAGGATAAGGGCAGAGCCCACACATACCACAAAGCCTCCTTCAGTTCTTACTGCCATACCAGTGAGCGACTGCAAGGGAGCCCACTGGTACAGAAGACCCCCCAGCAGGAGCAATGATGCTGAGAACAGCTGTATTAGCTGTATTCTCCATGGACAACCTGTAATGACTGCATGGAGCACAAACTTCTCTTGCTCTCCCCCCGTGATGCTGCAGACACACCACACTAAGCTCAACCGGTGAGGAAGGCAATCAAGCAGAACAAAACAACATCCAGCCAGGCCATATCATCTCTTCAAGCAGCCTCAGTAGTATTCAGACTCTATTTCTTTGCACATAATGACCGATCAGGAGAAATCATTATTTTCAACTCTTGATTGTATCCCAAGTCTCGTACTATCTAGTCATTTTGTCAAAGTGTTAGTTCCTATAGTTACACAAAACCAACCGCTGCTTCTGGTTCCTAAGGAAATGAGACATAAACTGTGGTCTGTCTGCCTCTTCCTCCTAATTGGGAAACATGAGGACCAGCTTTAATCCAGACCAGGAAAAGGTGGCAGCTTCAGGGATAAACAGGATCTTTCTAACATCCAAAACACAAACTCTGGGCAGGAGAGAGATCCAGCAGCTCCAAGAAAGACTGAAAAGTGAACTCAGGCTAAACCACATGAGTAATAGCCTTATAAATAACATCTAACTGTATTCATGAGGGTTCATAACCAACCTCAAGACATGAATCTGTAGGAAACCAGGCTTAACTTTTCCCATTGCTCATTCGGAACTGAAGATGGAAGACTGACTGTTTGAACCACACGTAGTTAGCCTCCATCCCTACAAAATACAGAAGTCAGAACAGAAAGAACCTTTATCCACTTCTCCAGTTTCTCAGCTCTGTAAGTCAATTCAGACCTCTCAAGGCCCGATCTCACAAGGTCTGAAAATCAGCCTAGCAATACGACACTTGCAGCTTAACTGTAAATAAAACTTGAGACACAAGTGTCCAAACCTACAAGAGTAGACACAGCTCTGTCTAGTCTACAGAAATCAAAGCCAGAAAAACCAAACCACCCAATTTCATTGCTCCCTTCCCCTAACACAAGGCTTAAAAAGCATTTGTTTCTAAGGATTGTTAAATTAATACTCAGGAAAAACAATGATTTTCCTAAGAGCTATCTGACTTCCCATCATTAATTCAGCTTCTTTCAGGTGCTGAAGAGATGTGTGTAGGAATGGCATCCCACAGCACTCTGTGTCCCATTGCTGACTGCCTCAGGCACAAATCCATCCCATATTGTCAGGACGGACAGCAGCAGTGATAGACCTATCACTGGCATTTCTGGTAGGTACTGCATTAACTAACGCAGTTTAAGATGCTGGTATTTCAAGCTTTCTGAGCAGATCTATAACTGGTCCCCATTTACACTGTCACTTCTGCCAGGGGCACCCTTAGAGAACTAGAGATTTGAAAATGTCTCCGCACAGACAGGGCTGGTGAGGCCTCCTCTACACAGTGATTTACATCACTGCAGCAATGAAAATTCCTGTCTGGAACCGAGTGCCTGACTGCAAACTTACCACAGCTCCGGGGCTAGTGGAGTCAAAAGGTCACCACATTTATTTGTTGCTCTTCCAAGACCACTTTCCCATGAACTTGATGGATTCTCAAATGCCTCCTATTGCACAGAAGACCGTGATTAATCTAAGTCTTCGTTAAGCCTGGGACCAGCAGTTTTTCTTCAAAAAACTCGCTCTTAAATTCACCGGTCAGCTTTAGCAATTTTAAAAGTGATCAATTAAATTAAAATATATATAAAGGTCATCTTTTTCTAAGCGAGTATAATACCTGTAGAAAGCAAATGACTCCAGGAACTCTCCTTAATGTAACACATTGCCCAGAGATGGAAGAACTCTGCATTCAAAATGCGCTCTTCTTCCCTCCCCTGTGCTGAGACATAGAAGAAGTATCCTGCTCCCAGCCATTTTATGCTGTGGCATAAAATGCTTTAACTTCATGTCTGTTTTTTCAGCTAATAAAAGTGCTTCTCCTTGTCTCTGAATTGTGGTATTAGTTAATTATTTCATTTCTTAGGTAATACAATAGAATATGGTGATTTTATACAGTTTCCCCTAACTTCCTCATCTTTATAAAGCTGCGGGTCTTGGAGCAGCAGCTTCAGCCAGAGCTCAGCTTGCAGCCTTCCTCCTCAGTGCCCTGATGGCAGGCTTTATGCATGAGCTAGAGGTTCTCATCCCCTCTGCTAATCCTGCTGTGAAACAGAGACCCTGACAGCCATGCCTCTGTCTCCAGGTTCATCAGTTCTCATTTTTCACCCCAGGCAAGTTGGTTTGGAAGCAGCAGTACTGATGCTGCCATGGGATGCAGGGGCACTGTCCCTGCCCTTTTGGGCTCGCCTCCATTACCCCATCTCCCCCTTTATCCCATCCGGCCTTCCATTGCTCCTTTGAACTTCCTGCTGTCCCCCCCCAAACTCCAAACTCACAGCAGGACCTCCCACTCTCCCTGTGCAAACCACTCAAACTCACAATCTTTGCATTTCCTCCCACCCCCCATAAGACACAATGCCTAGTCCTGAGATTGCATTTCCACCCCAAATACTCATCAAAATTAATAAGGCATGAGGTCTTATATGCTAAAACGGGCACATTCCCAATGGGAAAGCAGCAGTCCCAGAGCTCTCAAGCCTGGCAGGAAACTCTGTCTTTCCAAGAGCCCAGAGTTATGTGGGACAAGCTAAATGATGCTACTCAGCAAGTTTCCCAGAGAAATACAGCAAGGGCCATGACAAGGCCAACAAAGCTAAAAATATCCCAGTGCTTACCCACACTCTACATACTGCTTCATTTAATGTGCCATAATTACAGCTTTTTGTGCACACACAGCTGTGTGTGAGGTGCAGCACTAGCACTGCCCAAGAGACATTGGAGCACAGTAGGAGCAGGCAGGCAGAGTCATGGGGCAGCAGTAAAGTGAGAGGAATCTCTCAGAAGTGACACTGCTCAAGGGTGCTTTTGTGAGAAGCAGAAGTAAAATCTGCCAGTTTAGCCAGGTCTCAGAAATTTGGTGAATCTAGATGTTTTCAATGAATAAATTTCTCTCCTAGTTCTGTCTACAAATTGTACTCATTTGAGTCTGCAAAGCATCTGTTTAAAGCAAGATATAACAGGAGACATTTTCCCTTTGATAAAGTGATGGCATTAAATTCCAGGGTGCTAAAAACCAAACCAAAATTGAGAGCTCAGTTGCTGCAGAACTTGCCTGCCACAGCAAGGCATTCCCATGGATTTCTGTTACTACATGAAGCTCTAATGGCACTGAAGCAGCTGAAGGACGGCAATTATACCAAAATTAAAATCTTCCAAGTGCCTGAAAGCAAACGTTACTGAAACCTCTCCCTTCAGCTTTTGAATTCCCATTTGGTAGACACCATACCCTTCACATAGCCCCTGGCTGCTGATTAATGAAATTTGGTGAAGAACAGCAAAACCATGCCAAAGGCAGCACAAAATCCCAAGTTTCTACAAATCCCAGAGGTGAAAATGCACGAATGACAACAGCATCCTCCAGTCATTCCCTGCTTTCACTTAGCTACAAGTTTGAGATGAGACCTCTCAAATAGGCTTTGCTTTATACTCTGCATTCCTGACAATAGCTCCACATTCACAAGCAATCACAACCATCTCCTGTGCACAATTACTCGCCTTCATAGCCTCACCTTGTCTAACTTCCACTGCAGACCACAGCTCCAGTCAGACACTACGTGCATTTTTCAGTAACTTTTCATATAGCTGCCTGGATCTCTGGCTTGTGTAGGAAACCCGCTGTCTGCAAAGTTAACAGGCATGAAAACATTGAATACGATTCCACGTAAGCTAAAACTGAGCTTTTTGGATCATTAGTGTTCATAGCACCTACTCAGGCTACTGCTAGAACAGCTCGCCCTTTATGTTCTGCAGATACTGGCTCAAGCTGTGAAAACTAAGCATCCAAACTTTCTGGTGTTCATGTTCTCCATCACATCTTCATCTTTGTGCTTTGTCTCATTTGTGCATGCGTGCTCTGAATGGCTTCCACACCAAGCAGCATATCCCAAAATCCCTGGAGTTGTTCATGGAATGTGTGGATGTGGCACTGCAGGACATAGTTACTGGGTATAGCAGTGATGGTTGGACTGGATGATAGTGGTCCTCTCTAATCTTAATGATTGTATGATTCTACGGAAGTCCACACACCCTCAACAACAAAACTCAAACTAAGCAGCAGGCAGTAGATTCTCCTTCTCACCTTCAAACCATCAGCTTGGGATCACTGCTGCACAGCCAGCTCAGAGCAGCAGCACACTGCAGCAACACAGTAACCAGAGGAAGGAGGATGGCAGCACTGTCATGCTCAAAATACACCTGTATCCCTGAGGCAGAGAAAAAGAGAGGCCAGTGGTGCTGGGTGAGAGCATGACATGCTGGCCAGGGGCAGAGCTCATCCCATTGAGAGGCACTGCGCCCATTGAGAACATCATGGACACACCATGACTAATCAGTTCTCAAAATGATCCATATGGGTTCCCACCTTGTATAAAGCCTCATAAAAATACTGGAGTGGGAGGAAAAATGGTTTGCTGACTGCTAGAGCAGTTTACTTACATGCTGTTTGTCTGCTTGCAAATAAATAGCTTTTCAAGCAGGAATCCTGAATAAAAGTAATTGATTTTTTACTGAACATAGAGAGACATTTCACAAACTGTATCCTCTGTGTCATGTATCATAATGCATACCATGCATCATAATAAATCCATGCTTCTCTCAAAGCCATGCCTCAGTCCTGGTCTTACCATTTGCTAGCCTGTTAGCTGTCTGTTCCCCGCAGCAATTCCCATTGCATGCAGCAGCTGATGAGTATTGTGCACACACAGGGGCAGCAGCACCACCCTGCTGAAGACTTCCCAAGAATGTGCCTCGAGGCACTAAAACAGCAATCCCAGACCAGGTTCTGCTTTTGATTTCCTCCAACCACCTCAGATAAGTGACTGCATGGCAGCTCTCCCATCTACGCAAGACCCCAATTCCAGGGGTTGTTGTGAAGATTACCTTCTATAAGGCTCTTAGAAGAAGGAAAATAAAGCATTTCCTTTGTGGTTGCACAGCTTGTGGCAACGACCTGGGCTTCTCAATACAAACACACCAACAGGTGCTTGCAGCACAAAACGTTCTACACAAGTGATCTGAATATTTAAAAAAGCAAAGAGGAAGGAAAGGCTTGTGGGGATATTTTCTTAATGTTGCTGCATCTTAGGAAGCCTATGCTCTTCTCCCTTTTACAGGATGATTTAGAAGGGCCAAACTCAATTTCCCAGTATAGGAGAGAGGGACTGGGAAAGAAGATTGAAAAGACCAAATGCTGAAAGAAAATATCAGACAGAGACGACAAATGACATGCAAGATGTTCAGTGAGCTGGGTGCCACATCCAGCATCAGTGACACAACCTCCCATTTCTCAGCCATCTCCTATTCAGCCATACCCACAGCATGAGTGCCAGACATCAGGAATGTTGATCATCCAGACAGCAGGATAACAATATATGGCACCGACAGAGTACCTGTGATTACCAGAGCACTTTGCTAGTGAGCACAACCTCCCTCTGTCACTAGGAGACAAATTAATATTTGTCCTCATTATACAGAAAAGAACCGAGACACAGAAAGGTTATGTGACTTGTTCTACACGGCAGAAGTCAACATCAGAGCAAGGAATATGGGACTGAGCTAGCCACGTATTTTCTCCACAGCCCCCGTTTTACACCCTGTACTGGTTTCAAGAGGCTGCAATGCACTCATATCAGAAATTACAGGGATGAGACCACATGAAGTTATGCATTTAAAATAGGTAACAAGAACATCTAGAATTATGATAACCAATCGTAGCTGCTAAGAGTCAAAACTTGTGACAGAAGCACTGCACACGTCAGAGTTGGTCTCTGGAAACAAGGAGGTAGGATGAGATGTTTCCAAAAGTCATTACATGTGCACACACAGAGCAGAAGGTCCTGGCCAGTGTCAGCCCGGTGGATTCTCAGCCCAAGTAGGAACCCCCAGCCCAGCTTCTTTTTCCCCACATTCCCACCAAAATCAAAAAAGAAAAAGAACTGTAGAGTGAACTTGTTACTGGCTGATACATATGAGAAGGCAACTTGGGATAATTCAGTTCCTGGCTGATATATCCTGCCTGAGAGTTATTCTCAAAGCAGCAAAAGAAGGAGAATAAAAACATTTCCTAATGGATCTTGACTTCTCTCTCTTCCTATAATACTCTCGTTGTGCTGGCCAGATTGGAAACCACTCCTGGCCAAAATGTCCCCGCCAGGAACAGTACAGAAAATTAGATGTCTACTAATAAATATCACCTAATAACAGGGAAAGGAGCTATTGTGCTTATGGTCTGTGCTGATATCACTGAACAACCTGGAAAGCAGCACAGTCAGAGGTGAATTCACAAATCCAAGCACTGGTTTGAAATTCTGACTGCTGAGCATCAGCCTTGCTGAGGGCTAACATTAGCCTTGCACCACAACATCATCAAGCCTACAGTGCCGACCAGCAGGTTTTTTTAGCTGTTCTTTAGTCTAAGAGCAGCCCCATGCTAATCTAGTCGCATTACCAGGAAAGTAGCAAGTATAAGAACATTTCCATAGGGGAAGTGGGCTGGGAAGGCCATCATTAACTTTTTACCCTGAAACCCTCCTGCATGCCCAGTCCAGTCTCATCTGGCAGCAGAAAGGCTGCTGATTTACAGATTGTCTCGTCTACTCTACGAAATACTCTTGGTTCCCCTTCCAACTCCCCAAGAGATGCAGTATGTATTCAATGGCCTTCAGCCACATGGAGAGTTTATGCAGCCCAGAACTTGTAGGGTCAGGAATCTTGGCCACCTCAACACTCCACTAATGGAAAGGAAAGGAGCAGGGTTGGCTGTGGGACAGCTGCACGGCCAAGGAAAGGAGCTGCACAGCTGCTCCATCCCCATGTGACATGGTAGCAGAGAGGGACCTGCAGTCCCCATGGGCTGCCCAGCCATTTCTGCCCATCTCAATCTGCCCATGGCAATATTACACTGCTATAACTGCGTGCAGAAAGCAGGCAGACAGGGAGAATCCTGTCCCCAAGAGATTAATAAAACCCATCCATGAAAAAGCAGCAAAAAAATGTTGGGGTGCATATTAAAAGGCAAAGAACAACACATGGGTGGCTGCTACTTTAAAAGCCAGCATTTGCAAACTCAGAGGCAATGAGCTCACTTGGCTGTTGCCTTCTCCTCTTCCCCTCTGCACACAGAGAACACTGAATGGAAACGCACACAGCACTGCTGGGAGAGCCCAGCAGCCTGCAGCACCGCTCAGCCCCCCACAGCAGCAGATTTGTAATCATTTGTGCGAGTCAGAGGCTCACAGTGCTGGACAGGAGGAACTCCCAGAGCACCTGGGAAACAAACACAATCCAACTCTGGTGTCCGGAGTGAGCTCAAGGCAGCTCTCACTGATCTTCCTGGCTGAACAACAGCCTCCATAGGCAGACCCAGAGGCGGGCATCTGGGCAGGAGAAGCTCCACCTGGTTAATGTGTCTCCAAGCAGAGCAAAATCCGTGGGGCAAAGGTGAAAGGCAGCTCCATGCAGCTCCATACGGTCCCTGCCCTGCGGTGGGAGAGCAGCCTGACCTCTGCTCCAAGCACACTCAAAGCATTCGCCTGCTCAGCGTTCTCACCAACAACCTCCAGCAGCACCGCGCTGGGGGCTTGGGGAAGAGGTCAGAGAGAAGAGCTTTACACGCTGAGTTGTTCCCAGACCCAGACGAATCGTTTCCTTATTGTACATGGCAGCCTCCCACGGCCGTGCTGCCAGAGGGCTCTCTGAAATCGCATTATGGGCCCTTCCCTCACTCCCCTTTAAGTCCCCCGGCACTGCTCTCTCATTTCTGATGTCAACGTGGGGCCCAGTGCTCTATGTCCACAGCTACAGCCGCTCCGAGCCTGTGGGGCCCAGTGAGGGAGTGAGGCCAGGGCTGACACAGTTCCAGTACTGTGCCTGTGCCCTCAGCTGCCTGCTGCACCTCAGGAACCACAGAGCTGGTTTTGCAGAGAGCATCAAAGAGGAGGCAACAGGCTCAGGCTATGTTGGGATGGGTGATGAGCTCCCTGCAGCTATAACCGC
Organism: Lagopus leucura; assembly: GCF_019238085.1. Lineage (NCBI taxonomy): Eukaryota > Metazoa > Chordata > Aves > Galliformes > Phasianidae > Lagopus > Lagopus leucura. The sequence continues at coordinate 10,072,151 of NW_024962273.1, read as the reverse complement.
ATGGGGAAGACACGAGCCTGCATTGCCCCCCGAGGCCGTGGGTCTGTGCCTCGCTTGGGGCTGCAGCAATGGGGGGGTACGTGAGCTGCACCCGACGGATTAACCAGAGACTGAGCCTTCCCACCAGCATTTCTAGTGTTGGTGAAATGCCTCGACAAAATTACAGCAGCACTATTGCACACAGCTGGGGGTAAATTATTCCTTATGAAACTTTTATTTAACATAGTCTCTTCCCCTGTAAATCACAGCACTCAGGCCCAGTCACTGCAGAGACGTTGCCAATGGCAGCTATGACAGAAGTGATGCCAGCTCTGTCACACACTGGCCCCCCATGGGCTCTCTGCTTGTGATTTGCTCTCAGGCACAGTGCCCTGCAGAAGGGCATGGAGGCACTCATACAGCAGCACAAGGTCCTGATTTATTGTTGTTTGTTTTCTCCTCCTTCTATCCTCCACGTTATCTAGCTGGGGAGCTTGGCACCATGCAGAGCTCTCTTCTGGCTCAAGTGTCCTGCAATGAGTTCCTGACAGCCCCACCACGCCTCAGCAGTACATCAGCACATAAAGGTGACCTAGCACCACCCCACCTTCATAATGCAGCCAGAGAAGGACCTGTCGGCCCTAAAAAACACAACCCCCTACTGTGCCCTTCTACCCATTTGAAATTACCCTTCTATCTAGGCAGAAAACATGCACATACTCTATCAGCAGAGCTACTTGTGAATCCACGAAGATGACGTGGCACTGCCTTGTGACTGAGCACAGTCCCCATCTGCAGTACATCAACAGGAACTCTGGGCACAACCACAAACTCTTCTAATGGGCCCTGAAGCAAAGTCCTGCTCCAAGCCCTTCCTAATTGGACAGCTCTTCCAGGGTAAATCCAAAAGCACAACCAAAGCAGCTAACTGCCGAGACCCCCCACGCAATCCTTACCTCCTGCTTTCCTCCTTGAGCAGGTGGACAAAAGGCAGAAGATGCTTTTGACCTTCCTCAGCTGGGAGGCTGTGATGATTTATGGCTACATCTCTCCTCCAGCAGAATGAATCATACTCATAGAATCAGACTTGAAATATCAGATCAAGAAAATCAAGTCATAAAATCAGCACAGGGACTGACATTTGCACCTCCTAGAGGCTTTTGTCAGGGTGATGTTTCAGAGGAGGGACACTCTGCTGACAGAGCTGGGCTGCCACATTTAGGTGCTTCTTGGATACAAAACCCAGATCAGAGATACATGGACAAATCTACTGTAATAGTCTGGAAATTTGACTGTTCCCAGACAAAGCCACTTTCTGAGCCTGCCACAACAGCCCTGCTTCAGGCTTCAAAAACTTCACTACCAATCTGTGTGTGGGTCCAAGCCCCTCTGTACACATCCGTGGAAATCCTATGCTATTCATCATAGAGATGGAGCTTGAAACTGAGCAATTCTGTTTTACCAAGACCCATAGAACACCACAGCTCCAGGGCCAGGAATGGTCACCAACCATTATACAATTCTAAGCACAAAGAATGAAAGAGATTTAATGTAAAACAAGGAAATGATTATGGCAGTGAAAATTTAAAATGCCAAAGTCATTCATCTAGATTTCTACACGCTGCTATGTTACTAAATCACAGTTTGGTGTGCAGGAGGCGGGGCTGAGGATTGAGTCTAATTCCAGTCCTAACATTCCCTCTTTGGACTGAATTCAGCCTTCATTTAAGAAGATGCAATTTTAATGATTTACAGCCAAGTATGCCAAGTCTCAGTTTGGCTTTTTATGTGGCTTGAGGCATATGTTAAATAGGATCATAATATTTACTTACCTCACCAAAGTGGTGGGAGACTTTATGCAAAAACACCAACTTGCATTTTAATGTGGTACAAAGAGATGCTGTCTGAAGTAGTTTCAGGCACTACTTTGAACCTCTCCTGCTCAGTTTTTATGGCTCTAAAAACCATTTTTTTTTCCCATGTTCTATTTTCTTCTGTGCAAAAAGGTAATAAACAAAAGGTAAAAGCATTAGAATCCAAACAGACCCAATTTCCACTACTGCAAATTCACAGCAGAAGCAGGCTGGGAGTAAAGAAGCTAATTTCCTTTTCTTACTCTTTTGTGATTTGAGCCAGTTAAAAAAAATAAATAAATAAAAGAATTAAATCTTCATCAATCACAGTTTTGGCCAGAAGAAGAAGAGAGAAAGAAATGCATGAAATTTTCCTTTAACTGTTAAACGAGTTGCATTTCTTAGAACACTTAGGTGGCTTTTGTAAAAAGTTAAAAATGAAAAAGATTAAAACATTGTTTCTTGGTTGACGATGATGCTTCCATTAGAAGCATCAAAAAGATTTGAAACTGTAGATGTTTACTATGAATGTTAAAAACCTTTGTTACTGGCTTTGCTGGGACAGAACTCCAGCACAGGTGTATCGCAAGAAAAGAACAAAACCAAGTAGCTGGCAGCACTGAAAAGCCATGACTCAAGAAGAGCCCACAAGTGCTCTGATCCTGCAAACCAATGGGTGTTAAGCAGAGAACATCTAACCTCCAGGAGGAATATTAATGCACTGTAAGCAAGTTTAACACAGCCAATCTTACAGACGATACTTACTCAGAGCTCTGTCTTAATACATTTGTTTTCCATGATAGGAGATGGGCAGAAAGCATACAGACAGCCCACAGGCCTCCAGAGCCAAGGCTTGTCCTGGATGGCACCCTCAGGTGCCAGGTCACTGCTGTGAGTAAGTCGCTGTACTGCTCCTGGGCACCCAAGAAGCTCAAACAGGCCAAGGGCCTCAACAGCATTGTCAAGCATTTCAGCTCCATCACCCAATGGCACTAGAAAAAAAAAGAAGTCAGCCAAGTACTTTCTGCTGCACAAGGAAACAGGCCTAGGAGGACCGTGTCCCATCAACAGCTTTGACTTTAGTGTGAAAATGTGCTTCAGGATCCAATCATTCCCTGAATGCCCACAAATCCCTTCACCCACCTCTTCCAGGTTCTTTGCCTTTTCTAAAGTATTATCAGTAAAACATTAACACAGGAGCACTTAGAAAAGAAGCCAACCAAACAGAAGCTGTTCACTCCTCTCCTTGCCTTGTCAACTACAAACAACGCTTTTCCAGTGCTCAGTCAACATCCCAATCACTTCTTTCTTCTGGAAACACCTAGACAAATAGGTGTGTCTAACACGCTGCTCTCAAGTTAAGCAAATCAACTGGGAAGCAGAATATGGCTAAACCATCCTGCCTGGTTGCTGGTCCTTTTTTCCATCCCTGGGCAGAGACAGGGCTCACAGGAGATTCTGTGCAGTCATGTGGCCAGGACAAAAGGCTGTGGATCGGCAGTGCTGGCTTTCATTTCCAAATCTGGTCTGTTAGCCTGGATGCATTAACGCAGGTTTGTCAGCCTTTATCTCCCAAACTGCATTCACCGTTTCATCAGGGAGCCCTTGAGAGATATACCACTGCCTATAGTAACGAGCTCCTGCTGTCTGTCAGAGTCTTCCTGAGTATTGCCAAAAGAAGCAGAAATACAGGACAGGCCAAGAGCTGCCTTCTAAACCCAGCACATTTCCATCTGTGGGCCAACAGAGCATTGCATCCAGAGCTGCTGAAATGAGCTGGTGTCAGCCATGCACTGCATGACCCACATTGTGCTCCCACACTACCATGACCTCAGTAGAGACCATTTGCATTTTTACTTCTTCTGCAGTGCTGTGAATTAATGATTGATCATGGACCTTCACCATGAATCTCCAGGCTTCTGTCAGCCAGTGTCACAAACTTAACATTATCTAATTGTAAGTTTTCCCATTTAATTGCAATATACACCTGCTCAATGTCCCTCTGTGTGCGGAAAAGCATCATACTTCATTTAAAAAGCCCTCATTTAAATTCAACAGCTAGCTGTACAGATTTAACCATTAAACTGATTTATGTTGCATAAAAGATCAAACCAGATCACACCTTGTGGCCAAATAACCATAAAAGGTTTCTGTAAAGATCATTAATTCACCTCCCTGGGCAGTTAGTTTAGCAGTAAATATGACTTAGATGACTTTATCCAGTTAACCTTAATCAATTTGTTATTATGATTAGTCACCCTAAATAATACAAATGTGAGAGGGGAAGGTGTTACTGTGCAGACCCTGGCAATGAGCAGCCCAGTGGTGCAGTGACCCATGCAGCTGGGAAGCAAGTACCCACCACGCTATTCCAGACATCCCTGGTGCTTGTACAGCCAGTTGGTGAGCAGAAAGCAAGGGCAGCCCCATTCACCCCATGCTAGGAGGAAAGCTGGCCCAGCCATCCACACAGCACCTTAAGATCTGGCAAGATATTCTTTGGCAGCCCCTGCTCTGTCACACACTTCCAGAGCGACCTTGGCCAAGGTACTTTATCTTACTGAAGCTCAGCTCCCCAGCTGTTAAGAGGGAAGATGCTGCTTCCCTGTCTCACCGGAGTCGTCTTAAAGTTTGTGAGGCATTCAAACATCACAGTCCTGGGAGCCATAAAAGTAGCTTCAGCAGGCAGATCCATCACGCTCAGTGCTCACTCCTCTCCTAGTCCAGCACAGCTCTGTTGACTTCAGCCCATTTACTCTACCACAGAGGACGTGAAATCAGAGTCAGGCCCTCGATCTGGTAAAGAGATTGCTGCTACCTCCGTGCCACTGCAGTAACCTGCAGAATGGATCCCAGCAGGGACTACAGCAACAAGAGTGCTAAAGGAAATAAGCCCATATCTCGTCCAAAGACATTCACACCTGAACAAAGCACATTACACTGACAGTCCAGCACTCTATGCAAACTGCTGATATCACATCACAGTCTTTCTATACCAGAGAGGACAGATGACGAGAAGAGGCTTAAATTTTAATTTACAGACAGGTACAGGTCAGCAGCAAATTCACACATGCACTGGTGGAATATCACTGTGCAGAAGAACACAGACTCCAAGTGCTTGGATTCATGCCGCCTGACCTCCCAGGGGTCAGAGCACTGCTCGGTGGCTGCTGTGTTTGGTATGCAGGCAGCACATCAGCAAGTCAGGGTGCCCGCATGAAAGGGCTCATTTTGTCTGTGTGTATTTCTCTGTCTGTGTGTTCAGTCTCACCAGGCCAAGGAAAGCACTTTATCCTTCATTTCTATGCTCAGCCACGTGCTTCTCCCGCCTTCCCATATTGTGTATGCGACTGTCTGAATGTGGAATGCTTCTTGTTCCAACATGCATGCACCTGCACCTCGCAGGAAAACAACTCCAAGCCCACACCTATGTCCAGCATGATTGGTTATTTTATTCCAAACCCAGCTCCTACTTCAGGAGGCATTTGATTCAAGCAGAAAGCAAAGGCGTGATCCAAAACATGGTCAGAGACCCCAGTGGGGTCTTTCCACTGACCCCAGTGGGCTTCAGTTGAGGTTCTGTGTTGAATTACTCACAGTCATTATTATTAAAGAAGATATTTGGGCATGGTTTGCAATCCACAAAGCCACTAACATGGAACACAACATATTAAAAAAAGACAACATAATTTGGGAAGCTGAAAATGCTCATGGAAATCCCTTCCTTCAATGTGAATGAACTTTTCTGTGAACTTGTTTGCATGATCATTTGTTCTTGGATGGAAGTTAAGCTCTCTATGAGTAAAGATGAGGGATTACAAATTCGCACAGCATACAGGAAACCTCAGTTCCTATGACAATACTTTGCACTCTTCTGGATCAGGCTGCAGGACTGTGGCCAAGGCAATTTTATGGAAACCAAATAGTCCATCCTCATTCCTAGCTGCATTCCCAAATCCACAGAAACAAGAGCACCAGTATAAAGTCCATAAGGAGAGCCTGATGAATTTTAAGGAAAGCGGGGCCTGATTTTCTGTAGCATTTGAAAAGCACATGCTCAAAATTAAGCATATAGCTAAGGGTCACTGACTTCCACAGAAGTTATTCATAGGACAAAGCTATGTCTTGATTTGGGAACTGGAGCTTAAGTAGCAGACAGCAAATGCTCAGAAGACTTTTCATTTTTATAATTAAGTCGTATCACATCAATCTTGCATCAACAAAGAGATGCTATTTATAGAATCTGATATTAAAATCTGAATTCCTTTCAAATATTGAGAGTGTTTTGTTACGTGACACATCCAGGTGCTACGGGAGATTTTGACAGACAGACTGATCCAAGAGTGCCAATTAACAAACACACTCAGAAGCAGAGCATGACAAAAGTCACAACATCATCAGAAGAGGAATGTGTTTTCTTTCATCGGAGGAAATAGCAATGAGGAAAAAAAAAAAGCTAATCTCCTCTAACAGTATGTCAATAGTTCTCCTCTACCACCCCATCACTCTGACTTTTACTAACTATAGATACATCACAAAGAATCCTAATAACAGAATGAAGAAAGAAATACATATTACATTTCCATTGTTGCTGACAAGTCAGAGAGAGTTAAGACTGGATGAAAAGCCTGTTGATTTTTTTATCAGCACGTTTGCTTTTAAATTCACCAGAGTGCTTAAGCGAGCCGGTGAGTTCCACATTTGTTCCTAATCTGCTCTGAAGGAAGGGGCCGGCAGAGGGCAAAAGGCAGCGTCTGGCACTTCTGCTTATTTTCAGATAGAGTTTAAGGCAAGCATCCAGACCTGGAGGGGGGTTTAAAATCCTAATCTCAAATTTCTACGGTACTTTTCTTCTTGGGAGGGATACAGTGGTGTCTTACACACTCCGGCCACAATTCTACAATGAATTTATTCAGGCTTTGTGTAAGAAAAAGGGATGAATTTTAGGAGGACTGGGGCTACAGATCACTGTGGCCACTGCTTAATGCACAGAGCTGCTGCTTAATGGCACGGATAAGAATATCCTACATGACTTCTTATTCAATTATATCTGCCAGGAAATAACCATGCAAAAAGGAACTGGCACCTCATCACTTCTGAAGAGCGCCAAGTGATAATTAATGATTTCAAACATCAGAAACTTCATGTAATGTCTTTCCTGGGGGACTACTGACGGTGCCCCAACAACTCCTTCTTCTGAGTCACTACCTGCCAACCTTAAAAGCCTTTCTTTAGGACTGGGACTGTTCAAACAACATTTCCTATACAGGATTTGGCAAGACTACAATGTGCCTGAGGCTGTGGTTGCATACTGCTGATAGGTGAGGCTTTCTGTCCCGTTGGCAACCCCAAATGACCCGATTCAACCCACAATATACATCTCTGCAGACATTACCTGTTGCCGACTCACATCTTGAGCAACACTCCTACACAAGGACTGGCTCCGATTCTCTCACCTTCCTTCCTACCAAGTCTGTACAACCAGAGGACTCCCAAACCTTGTCTACAGTGAGAGGTATGGAGACCCACATCTGTGGTCCTGAACTGAAGGAGCCAGAAGCTCAGCAATTCAAGCCAAGTTTCACATATTGAGTCTACGTATGTGTAACAAAAGACAACTTATATCAATAAAAGTAATATAATAGAATCATAGAATCAATATCAATGTTTTCAAAATGCTTGGTATGAGCCTCCTCCATAGGTAGTTTTCTTTTGATCTTAGTGAACTGCCTTTGGAAGTTTCTCATTTCCAAGAAAGACAAAAAGATCCCATTTAGCCACACAGCAACTTAATTTGTATGCAACTTTCTTCCTTGTTTTGTCAACCTCAGACAGGGGTAACAGGTTAATTGCTATTTTTATTGGTGTAATGGTGCCAATTGTAAGGTGCGTTATCTCCTAGCTACGTGGAAGAAACAGATCACGTATAAAAACATCCATGCTCTGTTATCCGAAGTAATGTGAAGCTGGAAGATTGTAACCAACAACAACAACAACGAGGTAATAAAATAAAAAAAAAAAAAAAAAAAGGAGAGGGACACCTCACTACACTGAGTCAGCACAGATTCAGCGCAGCCAGCTTTGAGAAAAAGCTGAAAAGCTTTGTGTGGTCTGAGCCATCTCCCCAGTGCTCAGTGAGCTGAGAATCTACATGCCAGAGCTGAGCGCTCACTGCTCGCGAGAAAATCCTCCTGGAGCTCAGGGCTGTGGGGCTGCAGCTGTAGGACACCCCAGCACTCTGCTGGTTCTCACCAGCCATGTGTCAGCTCCAGCTGCGCCAGCACTGTGAGCTCCATCTCAGCCTGGTGGCCACTGCCCTCCTCCCCTCTTTACCTGTGGGTGCCCTGCCCTATGCAGTCACGCCTGTCCCTGAAGGAGGCCACAGAGCTGTGTATTCATTTAGAAAGCTTACTGATGGGCTTGGTAGACAACAGAAAGAAAATGCGAAGGATTTAGCATTTTTCTTCTTTCTTTAAATCTGGAAACGTTTGGTAGATGCAATTAACCTTGTGTGGTCATCTCTTCCCACAGCTACATGTGGCTGCATAACAATCTCATCCAAATTGCTTATTCAGTGCAAGGTTCCTCTTCAGGGAGTTTTCTTCCAATCTTCCTCCCTCCCTTGCTTCAAGGGGGCTTAAAGAGAGGACTTGGGCACTCTGGACTTTAAATGACCCTTGAATGCTGCACAGCATTTCACAGCAGGACAAATCAACTGCCCCATCAAATAAGTCTCAAAGAGACAGGTTTGTTGATTGGGAAAGCATAGACTCAAGCTGAGGCTAAAGAGTATGTCACAAATATTAGTGTGAATATTAGTGAAGGCCCTATATCCTTGCAGGGAACAATGTTACCCCTAGGCTAAAATCTGTGCTAATATTCTGAATCTATATTACATCTTCTCAGAAAAAAAGTCCTACTGGATTTTAAAGCTCAATAGCTAGTAGGATCCTTCCTTTATCTAATCCTGTAGAAACTGCTGTTATAGGTTTAACTATCCTATAATAGGGAATATATAGCTTTACTAAATTTCAATGTTTTGTAATATATTTGCACTGAAAACAGAGCTGAAAATCCCTGTTATATGTTAATACTTTCAGGTGAAACGTCTGGATGTGTAGCTGCTGATGAGCCCTATGCTGGGAAAAATAGATATCCTATAATTTTAGAGCCTAAATCTTCAACATATTCAGTATTTTCCACTCCGAGTGTTCCCTTTGCTTTGAGAATTTGGAGTCAGAAAAAAGAAAATTGAGACTCTGCAAAAACTTAATCCAGAACCATGGTAAATTAAAATGAATTTAGGCACTACTGCTTATAGAAATGTCCATTCAGGTGCATGGCACGCTAACATAACTTGGGTTGTTGTTGTCAGCTTTCTTACTCTGTTTGCAATACTCAGGCCTGTGTGAGCCTTCTCTTCTCAGCACTGTACCTGCAGACAGGAAGGCAATAGCCTGAGCTTGTCCCAGTGCTGTGAGCAATGCCAGTGTAGGAACACTGGCAGCTGTGCTGAGACAAGTAGCACTGGTGACCCTGGGCATGATGTTCTTACCCAGCTGGTTTGGAGGAGAACTTGGATGAACTATCAGAGACTGAAAGAATCAGTAACAATTTGTATACATGCCTAAGGGTGGGATTGACCGGAAAGGAAGCAAAATCTGAAAGGAAGCATGTGAAGGACCACAAAGTCCCAGCAGACTGAGTTTTGGAATTGAACTGATAAATTGATCCAAGCTGGCTGAGACAGCTCTGCCCAAACAAGATCCTTCTAAAGGCCCCACCTGACAAACAGACGGGGATAAAATGAGCTGCTGCAGCAAACTGGACCTTTCCAGAGAAGAACCAGATAAGCATATAACAAAGAGCACACATGATCCAAAGAAAATCTGTCAATTCAGACTCAGAAGCCAGAAGATATTTATGACAACACCAAGAAAATAAATGCTCACCTATAACCTTAGAAGCAACACGCTGGCTGAGCCCAACACTATCTCCCAGATAACAATCTAAAAAGAAATCTTCCCTCCTGCCCTCTGCACATCCCTTTGATATACAGCTGCAAGGGCTGGCCAGGTGCAAGCTGGTTTATTGAGTCATACGCATATAGCTTTGTAAAGCATTCTCAAGACTTCAGATGAACCTGAGTTCAACACTTTATGCCTTCGAGATCCAGTTCTTGGAAGGAACCTCCCCTCTGCACCTTATAGGCACCTGGGTGCAGAGGCAGAGGTGCAGCCAATACTGCATTTGTCTGCAAGGAAAGACTGGCTCCCGGGAGGGGAAAGAAGACTGAATGTCATACGCTCACCCACAGGCTCTCCGAACAAAACCTGCAGCAATCTGCCTGTGAACTGAGGATTGCAGGGAGAAAGGGGCTGGAAGTATATGCTGGCCCCAAGTTCTGGTCCATCACATGCAGACAAACCTCTCCAGAACCCATTTTCCAAGTGAAGCCAGATCACTTGTCCTGGCTTCAGCTCCTCTGTGCAAGCGCAACCACGTGCTGTGGCACTGGTTTGGTTGATTCCTTCTCTGCACCACACAAGGGCAAGGCTGCTGAAACCTGTCTCCACCCCCAGGGTAGGTGTCTGCAGTGTGTGGCTGGGCAAACACCCAAGGCAGCTCCCAACAAGCCAGGCTGAGCCTTGTGAGCAGCAAAACCACATCTGTTTGGCACTTGGGAGCAACATAACCACTGTGACAAGCCAGGGCAGCCTGCTTCCCTGAAAGCCCACGTAACCCAACAAAGCATTGCATGAGCACTGTCACAGCTGAGACCTCCTTTTCACACATCCCCCTCCCCAGGTCTGAGCTCAGCAGTCAAGAAACATCTGACCCCAAAGCCAAGAACTAATCCCACACAGCACATACTACATATCAAGAAACTCCCATTCCCCTCCTCCTTTGCGCAGGAATCTGTGGCTGCTGGATTCCATTAGTCCTTGCCCTTTGTCACAAATACACGAGCCATTTCCAATACCCACGCTCACTATGCTCCAGTGGAGCACACACTCAAGGAAAGGTAAGCAGAGCCAGAGGCCTGGCTGTCACTGCAGCCAGCAGAATGAAGCTGCTCTCAGCCTACAGATTGACTCAGACACGTCCAGAAATTCACATCAGATATTCACTCTCTCTGAATGGATAATAAATATGTCTGACCCAATAATCCAAGTATTATCTATGTCCCAGCTACTGAATCCTACGATACAGCTACACACCCAATGTAATTTTAATAACATAAGACCACAAAGAGCAATGGAGCACAATGGTGAAGGCAGACAAGGGAACATTGATTTTCAGATCACATTCCACTATAAACATCAATCTGCTGGTGGCTTATCTGAAATATAAGCAGACGCAAGTGGAGCAAAGGAGCCTGAAGTTCATGTGTTTTGGCTGAGCAGCCCTCAACGTGCCAACCCCAGTGAATCCTGCATGCGAGCTGCCTCTGCAGCCACAAACAAACACTCTTCATTCAGGATCAATGTGCCTTCAGCTATCCTTATACTAATTGCAAAAGCTGGATTTTGCAAAAGCTGGATTTTGACAGCATTCGTCCACATGTGGTGCTACACAGGCTCCTGCCTGCAGGCAGAAAACTGAAACATATTTTAGCACAGACAATAGCACTTTACCTTAAGGACTCTACTGAACTCAGTGCTCTATAAGGTAAGTTCCAGCACCTGAACGCCTGCAGCTTCCACAGACTTCAGCAGTCCCCAGAAGCACTGCAAGATCAGCCACTGTGAGCAGCTCAGTATAAAAGGGAGCTCACTGCTAGTGTTTGCAATCACTCACTCGATTGTCAATCTGGCATAACTTCTCTCATATCAGTAAATTCATTCCTTTTTACAAGCAAGAAATCACAAGCACAATCTTACATGCTGTAGTTTGGCTTTTTTAAGGAAGATAAAGGCTCCAAATCTCCTTTCAGAAGGCATTTTCCACCTAACAAACTCAGCAGCACACATACTATGTTTCTCTGGCCAAAGCACAAGCCATAAACCTCTCTCCTCCATCAGAATGCATACAATTCCAAACCCCACAGCGAATGGCACTCAGTTTAAACAAAAGGGAACTAAAATTTTAATCTGCATGGACTGGATGTATCTGTATTCCTAAATACAAGCCTAGCATGAGCTAGGAAACTTGGGGTTGTCTCCTGGTGGTGACACGATCAAAGAATATAGATTAAAAGGAGCTACATTATGATGGAAGATATCTGCCCTTGATATCTTCTGAGGGGTGAATTCTCTATGTACTGCTGTCAGAGGCAGACACCAGGTGAAGGGGTCTTTCACAAGATAGGTCCAGTAGATGACACATGGAAGAACTCCTAAATGTTCTGTTAGAACACAATATTACTGTACTATTTCCTCACAGGAAATGCAGTGGTCACAGAAAACTGGTGACTGGATTGAGCAAGTATAGCCTCTGAGGAGATGACACTGTTCAGGTACTCTCATTGCCTATAGAGTGTATGGAGGACTGCCTTCTGATTTCAGATACAAAATCATGAAGGCAGGTGATTCAGTTACCTATCCAACAAAAATGTGGTATGGCCATCAATATCACATCGGTCCCAACCACACTTTGTTTTTCAGCAGCTCCCCAAGCACTGTTTGGGGATCGGTAAGCATCACTTCACCACTGCTGCCTCTGAAGTGCTAAAGAAACATTTAGAGTACAAACAATTCCAGCCAAGGGTTTACACAAGCAGGGGAGATGCTTCTAGACTACTGTCTGCTTTCCTTTGGCAGAAATACAGAGCTGGTATTTTGGAACATACTTAGAGCCTAATATTTTTCAAAGAACAAGAGCTTCTACAAAGTAAATAAAGCAACAGAGCTCAATTCACTGCTGGACACCTCCAATTTCACACTGGCGCAGTACTATCAAACAAATAGCCAAGAATGCTCCATGGTCTGGAAAACATGCTTTTCTGTGGGAGATTTAGAGAATTCAATCTTGTTAGCTTATCAAAGAGCAGGTTAAGAGAAGATTTGATCACAGCCTGTAAGTACCTACACAATATCTGGTATCTGATCCTAGGCAGTTCTTTAATCCGGCAGACAATGGTATAACAAGATCAAAGTGCTAGAAGGTGAAATCAGACAAACGAACTGGAAAGAAGCAGACTTCTCACTTTATGCTCTTTACCTAGGATTTCAGCCTAGGTTGTCATAGGTTGTCCATCTTTTTGCATACTCCCATACATATCTTCCAGTAAACTCTCATACATTATTGAATTTAATATAGGAATTAGTAGATGAAATTTCATGTTCTGTGGCTTAATAGACTGGATGTTCATAGGCCATTATGGCTTTAAAAAAAAAAAAATAAATATGAGACAAAGTTATGGAAACATGCAACATAGCAATTCCACCAAAAAACATCCCCGGAACAAAAGCGTTTTGAATACATATTTGAGACAGAAGTTGTGTTAATTATGAAATGGCAGATAGATAAGCTCATCATCTTCTCACAACTCTCCATGGAAGGAGGAAGTTGGCCCCTTCCCTCCTCACACATGAAGTCTACTCTGAGGCACAATGAGGAGCTTTGGGGTTTGTTCATCATTTATCATCTATATAACTAGTATTGAAGCATCTTCAAAACTCCCACTCATGGAAAAGCATGTTCATAACCATGAAGATCTTCCATCTTTGGCTGGAATGCGGCTGACCTTCCCTTTCTCAGCCTTTACTCACTTCCACAAATGGATATTTACTTTTTTTTTTTTTTTTTAAATCTTCCACTCACAGCGTGCTAGGGGATTTCATTCAAAGTAACACATGCTCCGCAGATTAGCAGGCTCTTAAAAATACGCTTGTCTTCTCTTTATGGGCCTGCTCTATTAAAAAGAAGTTAACGGAAAGACACCCATTAGCTTCTGTGTGTATTGGATTGGGGCCTAAATTATTGCTAGCACAGAGCTCTCACAGTCAGAAAGTATTTCCGAGCACATGTGCAACGCTGAGGCAAACGTGGATTTCCCTGCAATCCTCCTCAGATTCCAGAGATGAGAACTGAAGACATCTGCCTTCCCGTGGGCGCCTCCCTCCAACAACGTGCAGCTTTCCCAGTGTTCCAGCTGTGCATTTCTCTCTCACTTATGTAGGGCTCCATACCATCCCCACAGCTACACGCAGCTCTTCTCCTCCCCATTCTACACTGTCAGCTTCTCTGTTTCAGGCCATCAACTGGCAGAGTATTTTAAGCTCACGGAAGCAGACTGTTAGCAAACAGCTGATATTCACACTGCTATGTTCTCCCAAGCAGATGCACTGCACCCCTCTCATGCACCATATCCACCTGTAAACGCACATTGACCATGTCTTACAAGGTGAGGAGAGATGCCTTAATAGGCCAAACCGTCAACTGATGTGCAAAGCACGTTCTGCAGGCTCCTAAACTTTACCCTGGCAGGACTAGCAGTGGGCTCGCCAGCTCATTACTAGATGCTAAATACATCCAATCAAGTGACCTGAAATTGCTGAACAGCAATGAGTTATGCACATCTTCATGGGAAACACCAGAAAGCTAAATCTCTCCACAGCTGGCTTAGAAAAGATTACTTTACAGATGTCTGCTCCTTGTCAAAAAAAAAAAAAACCTCCAATTTCTTTCTTTCTTTCACGTCAGACACAAACAGATCATTATTGGCTTGAAATTGCAGAATCCATTTCTTCCCTTAAGAAAATCCATGGTAAGTCTTACCAGGTTAAACTAGTTATTTAAAATAAAAAAAAAAAAGAAATGAAAACAGTCAGAAACAGGTTTCTGAAGACAAACAGAGGCTTAACACATAGTTTGGGTTTTAAATGGAAACAGAAGGGCAGGCAAGGAGAGCCGAGTTTTTCTAAGTGAAACCAGAAGCTGAAATCCAGTTGTGTACAAACTGTGTTGCTCACCTGCTCACACTTCCTATAATTACCTCCCAGATCCCCCATTACTGAGTTGCTGACTTGTTGCCTCCTCTCTCTAATGAAGCAGCTACCCTGCAAGCTGTGGCAGCAGTGTACCACTCACTACACCAAGGCACAAGGTTTATCTGCCCGCAGCACTCTGCCATCAGCTCAGCGCTGGCTCTGAGCTGCACCATGCATCTGAGCAGCATCCACTGCTGAGAGCAAAGCCCCACATCAACTGTGGCCTCCCAGTGTCATGGAAAGACCAGGACAGAAGCCTGCTTAGATATTAATACAAAAGTTAAATTTTACAGATCTTTCCAGCTGCCAGCAGGTTCTTCATTCCTACAGCTCTCCCATGAGCTTTCTTCAACAGACTTTAAAGCCCTTCTGAAGGAGATAAGCGTCTGTATTTACAAACAGAGGAACTGTGTGCAGGAAAAGCTGATAGCAGAGCCAGAAATAGTGCCCCAGCTCTCGAGTCCCACGCCAGCGCCAAATGTCCTCAGCTACACTTGTCCTTCAGAAAGCTGCTGTGGTCAACTCCCTTTAGCTGCTGCACTAGTATTTTTGAATGTGCCAAGTGCATTTCTGATCTGATGTCTTTAATAGCCTGCACATTTGATTCTACAGGTAAAGAAGAAAAAAGCTCCAGGATGCTACCTGCTTCCACCACAGTGCTGAAATGGTAGAGGATACAGACGTGCATGTGGAACTCATGGAATTGACTTGCAAATGGGCCCTATCTGCTCCAGCTCTGGTCACATTAACAGTCAGACTCCTGGGAGTTATCTCTACCAGATATGCCCAATAACAGCTTAGGGAAACAGAAAGTATTCATTCTTAGCTCCTAAAGAACTTCCTACTGTACCAGCACTGCTGTGACACTGCTGAAAATGCCAGAGACACACTGAAGCTACAGAGTTTAGAGCTAAACCAGTTGATACAGGGGCACAGGCAGCTACCTCTCACACTGCACACTCAGCAGATCTCTTCCTCCTGACAATTTGGTTCAGCCATCTCAAAGGTGCACTCCGATCACCACAATATTTCTGCCCTGCTCTCCTCCCATTGTGAGCTGTCTGAATGCAATGGCCCAGAGCTGATCTGTGCGACAAGTGACATTTGACAGACTGACAAGAGAGAATGTCTGCAGAGCTAAGGTATGCCAAAGAGAGCCCTACAACATGGGGTGAGGCCCTCACTTAGAATAATAACACTTCGGTCCACGCATATTAACTTCATGAGTTTGATATTCTCAGTTCTTGAGGAACAGACAGGGACTACAGTTGAAAAAGGAACCTAGGAAAAGAATATCAAGAAATAGGAAATGCCTTGAAGCAGGGATGCATTCAGTTTGTCCTTACAGTGCAGGCAATTGTACAACGTGCTTCAGATTGCTTCATAAGCTGGTTCCATTCAATTACTGTTTAGCGTAGTAAGGGGATAATTCATCTAGAGAGAGGGATGTCCTGAAGGGGAAATAAACTGCTTGCAGAGACACTGCTTTCCAGAAGAGGAATTAAGAGGTCAGAGCAGACAAACGATGGAACCAGCAAAGCCAAACATCAACAACAAATGGAGAGTTGAGGCAGAAAGGGCACTTCACTGGAGTTGTTAGCAGTATATACTGTTCATCTGCACTAGAACAGCAGGGAGCATTCACACCACCACTACGCAGCAGATCTACAAGGGCAAGTAACCCCAGCACAGTGAGAGCCCAAAAAGAACATGGGAACACAGATTTGACACTTACAAGCTGGAGAGAACACAGTGAAAATGGTGAAGACAGATCTGTATTTTCTGAACTGTCTCGGGAGGGTGAAAAATGGGAAGCAGCAGAACTGTGGGAACATCCTCCAGATTTCTGAGGAATAAGAGTATGTGTGCCAAAGTTTGGCACTTGCGGACTCCCGCAGTCAGTACAGGGGATAAGCCCAATACATTGGCTCACAGGGCAGGAAAAGCTCTGAAGCCCCCAGAGA
This sequence comes from Lagopus leucura, assembly GCF_019238085.1. NCBI lineage: Eukaryota > Metazoa > Chordata > Aves > Galliformes > Phasianidae > Lagopus > Lagopus leucura. Next base: position 10,055,420 of record NW_024962273.1, on the reverse strand, counting down.
AGCACACATCCATGCTGTGGTGCACATGGGGCAGGTCCTGCTGCCTCACAACAGGGGCTCCTGAACAGCACAAGAGGACAGCGGATGGCTCTCAGTACTAAGGGAGACCTAGGCAGATGTCTTGTACAAGCATGACCAGTGCAACCCACACTCCTTGCCGGTCCAAGCATTATTTTAAATAGCCACTGCAAATTGTTCCATCCCCAACTTAACAATGGTTAATCACTTAACAACTACCTGCTATGAGATTCCCTTTCCCTCAACCTCAGTGCTGTTTCTCTGCCCCAAAAAGCCCACAGTGATGGTGCAAAATGAAAGTGCCAGCAGAGCTCAATAAGTGCGTACAAATGCATCCAGATACACATACATGCCACGCTGGGGATGGCAAGCTAAGCTGCCATTGCAGCACGTGCATACTAAGTGGAGGCTTTGCAGTGCTACCAGAGCGGATGCAGGAGTTGTCTGTTTGCACAGGCAAACACAACAGTCAGATTCAATTATTCTCTGTGGATGGCCCTGAAACAAAATGCCAGCACACCAAACAGTGTTTTAACTAGAGGGTTCTGTCTGCAAAGACACGGCCATTCAATTTAAATAGCAGAAGAAACAGGGATGGTCTTTTCTGCAAAAACAGAAAATAAACTAGCATTCCTAAAATGGTTCAGATTGCAATGTTTTCACTTGCCATGTGGTTTTCCATTTTTTACTTTTGCTTGGCTTTGTTCCGTTGTCTGACAACACAAGAGGTGAAAAAGCAATTGCAACTGGCAGCCCCCAACATGTACCGTATCCTAAAAACATTCAGGGCCAACAAAAGGAAAGGCAGCTTTTCCAAGAAATGCGGTTTTCTCCACACATGGAACTTGGATGACTTAGGAGCCCTCTGAGGTTAGAGTAAGTTGAACATTTAATATGCAGCTCAGTGACCTGAAGGATCTAATGTGCAATTAAATGCTGCAGTAGAGACAGCCCAAGTTTGGGTCTAACTCAGCCTCTGCTTTCTGCTCAGTCCTGCAGCTCTGAGCTGCAGGTCATCATCTTGAAAACTCAGATGATGATAACAGGCCTTCAGGCTTTGTGCTAAATAATTTAGGGCAACTATAACAACTATAACTACTTCTCCTCAGATAATGCTCTGGACTCAGCTTTTTTGGCTACAATAACAAGAATAACATGGCAGCTGAGATAGCCATTCGCCTGGTAGGGTAACTCATCTGTAAACTTAAAACTTGCCCACAGCCTTGGGCTTAGGAGCCAACATTTCAGAATGGATCCTTTTGATTTAAACCACCAGGAACTAAATTCTGCAATTGATTGAAACTGCCAATGCACAGAGTTTGCCATACCAGCCTAAGAAAAGTAATTAGCTGCTCTTTCTTGAGAAGGAAAGTGACTGTTCCTAAAGAAGAGATCAGAAATGCCAATCTGCATTTTCTATGGAATTCTGAATTACATTTCACAGCTTAAGATAAAAATTGATGACCTTTGCATTGTGGAGAATCTCCAACTGGGAACATTTTTTCTTTTATTTCTTCTGCCTTATAACACGGAGTAAGAGCAAAATGTCCTTCCAGATATAATCTGTTATATCACGATACCAGACACACAGAGTGCTGAGACCAGACAGTAATTTACTCACTAAGGCTCTGATCCAGGTTTCCACTGAAATCAATGTAAAGGTTTCCTCTGACTTGAATGGCTATTGACTGGATCAAGCTTTTTTGTCTTCATAGCTGGAACGTGGCAATTTTCTCTTATTGTTCTGTGACCTTGCTTTCTCAAGGGATTCGTAAGACATAGAATACTGCATATGGAAGATAACTTGAGAGATTTATTATACCCAGTCAGGTCTAGAGTAGTAACAAGCAGGAGAACCTACTTCTCTTCCAACCATCTGCTGGCCATCATGGGAACGTTAAGTTTTACTTTATGCAAGGTAAGAGCTCACATATAACATCCAAAGTTCGTCCTCTACAAAGTCAGGAAAATATGTGCAATGGGGTAAACATGGGACTATTTGAAAGGTGACATTCTGGGGCTTGTTGACACCGATTTGAATTGGGTCCACAAATGCCTGTAATGGCAGTTGGGCTGTTTGTACTCTTTTAGTGAACTCTGTCAGACCATCCAGTCTCTTGCTCTCACACACAACCACATCACTGATCCTTTTCATAAGGAACTGTGATCCATGATGAATATATCCTGCCATTCAAAAGTTATTACAGAGCCTGTCCCCGACTTCCCTAATCATAGAATCAGAATTATAGAATTGTTTGAGTTGGAAGAGATATTTAAAGGCCATCTGGTCCAACTCCCCAGTGAGCAGGGACATCTACAGCTAGATCAGGGTGCTCAGAGCCTGCTCAGGAGCACTATTGTTTCCAGATGGGATTGACTTACAACCAATGCATGCATACCTACTCCTGTACCACCTTAATCCTTTAGCTGAAATAGTTCTTCTCCTCCCCTGGTATTAACTCCTGTGACAGATTTATGGATACTCGTAACCCTTTCCCACCTCAGTTTTGCTAGGCTAGGCAAGCTGGGCTATTTTCTCTCCCTTTCTAATGATAGTTCTTCGCTCTATTTATAATATTTTGTATCTTGCAGTACTTTAAACTACTTGCAAAGGTTTCAACAGATTATTATATTTTACAGCCAGATTAAGCCATTAAGCCTCCTGAATTACTCTAGGTCCAGAAAACCACCTGTAATTCCTGCATTTTGGTCATAATTTCAAGTTGAACTAGAGTGCGTATTTAATAGGCAGCAGAAATACAAATCTATAATACTATAATGCATCAAACCCCAATTGTGCTCAGGTACCAAAATGAGCAAGGATTCAATAAAGGACATATAGAGGGTACAGCAGTAAAAATCAGAGGCCATGAAAAACGCTGCATTGTTTTAACAAATACAGCTCTATGACACAGCGAGCATCAGAAAGTTCTTCCGAAGTTAAAGTACAGAATGTTATTCACCTGAAGTTTAGAATAATATCAAGCTTTCCTCTACAAGGAAGACTCCTACAAACAACTCCATTTCTTTTCATTTCAGCAGCTAACTGAAAATCATTCCAGGAGTACAGAGGAAAGACAATAAGGAAGAAAAGACAGCTGGAAAGGGAAATTGATTAAAGATAGAATTAAGGATAAAAGTTTCTGGTTCAAAATGAGATAAATGCTGACCTTAACGCCACCCCACCCATCTGGCACTGAGCCTTCTATCAGAGCAGCCCTGGGGGGCTCCTCCTTCCTCAGGACCCAGTTTGGAAGAAGCCCAGTATGGGCTTGGAGTACTACACTCCCTTTAGGATTGCTTGGAAGGATGTGGAACCATTTGAGGTGATGTACTAACCTGGTTTGAGCAAATATTACACAACCTGTGGCTTAGCTTTATGAGGTCTTGAGCACCCACAGCTTCCATTAGCTTCCTCTGAAGCTCAGTGCCTTCAAAAGCAAAGTCAGCATGCTATCAGGGCCTGATTTATCCCTGTCCAAGAAGGGCTGAAAACTAAAGGTTAAAGGAGTGTGTGAAAATACACTAGGTTGCACAACATATATGAAATTAACGCTAAGTGTGTATCTATGTGGTGCTCACTGCAGCTGGTCTGCCAGCAAGATACCAACCAGGACAGCTCTGCAATTGGAAAAGCAAATGGGCTGTGATATTTCCATTACAAAAACACAGGCAAGGGCTTACTGCTCATAGGTCCACAAGCATATGCTTCCCAGGACATTAGGAGCTTAAAAAAGCAAAGCACTGGATAAATCTGTGCAGGAGCTCTAGCCTAAATCTGTGAACACTGGCATTCTTCCTTCATCAGCCACATAAACACTGCTGTTATAAGGAACGTGAGCATTGTTAAATCAGAACCTAAATCCAGGAATTGCAGAAAAGCTTTAGTTTCCAGTAAGGCTGCAGAAGAATGTTTTTCCAGTTTTATTTAGCTCTATTTTCCAGACTTTTCTATTTCAGAGGAAGGGAGAAAAGTGTTTTACAACCAGCATGGCCCAAGGATATCAGGTAAGACATATCTTAAAGATAAGAACTGAGCTATCATTTCTACCTCTGCTCTGTCATAGGCTATTGCAAATATTTCAGCCATTGTCCTGCTTGATTCTGAAACCAATGGTGCTTTAAGATCTGACCATCCCTTCTTGCTATTAACTTAATTAAAAGCTTCATTAGATGAACTATTTTACCCTGTACTGAAACAAATTAGGAATACTTACATGATCAGTCAGCTGAGCAGCAGATAATGAACAGCTGAGAGATTGTACCAACCTAAATCAGTACAGCTGTTTAAAAGACATGAGCATGACTATCTTTGTTCTTCCCTTGCAAAATAGATAAATACACTGATACACCCCCCCCACCTAAATCTCATCATTTGCATGTGGTCTGCTGCAGCCGTACAGAACATGGGACAGAGTAGTGGGCAGCAGGCAGCATCCCTTTCCTGGCACTCCCTTTATGGCTGATGGGCCCTGTGGAACTTCACAGGTTGCATTCTGCTTGAACCTCCCCCACTAGGTTCCTCTTAGCAAATACTGCAGATGCTTTTTATTCTACAAACAGCTGTAAGGCTGATTTTATTGTTGTCCATAAAGAGATTACACACTCTATACTACACTGCAAAAAAAAAAAAAAACAAAGGCATATCACCTTCTGTGGTGAAGTTCTAGCTGCTCTCCATGAACGCTCATGTAAATGCACATTGGCATGAGAGTCTGCACAAGGGACTTATTCAAGCCCCTCTGTTTACAGAACACTGCTATTCACTCAGGCTGTGACAGCTCAGTACTGTGTCCGTACTACACAGTTGATCACCAAGATGATGGCCATGCAAAACTGTGATGAGTTATTCTCAAACATAGGACAAGATGGAATGACCTTAAGCTGGAGTGACCTGAAGAGGTTCAGGTTGGACATAAGACAGCTTCTACAATAGAGCAGTCATCAGACATTGGCACAGGCTGCCCACTGGAGCAGTGGATATGTGGCACTGAGGGATGTAGTTAGTGGGCAGTATTGGTGGTAGGCGGATGGTTGACTAGATGATCTTAGAGGTCTTTTCCAAACTTAATGATTCTGTGATAAGAACAGATTCTCTGTATGTACATAAGGATGCATGTGATAATCTTTTACACAGATCCACTCCAGAGAGGCAGGGTGGGGAGATTCTGCATGCCATATTCCAGCATAGGGCATAACTTTACAGCCAGCTCTAAACCCATGAATAAAGAAAAGGGCTGAGCAGAAGCACTGACATGTTAAACCATATCAGGCCAAGGTGAGCCTGGGGTAGGTGTGGGCAGCTATACTGATGGCCTTGCACAGATGTCAGGGCTGGCCCAGTGGACAAGGTGCTGGGAGGCTGCAGGGGCCCTTCCCCATGAATCTACTGGAACTGTGTTTCACCAGAAGGGACAGCATCAGTCACCTCACAAATTAGCACCCGTGGGCTCACCCAAAGGAAATTTGATGTCAGTTTCTCATGGGGAACAATTCTGGACAGTGCTGCTCCCAGCCAGAGGGATGACAGCATGCCCCTCAGTGGCAGAACCCCCAGCCAACCTCCAGTAGCACACAGCTTTGCGCTTTGTGTTTTTTTAAGAGAGACCACACAGGGATTTTGACATCCTATAAATGGAAAACTGTAGCTGCTTTCTAAACGTGATGAATCCAACCCTGAGTGCCTCAGCTTCAGCAGGGAGTGAATGATTGGGCTCAGGGAAAACAATGTGGTGCATTATCAAATTAATTTCACAGAGCAGATCACGTGAGATTCCCCAGAGGCCCTCCAAAGCCAAAACACAATCCGATTGTGTAGATCAGCAGCACAACTGCTGTCATCAAGGCGGAATTAACAGGGCCGGCCCCATCCCCTGGAGCAGGTCAGTGGATCCCGTTGGAGCTCATTCTGATGCAGAATTTGACCGGCTTCTGTACTTGCCAATAAAGGGGAACTTCCAATCTATGCCTTGATGAGAAGGCTTGGGTCAGTTAATATTGTGTGAAATCCTGTTTCTGTAAGAAGGTCCAAGCGGACATAAATTTTATCTATGTGGAGACCCACGACTCTAAAGTAAATGAGCCTTGCTCCAGTTTCCTTAATGGCCTGACAGCTGGCCTCTGCATCCTACATGCAGATTGCATCCATATTGTGGTCAGATTGAAAGTGATTGAGGCTGCCGCTCTGCATAGGCACACCTAGAGACATATCTTATTAAATGTTGGTTGAAAAGCTGTCCTGAGCAGGAGAGCTTTATCCTAACAAATGCTGAGAGCCTTGAAGCACATGCTCTGAAATGGCACAGCACAGGATCTTGCAGCACTGTGGAAATCAAGTTGACACGTATGTTGGGGAATTCAACTAAAGTCATTCAAAGTTAGACATACAACCTGCTACCCTGAGCTAAAAGAAGAAAACTATCCAGCTTCTGGGGCTTCATTCAAAACCCAAACTCTGCTGATGAGATGTGCATACAGCCCTAATTCAGCATCTCCCAACACTTTACACTCACAGACATGTTCTAATAAAGGCAGTCCTGACTCAGAGTTCAAAAATATTGGTGATACAGAAGGGAACAATGAAGAAAGTTCAATAATGCTAAGTGCAAAATCATGCATTTAAAAACCAGCAAGAATACTGTGGCTATCACTGGCTAGCAAGGTAAAGATACAGGCCAGCATTTCTAATTGAATTCAGAATCACCTGAGCCATTAACAGGGCACAGTTCCTAAAAGACAAACAAAACCACAGTGCATATTGAAACATATTATTTCAGCAGAGGTGGAAAAGCACTTACAGTGTTGCGCATAGCAGTTCTACCTGGACCCAGAGAAGAGGAATAGCAGCTTGTGCACATTTGGAGGAAAGCTACGTGTGCTACCAGGCATTTTATGAATCTCATGAGCTTGGATTGTTGAGCCAAAGCTGAGAGTGGAGATGATTACTGACTGTAAATATATCTGCTGTAAAAGAGCTGTTTAGGTTAAAATAAAGTGTTCATTCAGGAAAAAGTCTCATCATCCATCTCTGAATAGAATTACAGTGCACCTCAGGAAATGTTTCTGATCGAGAAACAGTTTATTAAATAGTCCTCCAGTGAGAACAGCAGGATAGGACACTGAGGTTCTTTAAAGATGGGTCCTTCCAGATGCAGTAAGGACTGCACAGCACAGCTGCTTTCAAGAGCAGGGAGCAGAGATTGGATCACAGTTGTGCATCTCCCTTTTACCCTTTAGAGTAAAAAGCTGAACGCAGCAGTTGACTTTGACTGCCCCTAGTCCTCTTGCAATGAGCAGTGAGGCAGCTGACTTAACCTCCAGCCAGATTTGGGGGTTGAGCAGGCAGAGCAGTACCATTTTACTCTAGCTCAACTTCAATGGAACAGTGCATTTAAGGGCAGCTTCCACTGCACCGTGATCAGCCACTAAAGACTAACTGTTCATGCTGTGCTCCCACAACGCGTGTAGTTACACCAGCATACTGCAGACAGCTGCTGCAGTAAGACTTTCCTGACACCTACCAATTCTATATGGAATATGTATTTGGGATTGTAATACTATTCTCATGACGCACTTAGAAAGCCCCAATTAATTTAGTGATCGATGCTCTAAAACTACTGAGTGAAGTTAAGATTTGTTTTAAATTGTTAGATTACGTTTGTGAATTAACACAAGCAGGGCTGAGTAATCATCACTTCACGTTCATGTATATTTCATTCAGTTCAATTAAATTCTGCTGTACAGCGAGAAAGAAAAAATAGCCAGACAAAAATACTATTGCAAGCATCCATGTGTCGACTAAAACAGTTTACAAAAGAGTGAGAAAACTGGCAGGAAAGAAATAAAGAAAATAACCCAGAGATTTATGAAGGAGGCAAGATTTGTACTATTTCCTGGTACTTTCCTTGGTCCTTGAACTGTGAGCAATGAGGTATCCTGTAAACTATCCTTAAGAGCCATACCAAACTGCAGAGAAACCAAGTCCTGTCTGGGGTGGAAAACAGTACCTGTTAATCTGCATACCATACAGATATGCAAATATTTCAGGAGAGAAGATAAGGAATGCCATAACTAATTGCAAAGCTAGAGAAGATTATGTTCAGACAAATATAAGACAACCAGAAAAATACAAGGAACAACTGAAGCTCTTCCTCCAGAAGAGGAAACTAAATATGGAATCTGGTTTGTGTTTATCTTATTACCTATCAGTATGGTAGAAGAGAATCAGCAGGAAAAGAACAGTAACAGTTGCACTGGCTTCAAGGATTTAAAAGAATTGGCTGAATTTCTAGGGAAAAATATCTTTTCTCCTTTGTCTTTACCAGAGAGTTGGTGAATTTACTTGATAGAAGACTGAGGTTAGTTTTACAGAGAGAAGTTGGTCAATAGGTCAAAAGTGAATATGGATTCATATTCTCAAAACTCATCAATTTTAACTCATTTATGGAGAAATTTCTCCACAGACCTTCTTGCCCAGAGTCAGTTACTGTATTCCTTTTGTTATTTCCACCCTCCCCTCTTGCGGCTCCTTCAGATAGTGCCTATTTCATTAGTGCCTACTCACACAGAAGCCCAACCAACACATTTTTCTCTGGAGATTTATTCTCCCATGTAATTCACCATGGCAGCAAGAATATAAATTGGTCCAATTTGCAATCTGTCCAAGACTTAGGGCTGGAAAGCAAAGAGACCTGAGGTATGACGTGGATGGATACTGACCACAGTAATACAGTTAAGATATTCAGAATTGTACCTTACCTTAAAAATAATGATTCTAGCAGCAGCCTACCCTTTGGCAGGGGAACTTGCACATTAATATGATTAACACTCTGAGTTCTGAAGTTCTGGTCCTAGCTGACAATTCTCAGCTTGTGGGAACCCACACAGTCAAGCCTTGGGTCAAGATCAGCAACAGTCACAGCCTTTTTAAGCTGTGACACAACAGCAAGACTTTTCTATACCAGCAGCAGAAGTGCTGTTACCATGAACTCCTAATGCCAGTGGTTTCTCAGCAATCCATCCTGACAGATACAGCTACTGATGATCTATCAGCACACCCTTCACCTCAGGAAAGTCCATACAAGAAAGACAAAAACTCACCCATCCATCGTTCACAATTTGCCAGGCACACCAAAAGGAAAAGGGCGAAGCAATGCTAACCGACTGGAGAGCAGATGCATGCTGTAACATCATGCTGTGCAAGCAGTGCAGTCAATTTCAGCAGCAGACACTTATTTGATCAAAAGTGGTTCTGCTGGCAATTTACTTTTGTTGATCCCACAACAACAAAAAAAAAAGTTTCATTCTCTTTTTTAAACTTGACATCTACTCAATGCCCTCAGGAAAATCAAGGCCAGATAAATGATTTACAGACAAGACAGTTTTTTTTTTGATTTAGAAAATGATTTTGTCTTGATGAATAATACAGCCTCTATTCATTTAACTTAACTCAGAGCTTACAAAGCACCTCTGCTCTCTCTGGGTAACCAAGGACACATGCATTTTTAACACACCTGTCTCAAAATGTGTTTGCAGGGCAGGCAGTCAAAAAATCCATCCTGTAACATGGATAATGAAATACAGACCCATTTGAAACCACTCAACATGCAGCTCCATGCTGCCATTTCTGTAGATTCACTGTATAAAGGAGAGCTACTCTACAAAGCATTTGTCTTGTGAGGAAAAAAAGTTATGCAAAAATAGTATTTTCAGAAACATCACAGAAACACAAGGCTTCTTCAGAAGAAGATAAACATTACTGGTTGCTCCAACAACATCAAAATGCAGAAAGTTTAACTACAGAAATCTACAGACTCCTCTGATTTTGTTAGACTCAATATCAACGCTGTCATGGATTGATTACATGAGTTTTTCTTGCTCTTTTCTAATTCCTTGCTTGTACCCAAGGCACCACACATCAGATTTCTCCTCCCCGTATCCTAACCACACCTGTTTTTGACATCACACCCCAGCACATTTCTACACCCATCCATATCTCCACCATTTGGCTCCCCAGCAAGGCAAACAACCCATACTTACATCAAAGCAACAAGTAGGAGCAACGCAAACACTGCACAGATTTCAGTAATGGAAGAGAGCAAGGAACAAGCAAGGTCTTATTGCCAAACCGCGAGGAAAATTAATGAGGCTTTCAAACGCCCAACTGGCAGTGTTAGTGCGTTAAAAGAATGTAAAAGAGGGAAAAGGACCATCTGCCTGCCAACTATGAGTACTCTCTGGCTGGTGCTAAAAGATCCACTGACTGCTGGGCTTGAAATTCAGGTATTAAAGTTTAAGGGATGTGTTCAAGACTTTTATGAAATGGATGTGATTTACACCAAAAGACACGGCCAGTGATGCTTTTTATCCTCTTATTTTTACTCGTATTTTTCCTCTAAATGGATTCTCTGGATCTTCAGTCACTGGTAGAATTTCAGACTTCCAAAAAGTATTATTTTTAATTTGCAGTGAGTTATAAAATATATGACACAAGGTGATGTGTAAGTCCAGACTGCTGCTTGGTCATTGAGCTGAAATAAAAGAAAATGGTAATCTAATCATCAAACTGAATGATTGCAAGGAAAGTCTGAAAAGGGGGGGGTTCCTCTGAAAACCTTTCGCTTTACGTCCAGATATCAAAACTGATGCAATCAAAGTCCCCCCTAGGATGTGGTGGTTGATGAGCCTAGTTTAAGGATAAGGGACCACTAACACGGTAGTGATTAGCATTTGGTTTCTGAGGGCTTTCTAAAATCCATTACAATAGCCCTTATAAAAGTTATTAACTGTAACTCACAGCTAGGATGAATGACATCTCACCTACATTTGCACTGCTCAATAAAAACACCCATACACAATTTAGGAAAAGCAGTCTCTACTTTCCTCACCTGCTTGATGCTGAGCTCATGTGCGTGTGAAGCATATCCAAGCACTGCAGACGTTAGGAAGACTGAGCTCACACACAAGCTTCCACTCAGAAGCTGTCCTGACTTTAGTCTCCACAAGGACAAGTGATAACCTTCTCTTAAGGATTAGTGGCCTCCTGCTGCATGGACTCATCTTGCACCATGACCCTGATGCCACACTGTCAAACACTTGCAGAACCACAGGTTTTCCCCCCCGAATATACCGAATATGAGGAAAACAGGTGTGATTAAGATCTGCTAGGACAGTTTAGGGCACTGTCTATGTACACTGTTGGCAATTGGGAGCTATATTACGCTTTCCAACTCAGGCTTCAAACTCCAAAACTCCAGGAGCCCAATGCATGTCCATATTGCTTGAATCTATTTGAAATAAGCAAAAGACACTATGGGTAGTTTTAGGATCAGACAGGACATCAAATTTGCCAAGGGAATTGCTAAGGGAAGAAGGCATCTATTGCAAGTATCCAACAAGGAAAAGTATTTGGAAGATAATTTTTCAGCACATGTGGGAAACATTGTCATTCTAGAGCTCTGTAGCCCAGAAGAATTGCCCATGATGAAGGAGACAAGCGCGGGAAAGAGGAACAAAAAAAATATCAAGGCTTAAACCATCAGCCAGGAATTGCCCTTGGTCACAGGGTGACTTTGGGATCCAGCAGAGATGAGTGGGGAGTAAAGGAGTAGAGATTTGCATAAGGGCATCTCTGGTTTTCTGATCACATTCTGCCTTAAAGAACAGAGTTAATTGGTTAGAAAAATCCTGTTTCTTCCCTTTCATCTAGCACACATCATTAAAGAGATGTGTTTGTCCACTCATCTCCAGGCCCAAGCAGCAATGTTATCTACTCCAGAAAGGAAAACACACCTCAGAACTAAAATCCTGGGCCAAGTTTAGTGCCCTGGACTCTGCTCACTCAAGAAAACTGAACAGCACACGCTCCCCAGAAGCAGAACTCAGCAGCACTGTGAGCAATCCATATCCCACTATAACACCATCAAAAAAAAAAAAAAAAAACAGATGAGTGAGCATGTTTTTACCCCCCCAAAAAACACACAGACTAACTGTAGCCAATCCAAAGTTTATGGTACTGCTTTCCTAGCTCAGACTGGGCTGTGAGGCCTGCTAAGTAGGAATTGCCGCAGGGCACGCAGAACACCAGATGTTTGCCTGCTGAATGACTAATCGTGCCCTCGCATTCGAGTGGCACGAAGAGACACATTCTTGGCTTCACCAACAGCTACTGTTAGCATGCGGTTGAATATGTCATTAGAGTGCTTCAGCTCAGGGTTGGAGTGGCAGGAAACTCCCCGGTCCCTCCCCAACCTGAACAGCCCAAGGGACAGCTGCAGAGCTTTGCTGATTGAACACAAGTGGGCATGGCTGTGAGGATGAAAGCAGAGACCCACATCTGAGCATCACAGACTGGGGACAAGGCAGGGACAGCCACAGTGGAACTGGGGGCAGAAAGGAACCTGCCCTTCTGACAGCACAGATGGGAGCTGAGAAAGGAACAGAGCTTACAGGGCAAACTGCATAACAAAGGCTGGAGCTCAGCCCATTCCCAGCCCAGCCATCAAATAGTTTACTAGCCTTCAAGAAAAGCAGTGCAGCTGAAGTTTGCTTTTGTTTTTGGGAGGATTTCTGACAGAGAAACAGAAGAGACCTTCCCTCCCACACACAAGCAGGTCAGGTCCATGACCTTTAAAGAGAACCTAACACAGCAGCATTTTTCTGCGTCAGGAACTGCAGGATGCAGAATGCTGAATCACCCTCCTTGCCAAAGACAACAGCCAAGGCCAGAAGACTGCAGTGGTACCCAGTTATCCTTTGCATGGTGCTGTCAAGAAACAGCAACACCCTTGAGGCTCTTCTCCCTCCAAGTACGAGCCCCCCTGCAGAAACAGATGAGTTCAGGGACCAGTACTTACACAAACCCCTTCTGACAGGAGCAGGATGCCAACCAAGAGTGCTCTAGATTTTTCACTACATCTCCCTGTAAGGCTGCCAGAGGTATTAAATAACAAATCTGCTTACTTTCAACCATGACCACAGTTCAGTGCAGCCAAGTGAAAACAGTCCAGCACAGGTGGATAGCATGTAAAGCAATAGCACCAATCTCTGGAGAGGGCACCCTGCCCTTCATGTGTATTCCAGCTGTACTGCAACAGATGCACAGTCCTCATTCAGGTGAAAAAATATTGGCTTTGATAGAGTCACTAGTTTGAAGGTAAAAGATGCTATTGGCTCTAGCTTCAGTTGTACAACATTGATATATTCCACCTTTTCTTAAAATGCAGTCCTGGTAGTGATCCATATCTGATACAGGAACAAAAACCAGGCTGCTTTAAGAGTCATGCAAAAATGGGAGAAGTGAAACAAAAAACTGTTGAAAAAGGTACACACAGCCCTCAAGAATACATGGTTCAGATTTAAAAAGACAAGTATCTTTAAAAGACAGCCTGATCCAAATCTGAGGGAAGGAATTTTAAGACACTCTTATGTCAGTGGTCCTTGGATGAGGCCCATAACAGAAGGCTCATAGCCAGTCCATAGGCTTTAAATTCAGAAGGAACAAACACAGTCACTTCATGAGCAACTTTTAAAGGGGCAGTTCTAAAGACAGTTTGCTCTTGCTATTTCAGTCCACACTGCAGCTGGTGCCAGCTACTCAAGCTGATGGGAACTGCAGAAGCAGTTAGACCCTTGCAATGTGCACTTGTACAGGAGAGAATGGAGAACATCCTCATTTGCAGCCCACTTCAAAGTCAAGTTAGCTAGTGTATCACGGGAACATGGACCACTGACAAGAGAGCCTTGGCAACTCTTTTGTAGTTTCTTAGTCCTGAAAGGAAGCTCAACAATTAAAGCTAGTGTGCAACCCTTAATGCACCAGAGAGGTCTGGCTTTCGAGCCGAATGCTGAGGTTTGGAGGATCCCAGCCAACAGCAGCCACAGAGTCAGCAGCTTATTTCCAGTTCATGAACTCTGTACGCAAACTGGATTTCCAGTCCAGGAAGGGAAGGGCTGAAGGGAAATAATTCAACTTATCATGCCTTTAGGGTCTATGTTTTTTTCTCCCTCCCCCCCAACCAGGCTGGCACATGTCACCAGGAACAGAGCCAACACCAGACACACGGTGTCAAGTGACTCACTGCCTGTTACTGGGAGCACAGGTGTGGAGGAATCTAAGAATGGGAAATGCAAACTTCTTGCATCAAAGGAAATAAGAGTGGCTAATGCCAGCTGTTCTGCAAGTAATTTGGAGAATGAAGTGGAAGAGTTAGTAGCAGCTAACTGGTGGGAATCCAGTTTTTCTGCAAGCGCAGCTCCAGCAGGGTGGGTTTCAGATATACTGCTGCCAGCTAGAACAAGAACATCTTGTTTTTAATAACACACATCTGTCCTTTCTGTTGTTCTGATGAAAGAATGGATTATTTCAAACGGAAATCGCCAAACAGGAGTTGAGCTTCAGTCTGATTTTTTCTTGTGCACGCAGCTAGAATGCAGAGATAGGAAACTATTTAAAAATACATAGCACTTTTCAGGCAATATTTTAAAACAATCTCTGATCAATTCTCACAACAACTCTAGAAGACACTGGCTTTTTTCTTCTCTTTTTCTTACACGTTACTACTTCAGCTGAGGAACCTGAAGCTGATTTCCCATTGTTTGCCCAAGGCAAAGAGCAAGCTGCTGGCAGGGATGAGTTTAGAAGTTAAAACTTACCAATTCCCAGGTTTCCATTTAAGCAATCACAGCACACGTCTCTCTCACTCAATTCACATCCTTTTCTAACTGATAACATGGACCAAAGCAGATCACATTTATGCAGGATTACTTGACTCCAAGCAATAGTAATACTTGCAGTTCTGTAGCTGGCCCAGACTCAGCATTCCACCTTCTCTTAAAATACAGTCCTGGTAGTGATCCACATCTGATGCAGGAACAAAAACCTTGTTCCCAGTGCTTTACAAATCCCAGAGACTAAAGATTCACATTGCTGTGATGCACTGTTTGCTTTGTAAGGGGTTGAGTAATGAAGCACAAAGCGTTTGCAGGACATGCCTGCATTCACACACCAGGCCTGTACCAGAACCCTATGCTATCTAGGTCATTCCCAGATGTTTCAGGGATGCTCCAAGTGTTTAATCTACATTCAGTTTAAAAGCCCATCCTGTCCTTCCTTCAATTCACTGTTAGACACAAATATCCACAAGGGGCACAGAAAAGTTCAACAATCACATTGCCCAGTGATCTTAAACACCCCCATCAAGGCTTGATTTCCATATGCAGAAATTTTGGAAAGAGAAAGGACCATTCTCAGGAGACTCCACTGTTTTGAATCTCTAAACAAATTTTTGGGCTGCATACAGCAGAACATACATACCATTTAACCTCTTAACACTAGTAATTGTAGATGCCAATAAATTCAATAAAGGTACATTTGAAGTCAGTCTCTCCTAACTGTAAAATCAATTCTACCTGCCACAGCATAGCAAAATGCCAAGGCTCCAGCTGTACTGTATGGCTCCAACTCCCACCCACACTACAAAAACATATGCACTGCTAAGATACTACATTGATGCTGAAACAATTTCTACTAAATAACTCAAAGATCTGGAGAGATCACCATATGAAAGCAAAGCCAACACATTCAGTCCACAGGGCACGTGTATTTCAGATGATTCCCACTCCTGCTTGCATTACAGAGGCACGTAGAGGTTCCACACAAGTGCAGTGCCTGGCATGAGATGCTATTCACATCTATGAAGTGCCTTCTTATCCCAGCAGAACTTCTAATCTCAGCAAACAAAACAGATTACATATATTCCCCTTGTACTGATTCACAGTGGGAAGTGGAGGCAGAGAGCTCTCATCAGACATCCTCTTGGAGCCGGTTTAAACTTCCTGTCCCTGCACCATCTGACCTCTGAGAGAGTTAGAACTTGCCTACAAAGATGAAATTATTGGCCAGCAATATGGGATGCAAGTCCAAATGGCAATAGGTATTTCCTGCTAACTCCTGAGCAAGTGCTGTGTTACACAGTAAGTACATCTTCTTGCAGTTAAGAGGATTACACAAACCACATGAAGACGCCCTATAGTTATCATTCCTTAGCAGGCAGGATACAAAGCACCAGCACAGGTAGGCACACCTGAACTAGCTGATGAGGTAGAGGATGTTTTAGCACTGCAAGCATCTAACAGGTGGCACTTACTTGGCCAGCTGAAGCTCATGCTTTTAAAGAAAAAAAAAAACCACCTCTGGAGCAATGAAGGAGGAGCCCTTGAGCTATCAGAGCTAGAGTAAATATGTAGAGAGAAAACAAGTCTCTAAACCTGTTTGCATGAATGGAGATGCTATTATGAATTACAGCCATCCAAAGACAAGTAGACACAAAAAGCTGTCCCCATTCCTCTGGGATCAGAGAGCATCCATCAGCTCCAGCATTCTTAAGTCCCCTCCATCCACCTCTATGTACCACTCTCCTGAAGCAGAACCAGGCAGAAGCAGAGCATTTGTGGCACACTGCACTCAAAAAAGGGATGTTTTAGCTGCTGACTCCAGAACAAACCCCTTCCTTTCACTAAGGATGTGTCCAAACATTACTCCACTGGCAGACACACTCTCCTGCTCAGTCTCAAGGCAGCCATTTACAGAGCTCGTTCACCTGCATCCTTAACAAGGGGCTCATTTGGCTGTGGTCTCTTACATTTCTTTCTCACACAGGCAACTCCAGCTCAGGAGTAAAAGTTATTTAAACTCAGGCTAATTAACTCAGCAAGAGCAAGTCAGAGTTCAAAATCTTCCCTCTCCTATCAGAAACTCTTACCTGCAGTCAGGAAACATGAAGCCATTGACAACTCTCAAACACTACTCCTACAGGAAACATTTCTCCCATTACTTCTCAATATTTACTTCTATACATTCACAACATTAAAAAAATCCTGAGAAATGACACCCACATACACACACTTACCCTTAAGCAAGTGCTGAAATGCAATGGCCACATGCATTCTTTTCTACTGCACTTGATCAGATTGAGCTTCCAACCTCCTGGGTAAGCCATACAACAAAGACAAAGATCTGCATCTGTGAATAATCATTCTGCCCTGGCACAGCAAGCCAGGCAGCAGGAAGGCCACGTTCTTCATTCAGCTTTACCTCTACGTGCACAGCCCAGCCCCAAGCCACTGAACACCAGCAGACAAATCCAGAAATGAGATGCCTTGCTGCAGAGGCAGGCAGTGCCTAAAGCACTTTTCAAACTGCAAGAAGCACACTGCTGCGTTCCCTGGCTGCATTTAGCACATCTCTCCACTGTGCAGATCTGGGGCAGACATCAGGAAAAGGAATGCTGTGACAATCAATTCCAAATCCCACAACTCCGTAACCTATTTGTTCTACTAATTAAAGGAATATTTACTCAGGAAGCAGGTTTACACTTGAATGAATAGTTTCCAAGAGCAAATATGATTTAATTATGTGTAGATGCAAGGAGCATACTACATATTAAGGAGATTAATTTACGCTCACTAAAAATACAGGCAAAAGAGGTGCCTGGTTAATAATTTTCTATGTTGGAGACAAGAAAGGGTAAGAAAGGGCTCAGAGTGTTATCTGCTTCAGAAGCTTGTTTAATAGTGACCTGCACTTCCTTAGAAAGAAAAACAAAACTAGTCCTTTGCATAAGGTAGCACATGTAGATAAATCGTACTTTAGACTAAAATAAATGTTACAGAGCTCAGTAACAGAACAAGAAAGAAATGAATCACCCTGAGAAGTGGGTAAAGCAGATTTCTAACGGATGATAAGATGTATGATTGAACACAAACAGGTTAAAAAAGAAGGCCAAAAAGAGTCCTCACATGGCTGACACCAGAGGTGGCTATGCAAAAGCACACTCAGCCCTCCATCCCCATGTGATGCAGTGAGCACCTGATATGGTGTGGCTACAGAAAAGCAAGGAGGAAACATACAACATCAGCTATGGGGAAGATTCCCATTTCAGACAGCTATTTTCCTTATTATATGAGACAGACTCTCAGCCCACGGAGGACAATAAGCATTGAATAAATAAAGAAAAGTTCTTTTTGGGCCTTCGCAATGCAATAGAAAGCGCAGCAACAACAGCAGAGCAGCAAGGTTCCAGGCTCCAGTAAGTGAGAATTTGCTCTATTGCAACAGCCTTAGGAGCAAAAAAAAAGAAAAAAAGCTACTTACCTCTAGCAGGCCTCACATACACAGGGATCTCCAGCAAGACACCCTCACCTCCACTGCCAACCCTTAAATGAGCTCTGGGAAGGGATGGATCCTGGCTCCTCCCCTTGCAGTCACTCAGGAGAATTGCACACACCTGGGTTACCCTGCCTTCCCACAGGTGCTCAATCACTGCTCCAGGCCATGACTCAGCATTTCTGCCACTGGCTTCAAACACCAAGGCAGCAACTTTGAGTTGAACTCATGGGCTGTAGCACATGGAGGGTACTTCTATGGGTAGCAGCACACAGAGTGTTGCTTTACTTGTTGAAAGAGAACATGGAAAACAACACAATATTTTGATGGCAAACTAAAATGTTAGAATTGTTCATTTGATAATGTTGTAGATTAAAAAAAAGAAAAAACACCTTATTTAACTGTTATGGTATGCATTCATAAGGAACCCATCAGCACATCATTCAGCCTTCATTTATAGGAAAAAATAATTTCTGCAAAGGAGAAGGAATCATTTCAAGGCCTTTCTACTTTAGCATAAATAATTCATCATGTTCTGCTGTCAAAAAGACGGAGCAGCTGTGACTGCAGGACTCTCATTGGTTGCCGCCCTCAATGAGCCAAAGCAAGTGACTTAACTTCTCTGTGCTACAGCTTCTTCCCTAGGGGAAGGAAATGTGTGTTTGGGAGGCACACGAAGGGCTACGTGATGGGCTTGATGCATGGCATCTTGATGAAATGCAAAATAACATTTCGGAAAGTTTCTTCTTCTTGTTCCACTGTGTGTGCTATCGCATGTTGAGGACAAGGGAGTTGCTTCCAATCCTTCTCATTACTGCTCTCCTTCATTTTCTGTGTGAGCTTCCTCCCTTCCCAATATCCTTGAACAACAAGAATTATTTGCAGTCATGCCAACATACTTCAGTGTATTATACCACCTGCTTTCATGCCAACCAGAAATTGAGCTTTTCCTATTTGTTCTGTGTTTGCAAGTATACAGAAGACTTCAGTTCCCTATGATACAGAATCTAGCCTAGAAACAAAGTTTCTGTGGGAGTCATGCTAAAATGGCATGTAGCTTGCCTTGTTGGTAGGAGTTCAGAGATGAATACATTGAAGCATATCTGACGGCATTCTCCAGTTCCTATCAATGCTGAGTTCACCTGAACTTCAGCTCATCTGCATAGTGGAGGTGGAGTTAATCCAGTGTCAGCTCAGGGGATGGGTCAGGCGATGCATCAGGATCTTTCTATGGAAGTCTGGCCACCAGTACTTTAAATTATCATTTGACTGCTTATCAGATGCAGTTCAACATTTTATTACAGTGTTTAAGTCTCAGTCTTTAAAAACATGAAAAAAGAAGTTTAGAAGGATATGGGAGAAGGGAAACACAGACTTTGGAACCCCTTGTGAAACCAAGGGGGTTGCAAAGTCTTTGTAGCACCTTGGAAATTAATAGCAGCCCACTTTTATCAAATAAAGGCTGTTGTAGCTGAAACAAGACAGATTGCAGACACATTTGTAGCTTTCTTTCTTACAAAGAAGCCAAAGTTTTCAGGGAAAGATCTTCCTACACCAATCTGCTTTGAAGTGCTTCCTACAATCATGATAATCTGTTCCAGAAACTGGTCATAATAGAAAACACCATTTCAATGCAGTCTACAAAGTGCATTTCCAAAAATGCTTTTAGTTACACCTCAATTGCAAATACGCCATGGAGCACTTACATTTTCATCGAGGAGGGTTGGCTGTGATAAGCATGCCTTTTTCCTGATCTCCTGCCTTTTAATCATATCTGTCAAGTCAAGTCATTGTAACTGACAGACACGTTATCCCTACTATTCAAAACAAATAAGAGATACCTAAATTATACCATTGCATTTTAAAGAGGTACTGTCTGGTTGAAAACCTGGGGCCAACTCATGCAGTCCTGACTTAGGCAGTATGCCAAGTTAAAGCAAATAGTCCTTGGATAAGAACTGCAAGACATGTTCTTTTTTTTTTTTT